>NW_025335568.1:8528858-8652683 GCF_004798865.1 Varanus komodoensis
GCCCCCGCCCGCCGGCTCGCGCGAAGTCCCCTGGCCCGCGGCGGCGCTGCTCGCGCTGCCGGCGGGCGGGCGGGCAGGCAGGACGACTGCGCCGGGTGCCGCGCCGTTGCGGGCTTCTGTTGCGGGCGCGCCGCGGCCGCGCTGGCTGCAGGGGGGATGCCGGTGAACTTGGGCTGCCGCCGCCGCCGCCGCTGACAGGAGCTCGCCCCCGGCTGCGCGGCGCCCGCCAGCGGACCGCGCTGCCTCGCTCGCCCTTGCGCGCTTCTCGCCAGGAGGGAAGAGCGCAGGGCCGGCTGCGGAGAAGGAAGGAAAGTGAGTAAGAAAGCGACCCGGCAGCGCTGCCCTTTGCGCCCCGCCGCCCGGCTTCGCACGCCTGCACGCGGCGGCGGCACCATCGCCCACCTCTCTGTCCGCGCCCCCCTCTCCATCCTGCCTTCCCGCACTTCTTCCCACCGTCCCTTCGGCGCCGTCGCCTTCAACTTCGGGGTCTCCTCCTCTCCTTTTCCCACCTATTGTTGCTGCTTCCCTTCGGTGCAGATTTTTCTCCTCCCCCCCCCGCCCCTTCCCCACGAGAGAAAACCCCCCCCCCCGGCAGGCAGGAGTGGGTGCAAAGGAACCGGGGGGAATTGCTGTCGGTGCTCGCCTAGCCCACCCCTCCCGGCGCCGCGCCCTCCCCTCTCGATTAAGGGGACAGCTGTGGGTTTCGATCCCGGGCGTAAGTATGTGCTGAGATGCAATTTTACTAGGATGTGAGAGAGGCAGAAATGTGCACGGCTGTGCTGAATGATTCATCATGCCAAAAATGCCTTGGGGGCACGACTTTTTCTTTCATGTGCAGCGGTAATAAATCAGAAATAAGCCCATAAAAGTCATCAGAGCCCCGGTGCTGGCGAATTGGTAGGGCAGAGCAAAGCCCTTTTATTCCTGTAAGATTTTCTTGGAGAGGCTGTCCAGCGCCTTTGTGAAAGCAAAGTGAGCATCGGTAAATACTGGTCAAGTCAACAAGTGACCTATTTTAATTTTATTTTTTTAACCTTGAAAAATGTGCATAATTTAACTGGAGGACATCAATTAAATGTATCCCAGAGCTTCTTTTTGGCTACACAAATGCAGTTTTAAGATTCCAGTCAAGGCTCCTAATGAAGGCATGGTAAAAAGGAGGGAAGGGATGTGCTGTATTATCTATGCAAGAAAAGTAATTTGGCTCTCCTGGGAGGGAGGCCATGAAACCTTTGAGAAGAAAAATGTCGGTTGCTTGGTAAGGAATCTTGCTGGTGACTCCCATCCGTTTCATATGTGGCAGAGGCACAAGCGTGCATGCCGCATGTGGTACAGGCAGGACTTGATTGTGGCAAACAGGGATAGGCGGAGCCTTATTTTGGCAAAGAGTGAGGCCTATTTGTGCCCTACTTTAATCTACCAGAGGCAAAACTGTACTAATGCCTAGGAGGGTGCTAAAAATATGCTCCCAAATTTGGGTTTCGATTTATGCGCATTTACTCCTCAGTGTGTGCCCCTCCCCCAGGCTAGATTGCTCAGTTAGGATTTGGAGAAGAGTTTAAATTTCTGTTCACTTCTGGGGCTTACTCAGTGGCCTTGTGCAAGTCACTAGTCCTCAGCATGACCATCATATGGAAGAAAGGCAGCATACTAGTGTATGGGGCAAGCCAGACAAAATGAGTTGTTTCGAAGTCACAGCGATTGTAATAGAGCAGACTTAAGCACAGTGTGATCTTGCTTTCTTGCGGGGAGGGGGATACTTTGTTGAATCCATTGAAGAGGAAATTGCTGAAATATACTTTGTGCCAAGTATTTTTTTTACAGCACTCTTATTCATTCACTTCCTTTACTATTTTTCTAGACTGCCCAATAGCTGGAGCTTTCTGGGAGGTTTACAAAGATTTGTTCATATGAGCAAAGGGCTTAATTTTCCTATTTCAACCATTCTTACAACATTCCCTTGCGGAAGGCCCTCGTTAACATTTTACAGATGAGAAACTGCATCTTGGTAACCCTAGTGAATTAGTAAGTCAGTGCGTAATTTGAACTCAGATCTCCCAGTTCCAAGAGTAGTACATGGGCTTTTTGTAATAGGATTGTATCAAAGTGTGGAGGGTTTCTTGCAGGCGTGTGTGAGTGCTGCATTGTGCTCAGCGGCTGTGTTCAGACAATCTTACGCCTTTTGCCTTTTCAGTTTTCAGTTTCAGCCTTGGATGCTTGTTTTTTAATGTAATCCGTTTCATCCTATTCAGTTCTCGCTTCAGTGTGCAGTAGTTAAATCCAGAGTGTTCCTTTTTTCTAAGTGGGAAAAGATAGTAACCAGGTTGCAAAGCAGGAAATTCAACTACAGTTTGAATTTGCTATGAGATACAGGTTTGGTCCTTAACCTAGTTAACTTATTTATTTATTTATTTATTAAAACATTTTTATGCCGCCCCATTCGCCGAAGCCTCGGGGCGGCTTACAAGCCTCGGGGCAGCTTACCAACATAGTTTCCCAGGTTTAGACTAAATTCAAAAAGTACTTAATTGACTACTTTCTTTATGGGGAAAATGTATATACATATCTCACATTATTAAGCTGTGATATGATAATCCAAACCAAGCAACACTATCCAAATGTTAAAACCTATTCTTAAGTACTCAGACATTTGAGGACCAAGGAAGATGGAGTACTAGTACTTGAAAATTGAAGCTTTCATCTGGATGGGTATAGGGAAAAAGCTTGTTGCTAGCTGACCAGCCATGAGGGCTTCTGTAAACTCAAAAACATTTAAGGTGCAATCCCGTGTGTGTTTAGCCACAAAATAGTCCTACAACTCCGAGCATTCCTCGGCCAGTATTTATATCCCTCCTTGCGGTGTGGCTTACAAAATTCAAAAGCACGCCCTAGCAAAATAGCGTAAAACAGCGTTCCCACACACTTCTTTTCAAGAACAGCCATAATGGACCAGACCCATGGTCCATCCAGTCAAGCACTCCAGCCACCCTCTTGATTCCTCAAGCAGGATGGGTACGAGACCTGCCTGCCCAGCTTCTCAGCAACACATGTGTGCAGACATGCTTCCTCGGATAAGAGAGAGAACACATATTCAAGAAGGCATAACCTCCCCTTGCATGAATTCGCCCAATCCCCTTTCAAACCATCTCAATGGATGCCCATCACTACTTCCTGTGGCAGAGAATTCCATAGCTGAATTGCAGGCTGTGTGACCAAGTACTTCTTTGATCTATCCAGAATCTTCAACCAATTCAATGAATTTACACAGCTTCAGGAAGAAGATTCCTGTTTCCTGGAAATGGTTATGCTTCTAGGAGTCCCCCCTGCTTGTCATCTGTAGTGTGGACTTTGTCAGGGAAACCCTGTGAATCTTGCTGGCCTAGGCGGCCATTTGGTCACGCTGTACTACAGATTTATTGTCACCAGCAAAGTAACTTAATTTGCATCGATTGCAAAATGCTAGGAGAGGGGGTGAGCTCTTAGAATGCTCTGTAGGAAACCGAACAGTATAGTTCTAAGTTCGGCCTCCAACCGCCACCAGCCATGTTCGACTGCAGATCCCATTATGTGTCCTGCTGTTTGTTGCCACAGGCTCCCCAGCCTTGGATAGTTTATGAATCCATATTCTTAAACTTAATTTGGAAGCTTGTTTTTAAAGTAATCCATTTGATGCAGTTCTTCAAGAACCCCATGGAAATCTTTTTTTCTCCCTTTTATCTAAAACACTTGAAGATGTTGTACACAAGTTTGTCTGCTGTCACTTTTATGTCTGTACATTGTTTTTATTCAGTGCGGAATATTATATTCTAAGGGTTTAATTTCTCTAAATTGCGTTGACAGTTGGGTGATACAGAAATGAATGTGAATACATTAAAATGAAATGCAATTTGCTAAATTCTCCTTTATAAATACTTGCCCATGATCCATCATATTCAGAACCCTCTTCTTCCTTGCTTTTGCTGTACCAGCCCTTGCCAGAAATTCCAGATTTTCCACAAACTCTGGCTAGCAGACCAGATTAATGCAATTTAGGCAAATTAGTGCAATTTGAATAAATGTAAACATAGGTTTTGGATTTCCTTGGCTCGCCCTGCGGGCACACATACAGTGGTATACACATAACTGCCCCCAATTGTTTAACAAGAGCTGTGAGAGGGAAGATGGCAAGATTAAGCTTTTAATTAAAATACTTTCTAGTGGATTTGCATATGAAAGGATGGCTAATGAGATACAGTTTTCTCAAATGCGGCTGAATACCTTTCCTTTTGTTTTCCTGACACTTCCATCTTTTGATTCATTTAGATGATGGGGTTAGTTGCCTGTTTCAGTGGAACAGCGGGTGCTGTCATAATCTTTGCATGTTCTGATATTTCACTTGGCTGTGGAGCATGAATGAGTGCGGCCGATGGGGTGTGTCTCATTGGTTTGATGGATGGGAAGTTTGTCCTGGGCACCAGGCCTGCAAAGGGTGCCAAGCTGTTGGCTGCGGGGGGTGGGGGGGGGCAGGAGAAGCATTTGGGGAGGAGATGCTGGGATAGAGCATGGTTCTTGGAGCGCAGAGAGGCGTGTGGAAACAAGGAGACAGCTGTGGATCCCAGAAATGGCAAGGGGTAGGAAGGCTTTTCTGTCTGTACATGTATAGGATTGCACGTGCGTGGGATGGATGAAGAAAAGCGACAGGAGGAATGTAGAGAGTGTCATGAGAAAAAGAAGGTCGTCTGACAGGATGAAAAGAAGGAGGCAGTTCCCAAATGTTAAGCTTGGCCATGTTGGTTTTGTGCTGTGCTCCATGAATTTGCGTCCTGCAAATCTTGTTGAGGATTTTTGCAATTTGCGCTTTTAAAAAGTTTTAAAATATTCTCAGATCTTACTGTGTTACACGGATGAATTCAGCATCATTTGACTTGGGACTTTTCAGTAGAAAAAATAATTCACATTTTAGCAATTGTGCGTCTGCTTATTTCTCATAGCCTTACCAAGAAAGTGTCTCATTGTCTCATTTCCTTTTCTGTTTTAACTAGAGCTGGCAACCCATCATTTTTAGTTGGCCGATTATTTATGTTTTTATCCCAGATGTTTTTATGTTACTGCCAAAGGTACTCAGAATAGCTTACAGTTAAGATACACATGCATAGGAATTGGACCTTTAACAAACAAAAGCAACACCTTGTTATTAGAAGGAAAGGCTGTTGTTAATCGTCCTTTTTTTCCAGTGCGCTGCTTTTTCCATGCCTGTGTGGGGAGGGCCTCGGTGTGGCTGGACCCCTGTTCCAGCTGCTCTCATTGCAAGGAAAGCGACAGAAGCAGCTCTTCAGCGATTCTTTAGCACAGCATTCCTTCCTTTTCCACCACGCTCCTGCTCTGCTCACCATGGTTTCTTTTGCCTGACTCTTGACTTGGGTCTGACTCTGTTGCCTTAGTTTCTTGTTTGCTGCCTCGAGACATTTTGAGCTGCCTGGATCGTTTGGACTCCAGCCTGGCTTTGCTTGCCCAGCTCTGTTTCACGTACTTAGATTTCGGAGAGACGTGTACCCTTTTATTGGGATTCCCTTCTTGGAAAATGAATACATAACACCCCAGGTGGAAGGTGTTGCTTAATGCAGAGCAGGCTTGCCTTGAGGAAGCCCCGAAGGGGTTCAGAAAGCCTCTAAGTGGTTAAAGAGTTTACAGCCTGGTTCCTGTCATGGTTTTACGGGATAGGTGCTAATTAATGAGTTATGTCCTCTTCCTCTTGTCCATCCTGGTCCTCCCCTGTCTTTGCAGGCTTTAGCTCTCACTGTTTATTAAGAGACTGGCCTGGCTCCTTCACTGGAAATAAACACTGACAGTTCTGGGTGGCTAATAGGATTTGGCTGGCAGGTTGCAGAGGAAAGAGGCGGCTTGCTTTCAGTGCTCTTGGCTATTATGGGTGAGAAAGTGTGAAGCTAAGCCAGTCTCTCCCCCGTCCCCCACTACTACCACACCTTCACTAAATACCTACCACTAGCCCCCAGACACAGTTAATCTCCCTTGCCTGCACCACAAACTGTGGGCTTTGCTTTAGGGGTATGTGCAGTCCAAGAACCGTGTCCCAGCTGTGGCAGGGGGTCCAGTGTGCTGCCATCATTGGCATCTCCAGCAAATGCCCTGAGTTTTTCTGGAGTGGGATTGACCATGCTTGCAAGATGCATGGCTTCACCTTGGCAACCTTTCTCTGCAGCTTTGGGGGTTTAGATTTTGGGACTTCCAGTAGCGACTGATCAGCCGTGCACACGCCTGAGTACATGAGTGCTTGTTGTCTGCTGTTGCTGCATGCTTTAAAAATGTGCCTGACTTACAGTGAGGAAGCTTTTCCTGATACCTACCCTGAATCTGGGTAATCGCAGCTTGAATTGAATCGAATCTCCTATTTGGTCTTCCTTTTCTTTTTCTCCCTTGATTTGCCATAGCATGATTGTTTTCTCCAAGGAGTTGTACTCGCCCATGAGTACATAGGTGTACGTATATTTTATTGAATGCATTGCAAAGATACTGGAAGGACTGTGGTATTATTGGTAATATTATTATTACAAAATTACCTGTGTTTATGGCACTTTACAAGGTTTTACACACTGGCCCCTGCTTTCAAAGAATTTTACTTTCTAAAATAGGTGACAGGGTAAATGGGGTGGAGAGGAAGAGAAGAATAAGCTTGATAAGTAAGACATGTTTGAAAAAGCAGTAACCACATCCTTGAGGCTAGCTTTCTGACACGGGGAAATAAAAATCAAATGGGAGCATTTGTTCCCTTTAGAACCTCTGGTAGTTGTGATAAGTTCTGTGGTTTTATCCTGCTGCCACGATTCCGGCCTGGATTTCAGTCCCAGATTTACCTCTTTGCTAGCACAAATTAGAACCAACAGGTCATGCCCTACCCTTTTGCTTTCCTTTTCTAAATTAGCTTCTTTATGTCAGTTCTTATAATTGCAGCTGCCTTCCAAGTACGAGGAAGAATGGGAACGGCTTTCATGCCCTGCTAGATTCACACCAGAGAGTGAATTTGTAACTCATTCTTTTTTGAAGGGAAGTAAATAGGATGTTAAATGTTTAGCTTAGTGGGGCGATTAAAACTAGCCAAATAAAATGTAGGAGCCTGGGCTCCTTTTTCTGATGGCCAGAATAATGAGAATCACCATAGTAGCAACAGGAGGGAAATACCAAAAGGTTTCTCCCTTGCAATCTGCAACATTGATTTGCTTAGTATTTCCCCTGCCCATCAGTGATGCTTAAGCCTTTAATTTGATATGAAGACTCAAAGGATGCTAGAGATAAGTAAGAAGAGAACAGACAGTCAAATTAATGGTGGGCGAAGTAGTCCTTTGCACACGTTTTGAGTCTGAAAGAGCTCACTGCAGACTGAAGGGTGAGAACCAGAGAGGTGTGGCTTTAGGGGTGATGTTACGGGGCAGGTCTTCAGGTAAGTGAGGAAGTTGGAGCCCAACTTCGGTGAACCCGAAGTACGTAAAATGCACCTTGGAGAGGTTGGTGTAGTTGCTACATAGTCACCTACCACCAGATCAGGAATGAGCGTCAGAGCAACCTCCTTTAAGCACCTGTGTGTGTGATGCACAGAGACCACGGCGAAGAATGGAATTTGGTTTAACTGTTGCCCTTCTGCTTCCTGATCTAAAGTTCTGAAATCGTCTGTGCTTTTGAGAAGTCCTCTCAGGAAATGGACGTGTAAGGGTTGCTTTTGTGCATCCTGTGGCATGATCATTCTTGGGGCGTTTCAACATTTGTTGACATAAAATGCTGCTGAAAGCGAGTCTCTGTTGGTTGGGGTGTTCAGGAGTTTAACTCATGGGCTGTTTGCTTCTGCCCATCCAGGGGTGGCAGGACCTGAATGCATAATAATCATAATAAGTGCCACAGTCTATCATTCTCACGTTAGGAAGATTGTTTCCAGCGATGCATTGATGCAAAAGGGATAAAGCAGGGGTCCCCAACCTGTTTGGACCCATTAGTATTTACGAGAATTTAAGAAACTGCTGTAGGCACCACCACAGAACAGCTCCTGCCGAGGATGTGGCTAGTCTGTAATGGCTGCTGTGGAGGCCAGGCTGGTCGAAAGAGGAGGGGGCAAGAAATAGGTGAGCTCGAGGCCAGGCAGTGTTATGATCACTCTTTCCTTTCCGTCGGAAGAGAAGAATATTCCAGGCATGCAGAGAGTTCTTTTTAAAACTTTATTGCAATGAAGGGAACAGAAAAAATGTTTTCATTCCCATTTTTCTGTTCACCTGAGCACATGCTCACCTCCCCCTTTTGAACCCTGCTCCCGGCCGCTTCTTCCTTCCTCCTTTCCCCTCATTGGCTGGGGTACCAGGAGTTTACAATCTTTCCTCCCACCTACTCCATGCTGCTCCTACACCGGCCCTTCTTCCCAATCCAGCCCTGCCCCTGGTGGGCTACAATAGGCTCATTTTGTTCTGCCCAGCTTGTCAATAAACAATCCGGAAGTATTTGGTCCTCCTGCCTACATACCTGTTTCCCCACACCTTGTGCTATCTGATCTTAGCCCCTCTCCTTTGGGCTAAGTAATTTTCTTTGTTACCTTTTTAAATTTTTCTACTCCCTTGTTTCAAATTATCCTTTCACATCTGTCAGCGGGAAGAGTAACTCTCTCCCCAGGCAAAGGGGTAGAGGGGAGAGAAGGGGTGCAGCTGGGAGTGGGAAGAAGAGGCAAGTTAAAGGGTGACTGAGAGAGAAAGAGAAGGACTAGAGAGGGAGAGAAAGAAGGCAGATGGTGTGGAGAAGGAGAGAAACAGCAAAGAAAGGGTTTGGGGCAAAGAAACAGAAAACCTATAGGGTGCGGGTGAAGAGACAGAGAGCAAGCAAAGGGGAAAGAAGGTTAGGTGGGGCCACGATGCAACTCTTTCCTTCTCTTCCTGCCCATCAAGCAGCTGATCAGCAGCAGCAGGTTCAGGACCAGGAAAGAGAACTGGGTACCCTTTCTGAAATAGTTTTCTTAATTAAAAATAAAGTGTTAAAGGAAACAGGGAGTGGAGAGCTTCGTGGGCATGTCCGAGTTAAAATATGTTCATAACCATTAAGACTAGAGAAGCCACGATGCAGTGTGAGCAAAACATGCTGAAAAATCTGGGACCTTTAATCAGTGCTTGTAATGAAGAAGCGTTGGCAGAAACAGGAAATGCACAACATGAAAATATGCAGATGGATTTTCTGTAGAATCCTATTGTTTGAGCTAGAAAGTTGGAATCCCTCCTGTGTGTATGGCATATTTGAGTTGCCTTCTAATCTTAGCGTCCTGTGATTTCTGAAATTAGGTAAATATATGTCAGGTGGAAAGCATTCCTTCTCTTCATACTTTCAGACAGTGGCAATAAGATTTAGCCCTTACATGACAAAGATAATGTTTAACTCGGTACTCTTTGGCATAGCCATGCAACGTTAGAGTTGTGTTGTGATCCCCACATTGCTAGTGGAAAGAATGGACCACAATTCCTAAGAGACTGAAAGATTTATGGGTGTCCCCAAGGCTTTCCTTTCCAGTCTAGCCTCGCATCCCTTCTCCTCTCTGCAGTACTCCTCATGCAAATTCAGAAAGTAGCAAGCTGTTTGGCTGGGGCTAGTAAAGCAACTGCATTGGACACCATGTTCTTTCTTGGACATGTGTTGTTCGTATCTGCTGGGTCACATCTGTCATCTTTTATTTTAAAAGGAGGCCCTTACCTAAGTGCATTATGCCATCCTGGGAGGCAGAAGGTTTTGGTTTTGGTTGCAAAAAGGGAATGTATAACATACAAGGCGAAATCCTTCAAGGTGTGCACAAAGCAAAAGTGCTTCAGCCAACATTGTGCGCTCACACGTCATGACAAGCAACCCACATGTAGCAGTTTTGTGTGGCTGCACCTGACCAATGACTGGATTGTGTAAACTACCCAGACAGCTTCAATTGCGGGGTGGTGAGCTTGAGTGGACTCCGGGGGATGGTGGAGGACAGGAAGGCCTGGAGGAATGTTGTCCATGGGGTCACGATAGGCCGGACACAACTTCGCGACTAACAACAACAACAACATAGAAATGAATTATCATCAGCCAGGCTCCTGGTGGTAGCTCTCCTCTCTCCTGCCATCTCCTTCCCTCACAGTGCTCCAGGCAGTACTGCAGGAAGGCATGAAGCTCCTCTTTCTGCCAGAGTGGAGTTGTGGGGGTGACCCATGCTTAGGCAGAGCTGAGATCACTGGGCAACACTGCAGAGATCCAGCGTGTCCCACCTGTGGGCAAGTGCGGGGAGTGAGGATCAGCTGGGTGGTGGAGCCTCGCTGGGTCCGCGCGCCTCAGCGGATTCTCCTTCTGCCCTCTTGGGCAAAAGTGGGGGAAACAAGAATTAGCCAGGTGGTGGCTGAGTGCCCCAGCAGGTTCCCGTGCCCGTTCTTGCACTGCTTGACAGAGAGACATCCCCAACGCAGCACCCCCCCCCAAGCACCTTTCTGGCAGGTAGCCGTGCCAAAGAGGGAGGTTGTGCTTTCCCCACTCTGGAAAGTGGCAGTGAGACTTGGGGGTGGCAGGACAATCCCTCCTGGTGCCTCTGCCCAGCCGATTCTCACCCCTCCAGTTGTGTGGGAGGCTGTGGGGGAATCGGCTGAGCAGCACTGCTTCTTTCCCAGTGCCAGCCAGTTGGCCACCTGCTCCCGTTCCAAAGGAGGTCTTTAGGGCGGGAGATGGCCAGAATGGGGGTGCCCCTGACAGCTGCACAAAACAGCAGCTATGGGGGCAGCATCCGGCTTCCCGCTTGGCAAAAGTGGCAGTGGGCCACTCTTGCTCAGCAGCTCTATGGTGCTGGTCTTGATACCATGATGAGTTGTGTTTCCTGGGTTTGGATGACCCAGCAAGCCATCGTGTTGCTAGGATACCACAGAAGAGACTGTTGTTACTGTTGTGGTATCTGAAAACCAAGTGTATCACACTGAAATGCCACTATGGGGTTCAGAATAAAAAACCCATCATTGCTTGTTGTGGCCTCTGAACCTCTACCCATGCTTTCATTTTGATCTTCCTTTGTTTGCTTTAATTTAAACAGTGAGATTCTGTGACCACACGTGAGAATACCTTTACAAAGAGGGTGACGGGATTTAGGCAAGTTCACCAGAAGCCTTTGAAAAGACAGGAGACTGTTTGCTATTTCATTAACTTCTTAGGCTCTGTGATCGGAGAACATCATTAGAATTTGAGTTGCTTCTGTAAATGCACAGTGATATTTTAACTGAAATCCTTTGTGTGCCTACTCAGAACGTCCTTACTCCAGGTAACTGCATATCAAATTTTCTGGCCAGCACCGAGGCTAAAAATGGCAAGAATCCTTGAATTTTTATGGAGTGCGCATTTCAGTGCTTGACTTAAAAATTTGTGGGTGGTGAATTAGCATGGCTGAAGTCCGGCTTGCATTCCAGGGATTCGTGATTAGTTCTCTGAGAAGAGATGGCTGAAGCCATTAACTTCAGCTTGTTTATAAATCTCCTTGCTGGCCACTCCTTTAACCCCACACCAATAAAACAATCGTCAGCTCTCGTTTTATTGCAATTATAGTTTAAACATATGTAAAAAAAATCCTGAGGAAGAGTTGCAAGGGACAGAACTGGAGGGCATCTAAGTTAAGACAACCAAACCCCCTGACACCTTTTTATTTTATGTGCACATAACTTTTAGGCTTCATACTCTGAGCAAAGCCAGAACCCTTAGCTCAATGGATCAAGTCTTTTTTCCCGTTTGGGGTGGTAGGGTGGGGAGCCACCAAAGTGCATTTCCTCCCATCTGAATATTTCATTCCTTGCTCTGCCCTTGTTTTCTGAATCCCTCTGCAGCACTGGTGAAATCAAGGAAGGAAGATAGAAGGAAGCAAGATGCATCTACCCTTGCGAACCCCAGTGTCTTCCATAGAAAACCACAGACTTTTTGAATTGTGGTTCGCTGGCTTTCCATTTTATTTATTTATTTAATTTATATCCCACTTTTTTCTTCTTCTTACATTGCACTCAAAGCAGCTTACATCATTCTCCTGCTGCTCTCAAACTTATCCCCACAACAACAACCCTGTGAGGTAGGTTGAGCTAAGAGACTGATTGGCCCAGAGTCACCCTTCATGGTCAAGCAGGGACTAGAACCCAGATTGCCTGAGTCCCAGCTCCACACTCTTACCCACTGCGCTACACTGGCTCTCAGCCTTTTATTTTATTTTATTTTATTTTATTTTATTTTATTTTATTTTATTTTACTCAGCCTTCAGTCCTTTTACTGACCAAATGCCAAGTGGAAGTCTCAGCACTCAGCTATGTCAATGCAACTGTATGCAAGGAAGGAATATTAAATCTGTGCATGTTTATATTAAAGCTGGTTTGTCCTTCTCTGCCAGGCAGTGTTGTTCTGACCCCCCCCCCCCACAGCTGTAAGTCTGTTCATGTCTGCGAGATATCCAGTTGCAGGAGGATAGAAAACATATTCATGATAATGGCCAAGTTCTTCTAGACAGTCCACTGATGTCCTTTTTGGTCTCCTTTGGGGGTCATCAAAGAGAAAGACTCCAGATGTGTTGCTTCTGCTTCAGTCTAGTACAGTGGTACCTCAGCTCACGAACACCTTGGTTCACGACCAGATCGGGTCGCAAACAAAAATTTCATGAAAATTTTGACATTGGTTGTGAACTTCGCTTTGGGTGGTGACAAAGATCACAGCCATCTCCCCACCCCCAAGTGGGGAGATGGCCTCCATCGCAGTTGTGTTCGTGCAGGGAAGATGTGTGTGATCCTGGGTGCGCTCCTGCAGGAAAGACGGGCACAATCTCAGCCATTCCCACCCCCCAACCAGCACAATCGTGGCCATCTCCCCACTTGGAGTGGGGAGATGGCCGCGATCGTGCTGGGGGTGTGGGGGGAGATGGCCGAGATTGCGCCCGTCTCTCCATCCCCCAGCGCACCCCGTTCGCGCCCGTCTCTCTCCCCCCTAGTGCACCCGTGATCGCACCTGTCCCCCCCCCCCCCAGTGCGCCGGGGTGACAGGCAAGTGCAGGGATGACGGGCGCGATCTCGGTCATGCTGTGGGGGGCGGGGAGATGGCCACGCTTGTGCTCGGGGTGGGGAGGGTGAGATGACTGTGATCTTTGTTGTTCTTTGTCACTTTGCTTCACCTTTTTCTGATTTAAAAAAATGGTTACAGAATGGATTAACCTTAGTTTCATTGAACCTTATGGGGACATTTAACTTGGCTCACGACCAAGTTGGTTCATGACCAGAGTCCTGGAGCGGATTAAGTTCATGAGCCGAGGTACCACTGTATAAGGCCCTTTGTGGAGGGAGGACAAGCGAGGAGAAACCAAAGTGGCGGGGTTCCTGCAGCATTTGAAGTCCCAGGTGAAGGGAAGCAGTGCAGATCAGTGGCCTAAAGTGTCTATCCAGCCTTCCATGATTTACGGGCAGTGAGCTAATTTTAAGACTTTTCTGCAGACACCTGTCAATTCCAGATGCATCCAATGTTGTATTGACCAAGGATCCAGGACTGAAAGAAGGGGGGAAAGTAACCCTGTGTGTGCAAATGCAGGGTCTGTATTGTAAACCCATACACACCCAAACCAGCAATTCAAGGCACTTTAAAAGAGGTGAAAAGCTTGGGGTAGAAGGTCTGTGGCTGCATTTAAATGCCTCGGAATGCCTATTCTTCTCAGCTAAAGAGCAGAATGAAGCCTGGCTCCTGCAGTCACAAAACATGCTTGGCACAAGCTAAAAATGTGCATGTGAGTGTCTCTCAAGTACCTGATAATCCTCCAGTGTGGAGGCAGGATTATTAGGTCTCCTGCTAAAACAAGAGTTCATTTTCTCAAAGATCCCTGCCAGTGCCAAATTAGTGAAGGACCGATCCCCCCCACTCACATTCTCGCTTTCTTCCCCAATTAGCAGGAATTCCCTGCTCAGTTCTCTTCTTGCAGTCAGATAGAGGGAAAAACAGTTCTAGTATATATGTGATGAAAGAGAGAGAGAGAGAGAGGGAGAGAGACAGAGATGTAGGATTGGGGTCAGATCTAATCAAACAGAGAGTCTGTCTAAAACACACCCACACACAAGCTCTCAGGATTAGTTTGCTATATATATTGACAAGGCAGAATCTTGACTTCTCCTCCAACTCCCTGAACTCTTTTCTTGCATTAGCGCTTGAGGTAGAAATATATATTGGGCTAATGATGTGAAAGGGACTGTAGTGGTTCTTGCTCATTGGGGGAGGGGGGAGCCACTTTATAATGATGAAAACAGCGAAATGCTGCAACGGTTGGAATATCCAAAATACTTTTCCAGCACTGAAAGCATCTTGAGTATTTGCGAGATTATTTATTTTTATTTATTTATTAAAACGTTTTTATGCCGCCCCATTCGCTGAAGCCTCGGGGCAGCTTACAACAATAAATAAAACCACATAAATTAAAATATACATATAGAATAATAATAATTTAAAACACACAATATAAAATAAGCCGCCCTGGCCAGATAAAATTCAGTAGTATTAACATTTAAAATGTTGCTTAAGTAAAAAGGTCTTTGCCTGGCGCCGAAAAACAAATAACGACGGCGCCAGGCAGACCTCTCTGGGGAGCGCATTCCATAAGTTAGGCGCCACCGCTGAGAAAGCCCTCCTCCGAGTAGCCACCCTCCTAATTTCTCTCATGGGGGGCTCCCGGAGAAGGGCCTCTCCCGCCGATCTCAGGGGGCGACTGGGCATATATGGATGTAAGCGCTCCTTCAGGTAACCAGGACCCAAGCCATTATGAACGAAGAACTTTATGAAGGGCATGTGAGCAAGGACTTGCATGCAAAAATGAGGATTTTGTGTCTGGCATGGGTTTCAGCATCCTGCAAATATAATTTTTTGTTCTTAAGAAAATCAAGTTTCAGGTCTTGGGTGGCTGCATGTGGGAAGGATGCCTGCCTTCCCTAGCATCACCAGGTTAAAAGGTGCAGGTAACAAGTATAAATGGTTTGCAGAGCTAAGTTCAAAGCCCATATTCTTCAAGGACTATGCCCACTTTTTCATAGGAGTTGCTCAGCATGGCTGACTTTGGGGATCATGCTCTCATTACCAGTACTTGTGTAATATTCTCTTCCTTTCTTGCCGCCTGCCCATTTCTTCTTACTGCTTTTCACTTTCTCCTTGTTATGGAATGCATTTTCCTCTGATTATTCATGTTATTTTCTCCTTTTTTCTCTTCAGCTTTTCCAGCTTTGTTTTTCTGTGCAAGGCATCAGTTTCAATATCCTTTCCCCTCCTCTTTGCGGTGTCTTTTTAATTGGTCTGTATTGTGGATTTTAAACCTACAGGCAGGAATCTTTGTTTATTTTTGGAAAATATTTGAGCAGAAAAAAGGCCTACAATTCCCTGCTGAAAATGCTAGACACTTTTCTGTCTAAATATTCATAGGATTGTATCCTTAGATTTTAGGCTAATAATCCTAGAAGAAGTTGAATCAGATGCACCAGAGGAGATGGGCAGTGGGAGAGAAAACCTAATAGTGCCATAATAAATTCCTGGTCTAATTATATACTCTTCTTATGAGCATTTCTAGATCAGCTTTCCCCAGCCTCATGTCCTTCATATATTTGGACTATAACTCCCATCAGCCCCAGTTAGCAAGGCCAGTGATCAGTCATGGTAAGTCAACATCTGGAGGTTTGCAAAGATTGTTTTTAAAGATAGGGAGGGTCTCTTGCAGGGATGTGGCCTTTTTCCCTTGAAGAGGCATTAATCTGAAACTGCCCCCAAGATAAAACTGCAGATGGTACCATTCCAGAGGAGAATGCCTTCCAGCAGTCCCTGTCCAGTCATTAAAACTAGGGTGATTCTTGGATCCTCAGCTTTTTCTCTCTTTTTACGTACCCTTTGGACAGCAGCCAGACTCAGAGACATTTAGCAGATGCAAAGGTTTTCCTGGCACAGAGGCAAAATGATGCAGAAAAGCTTCAGATGTGCTAAATGGCTGTCGTTTAAAGGTACAGGAGCACAGCTATTAGAAAAGCACAGCAACAACATGACAACCCTGTGAGGTTGAAAGGCCAGACCTGTTTCTGAAAGGTAACACGGTCTGATCTCCCACGGACATCACCCGAGTCTTGTGCCAGGTTTCGCCCTGGTGGCAAAAGGGAATTCTCATTTTCCACCCTGCGGTGTCACAGAGGGCTCCCTGTCTCTCAAAAAGCAGTGCAAAGGAGGCAGCCATCTGGCTCCCGGGCCCTTTAAAAGCTTGCCTTAACCCCGATGGCCAAGGATATGGAGGATATTGCAAGCTAAGGCCAAACCGGTGTCCTTATCTCACTTGCTTGAGCCCAGACCTGATTGGGCAGGGATTTTTAGGCCGTGTGACATCGTGTGACAAGACAGGGCAAGATAAGGACAGGATGGACGACTTAACCTTTTCCTAGCCTTCCAGATGTAAACTATTTATCATCTCCCCCCCACCCCCCGCCGGGTATTAGGGCTATTATCTCATCCCCTTTTGGTGTTCATGTGATATTGCCATTTTAAAGGGCATCTGTGAGCAGCTTGTCCAAGGGAAAGCAATCTTGGAACTAGAATGGAAGGATGCATTGCCTAAGCTTTTTTGCTGGGTCAAATTCTGCCAGAACCAGGAGTATGCAAGCCTTTGACCTATACAGAGTTCTTTGTAATGGAATGGAGAGGAATCCTCGGCACTAATGGCCCACATACTGCCCTGTCCATGTGAGGCCTCCCTTTCCAGAGCATGGTGCTTGTGGGCAGAGGATGTGCTATTGTGCTTCTTGGTTTGTAGTGCAACATTTTTTCTAGGCATCAGCATGGCATCCTCATCATCATCATCATCAGTATCACTTTTATATGTCCCCATAGCCCATTGGGCTCTCAGAGCAGTTTTCAGATTTAAAAATATACACGGGAAAACAAAATAAAAACAGAAACAACATAAAAACATGATGTTATCCATTTGTAAGTTACACCTAAAGCCTCCCCCACTCAAAAATGGGAAGTTTCATTCACTCCTCCACCCATTGTGTTATTGCAGTTGGCCTTTTATCTTTCACTGTTGTAATACTGGTCTTCTAGCTGTTCAAAGGGCATGGGAAATCCATTTATGTTGACCTTGCATTAGATTCCAAAAGATGGGTAGGTACTTCAATAGATTATGAGTCCACTGCTTCCTTGTCGCTGGGGCAATATTACAGGTTCAGGAACACCTGTTGTACATTGCAGGTTCCCTTCTTCCCCAAGTAATAAAATTTTAAAGGGAAGCAGAAGGCAGCTTAGTTTTCTTTGGATCAGGAAGTCTGTGCAACCTTTGCTTGCTTTAGAACAGAACATAGAGGAACAAATAAGACTCCTTCGGTGGAGAATGCAACCGCTCACCCTGGATCAGGTCCTCAAAACTGGGGAACAGAAATGGGTGTGTAGCACACTGGTGGACCTGCCGTGTGTGCAGGTGTGGTCTCTGTCCCCTCTGAGTGAAATGACACAGGTGACCCTGGGGAGAACCAGCCTGTCACAGGATGCCAGTCTTTCCCAACCTCCCAAGTTCAGCCTGCAGTTCCCATCAACCTCAGCCAGCATGACTAATCATCAGGAATGTTAAGAGATGTAGTTCAAAACATTAGAAGGAGCTGAGCTGAGCTGGCAAGTGCTGCTGGAGATGATCTTGGGATGTGCACCCATGAATTATTCACAGGGATCATGAGGGTGAAATGCATGCTTCTGCTTTCTTGGAACCAAGTGAGAGAGAAGTGGGCTGGAGCCTGCGACAGGGACGGGGTGAGGGAGATGTTCCCCTCAAACCTGGCCTGGGTGGACTCTTCCAGACCTTGCTGGGTCCTTGCCATGCCAGGTTGGGGCATGGCATCCCAATAATGTGCTGTGTGGCAGCGAACGCCCTGGATGTGTGTGCTTTGTTAATTACTCTAGAAGGCAAATGCTGCTCAGGGCATTCAGCCCCCTCCAGCTGGGTCTGAAGGGCCGCCTGCCTGCCTGCCATTACTCATGGGTAAACATCTCTTTGCTGTATTTAATCTTATTAATAGTGAAGAATTAATTGCCTGCCGTCAAGAGGCTATGTAGGAGAGGCTGCTATTGGGTGGAATTTTGCTCCTTGACAAACCGAGGTTAGCCGCACTACTCACAGACAGTAGGAGAGATGGATATAATTTCAGTACTGCCTAGTTGTTTATAAAATGGATGAATGAAAAGCAATAAGCACAAAGTTAAGTTAAAGGAAAAAGTCAGTCACCTTTGCATTTACCCACAATCCCATTAGGATTTTTCTGGCAGTGGGTGATCAAGTGGTATAAATACAAATACCAGTTCTTATTCATTGATTTAACATCCCTTATATCTGCCTCGATTGTGGGGTGGACATATGGTGTGGTAACTAAGTGTTCTCAACAAACGGCAGTGTATATGTGGGATAAGTATTGGATGTTATTGTTGTTATATGCCATCAAGTCATCACTGACCCATGGCAACCCTTTGAATGAAAGCCCTCCAAAATTTTATCCATGCCGCTGCCGCTCAGCTCTTGTAAATTCAGGGCTGTGGCTTCCTTGGTGGAGTCCACCCATCTTTCATTTGGTCTTCCCTTTCTTCTTCTGCCTTCAGTGTTCTCTAGGGTGGAGGTCTTCTCCAGTGAGTTTTGCCTTGATTGCTACACATGTATGGATGCACACATTTAGTTTTCCTAAAGGGCTGGCACCAGCAGAAGCCATTTGAAAGAACAGCAGCTCATTCTCATTCTGGGTCGTCATGAGAGTGAACAAAGGCTGAGAGGTGGCCTTTGGTGGTGTTGGGGCCTTCACAAGACCAGGCATGACAACTATGAAAACAATGACAGTGGTGAAGGGATCTTTATAACCTGAGCCGCAAATTTTTGGTGGAAAGAAAGATAAGATTGAATATGAAATATGAAAGATAGATGGAACGCGCTCCCTAGAGAGGTCCGCCTGGCGCCGTCATTATATGTTTTCCAGCGTCAGGTCAAGACCTTTTTATTTGGCCAATATTTTAACATATAGTAATTTTAATTGTGTAAGACTTATTTAATTTGTTTTAAATAATGCTCAGTGTGGAATAGTTAACTTACTTTATTGAAGATTGAAATAATGTTGTAAGCTGTCCAGAGATGTCAGTAATGGACGGCCTACAGATTATTTAAATGAATGAACAGATGTGAGTTGATGAATTATTTTTCTTGTGAAGATGCAGCAGTGCAAATTTATGCACCTCGTCTGTGAGCCTCACTTGCTCCATCTGGGAGAGCAGAGCCAGGGAGATTTGCAGACTTCTGCCCATTCTTTGCTCTTGCCACAGTATGCAGCCAGTAGCTGGAAATGCACAATTTCAAAGTAGCATATTACCCATAAGTAGCATCAGTAGGCAGAGGTCCAAAGGATAAACATATTAGAGAAAAATCCATTTCATGTTTATATAAACATTAGTAAGTGAATGGAGCTTTTAAAGGTGCTGCGAATGGCGGTGAGCCTTCTGAAGAGTCTAAAAATAACAGCACTCATGTCCCCATTATCATTTTTGTTACCTCTGTGTACTTTTACATCATCCATCATCTTTTAATGGATAGCTTTTAAATGACAAAAGCATCAATAAAATAGCAGCAAGTGCATCGGTTCTCCAGCAAGCCAAAGAAAAAAACCCAAGAGCAAACCATGGCTTGTCAGGGGAGAGGCAAGCCAGAGTTTCTGCAAGTAACTGCATGTAACCACTGGGCATCTCTAGGTTGTTAATCCACTTCTACCTTGTGGCTTCTTTCACAGCAACCGAGGGTTTTAAAAAAATAACTGCAGATGGTTGTGGGTGAACCAAGCCTTATACACGGAGAAACTGAGAATGACAAAATTTGTCCAAAGCCAGCTGTTGAGCTTAGCAGTTGAGCGGCAGGTTGGACCAGGGTTTTCTGCAGCGAAATGTGGTGGTATTCATGATCTTTCCTACAAACTACCCATGTTTTTTTCACAGCAAATAAAAAGGAGAGAAGAGTAGAGCACCTTTCGTGCTAAGGAGATAAGGGAACAGTGCTCCAGAATGTACCATGTGAAATTTGTCTTAATTGGGATCGGTTGCTGCCTGTCTAGTTACGTATTCCTAAAATCACTTCCAAAGTGTGATATGAGAATTGCAGCATCCTTATCCAAGGGTAATAATGATGAACTACAATGCTGTGCAGCACCAGAATTTGCCATGCTTTTCTGATACACAGACAAAGGTGACCCTGCCTTGTCACGTGTGGTTGGTTCCTTCAGGATAGCGTCCAACAGGCATTGCAGTGCAGGATCTTGACCGGGGCTATTTCCCAGCCCTACTAGGTCTTTTAAACAACACATACCAGGGACTGGAACCTGTGCCATGCAAAGCAGGTGCAAAACCACACCTGCCACACATACCATTTCCTTGTTTTGTTTATCTTCTGTCTCACGCCCAAATCCGCACACACCAAAATGAAAGCATACAGCTTGGGTGGGGTTTGCACTGTTGCGTATTTTTCCCTTGGCACAAAAAAGTCTTCATGAATGCAGTGAGCTGCAAGCGCACTTAGTAGTTCTGCAGCCTCCTGGGTTTTTCCATGGATTTTAGCTGAGGGGATGGCAGTCCTGTCTGATGAAAAGAATGGCAAGGGAAAGATCTAGGTTTCCGCAGTGCTGTGCAACTTGACCTGGGATCCACCTGAACAGCAAAGCTGTGTCAAGGTGTCACTATTTGTTCTGTATCTACAGAGTAAAGTAAATGCAATGCATAGAACTGAAACTCAGGGCAGACAAGACTGATGTTGGTGGGTGGTTCCTTTGACCAGGTGAGGGTGTTAACCTGTTCCAGATGGAGTTGCTCTCCCCCTGAAGGAGCAGGTCTGTAGCTGGGGATGCTCCTTGATCAATCTTCGTCCCTTGAGGCCCAGGTGGCTGCGGTGGCTCGGAGTGCCTTTTACCAGCATCGGCTGGTGGCCCAGCTGCACCCATACCTGGACAGGGATAGCCTGGCTTCAGTGAATCCTTAAATTAGATCACCCAGTGAGCTTCATGGCCAAGTGGGAACTAGAACCTGGATCTCTCTGGTCCTCATTCCAGTGCTCATGCCACACTGGCTCTCTGTGTGTGAACAGCATGCATGGACTGACCTGCAGAGCATGAGGCTG
This sequence comes from Varanus komodoensis, assembly GCF_004798865.1. Classification (NCBI taxonomy): domain Eukaryota; kingdom Metazoa; phylum Chordata; class Lepidosauria; order Squamata; family Varanidae; genus Varanus; species Varanus komodoensis. Next base: position 8,550,031 of record NW_025335568.1, read on the forward strand.
CCAAACCCACTAAAATGAGTGGGGCATAAATATTTAAGCATTTTCAATAAAATGTAGGTTACTTTTCTCTGTATAACATCCTGCCATACAATTAGCCCCAATACAGCATTTATAGAATGGATTTGTATAGTATGTGACAAATGTATGTGGCATGAAATTCCAAAGGCACATTGGGAGCAGCTGGTAGAAGTAAAAATGAACAGCTAGAAGTGTTCTCTGTCTCCACAGAGAACATTTCGAATGCTGTTGCCAACATTTAGATGTTGAGATGGGTCAGTGGGATATAACATGGACCAAAATAACTCCTGAAGGTCCTTATTTCGTTCTTTTACAGGAAGGAAAAATGCTGGTCATTTTTTCCCCCCAGGGATGATCATTTGCAATCACTGCTATGAATGAGGTTGTACAAGCCTGGCCATGTGCCATGTATGCGTGGAATCTAGTGCAAAGTTTGGAATCCCAAGAACCCAGCTTTAGTTTATTTTTAATAAAAGCAGCTTTTCAGACTCCGTTAAAAAATATTTCAGGAGCTGGGCACAATCCCCTGGGAAGAATTCTTGAGCAAGCCCAGCTAGGATGAATGATGCATAAGATCCATTTATGCAGAAGTCGTTTAACCAGCGGCCAGAGGCCCCCAGTAGTTTAGCCCCCCCTACATTTAGGGAATTGTGAGTGCTTGTCATAAGCCTTCGCGGAAAATGTCTGCCATGGCAGACGCTTCCAATCACTGAACAGTCGCTATTAGGAATGTTGGCAGCCATAAAATACCATTTTTTCAGAGGACAAAAGAAGGTGCAATCCTATGTATGTACAGGATTTGTAGGGCTGTTTTCTGTCTAAACACACATAGGATAGATCCCCTAATTAATTTGTCCAAGGCCAAAATACAGATTTGTGCAATAACATTTATTTCATGGAAGGCCCTTCTTCAAAACAAAGCTTGGGTTGTAGCCATCCACCATTTTTATTTCTTAGGATACCTCCAGACCCTTCTTTTCTTGGAAATGAGGATGAAATGGTGCTCAGGGTGTCATGTTGGGTCCCTGGTTATTACAGGCACTATTGTCTGCTGCCCTGTAAAGCAGAATTCAGGGGCTCCAGACTAATGCATCCTATAAAAGCAAACTGAATTAGCATCTCTCCCCTTTTCTCCATTCACTTGAATGGAACAAGGCAATGGGGATGGAACCGAGAAAATCTTGAGAGAGAAAAGAGAAAGCTCACCACAGCCTGCATTGGTACGGTGGCTGGACAGGAATGCAGGACTACATTTTGCCACGGATTGATAGCTTGGGTCAAGAGTCAGGAATGGGGTTTCCTAGAGCTATGAAATTTCAAGAATTTTTGAAGCCAAGCCAGGTTTGTAGCTTTAGGGTTCACCTTGATCCAATTTTTTTGGTGGATGGATGCTCAGGTGGGTTGGGGGATCAACTAAACAGGGACAGCTTGATTTTAATAATCTCCTCTCTGGTAATTTCTAAATTAGGTTAGTGCAATGCGCACTTTGCAGGGCTACCCTTGAAGACTGTTCAGAAGCTGCAGCTTGTGCAACCAGTGGCATCCAGATTAATAACTGGGACTGGAAAGACTGAACATATAACACAGGTAGAGGTCTTGCACCCATCCTGCTTGAGCAATCCTCTAAGCAGCTGGTTTGCTACCATGTGTACAGAATATCGGACTAGAAACATGCCCAGTACTGAGGCCTGCCTAGCTCCAAGTTAAAACTGCCCCCTTCTCTTTTTGGCATCAGGTTAAAACTGCCTTCTACTCTCAGACATTTAATGACAATTGATGGGATATTTCAGTTGCCTTAAAAAATTATTATTGACATTGTTTTAGATAGTTGAACTATTTTAAATAGCGTTATATTTTAATTTTATTTATTTTGTATGGCATTGGTATAATTAGCTAGGAAGTCTACAGTGCTAATGCAGAGTAGTTTGGCTGCCTAAGATTGCTAGCTCTTCAGTTCACGCTGGGGCACTATCTGCAGTGCACCACAGGGGGCGAGGCAGCTTTTAATTTTATACGGTGTGTTATTCTATCTGTATTTTTATGGTGTCCATTTTTCGTATTATACTTTGTTAAATTTTTGTGAGCAACCCAGAGAGTTGCGGCTATTGGGTCATATAGACTGTTTCCCCTTTTTTCTAGTGCAAAAACGGACAATTTGGGGGAAGTTGAAAAATACATTGCAGTTGCACTCTTTGTGCAATTTAGAAGTGCTTTCCCTTACTTGGGGCCATCCAGATGTTTTGGACATCAGTGTCCATCAGTCTGATGTAGCAGAGTCAGTGGTTGGGAATTGTAGCTCAGGGTGACTATACCACAGAAAACAGGCTGTTGAATTTTGGTAGAGGAGGTTTATTCGAGGAGTTAAAAGATTTTCTAGCTTGAGGCAGCATTCCCCGGTTCTCTAATTGAGAACTTCATTAAAAACTGACAGTAAGTTCTATAGATGCAAAATTTGAATTTAATGCATATACAGAAACATAGATGGGGTAACCCACATGTTCTATTATATCTGGAGACGGCGGCACGATAATCTACAGTGTGTTTTCTCCGCATGTGGGCTTCAGATTACATAAATGAAGTGGTCCCCAAATTTTTCAGTCTGCCACCCCCTTTTCTTTTGCATAACAAGCCCAGCTCCCCATTGCCTCTCTCTCTGCATTTGGTCTGTTGCTCTGCTGCATGTGTGGGACAACCAGTCAACACCCCCCTGGATATTTCCACCAACCCCAGGGGAACACTTTCGGAATCACTGCATTAATGGATAGCTACAGCATCTGACCGAAAAGGCCTGGGAAAACAGGACCCAGCAGGGCAAAGTATACTCTGTCAAGAATGCACTTTTTTAAATAACATGATCAAATGATTCTACTCACATGACTAAGCATGACTTGAAATCCCTATAAATAGCTAGTGGTAAATAGTACATTAGAACAATAATTTTGATAAAGAATTTACTGTGTGGAAATCTTACAGGAAGAATTAGAAGATAATTCCCCCATATATAAATATCTGGATAATTCTAGATATTTTGTATCTCTAGTATTTTGTACATGTGTGCTTATTGCATTGTTTTAAGAAACCGGTTTGGGTGGGGGGGGTGTAAGGGCGAGGTTACAGTACAACTTGTCTCGAATTCTAAGGGAAAGTTTATTAATGCGAAGCTGGTCATTTTTTCCAGTTTGGGAGGGGGAATGGTCCTTTGGGGACAAAATGTCTTCCCCCCGCCCCCGCATTCCCCCCCCCCCGTGTCCTCACATGCCTAGTGCTTCCAGATGAAGCCTTTGTTGTCCAATTACACTGCCTCATTCATGGAATTTAGTGAGCGCATGGGTGAGATTTGAGACCCTTCTTTTTCCAGCTCACCGATCACATGCTAATCATTCTTTTATACCGCCTATCTCATGGGTCCCAGTGAATTTCAGACTGTGCAGTCTCTTCTTGGGCAGGATGCTAAGGCATCTCTCTCCACACTTTCTGCAAGGAGTTGTACTAGTATTTCATTTGAAAAGCTTATCTTCCCTTTTTAAGGGCCTTACAACAGCCTAGTAATGGGATTTCTGGGTCCTGCCAAAGTGTCCATGCTGGTAAAGCTTAAAATTGCAGTGCCACAACAAAGCGGATTGGCATGTTACCCAGAGCATCCTCATATTTATTGATTTAATAGAATTTGTTGTTGCTAGTTGTGTCCGACCCATCGGGACCCCATGGACAACTTTCCTCCAATAATGATGTTTAAATGAGTGCTTGTTATACTGGGTTCATACAGAAAAGGAGAGAGCTAAATGAACAGGTCCAGTGTTCGTTGCAGATCAGGGTCCAGAATTGGGCCCAGCTGATAGGATGTAATGAGTGACACTGCTATCAGATATTATGAGCAGTTCCCCACATGTTTTAAAAAATTGTTCTTCATCCAAGATGCTGCTGTTTAGCTTTGCAGTAGTCTTTCCTCCATCTTATAGTTAGTTCATGCATGTTCTGATTACCTCTCCTCTAATAACACTTAATATTCATCTAATTAGGGACTGCAGGTGGTGCAGTGGTTTAAACTGCTGTGCTGCTGGGCTGGTTGATCTGAAGGTCGCCAGTTCGAATCTGCACAGCGGGGTGAGTTCCTGTTGGTCCGTCCCAGCTCCTGCCAACCTTGCAGTTCGAAAGCATGCAAATGCGAGTAGATAAAAAGGTACTACTGCGGTGGGCAGGTAAAAGCGTTCCGTGCACTTCGGTGTTTAGTCATGCCGGCCGCATGACCACGGAGACTGTCTGCGGACAAATGCTGGCTCCCTTGGCTAGAAAACAGAGATGAGCACCGCCCCTAGAGTCAGGCATGACTGGACGTAAGGTCAAGGGGAAACCTTTACCTTTATTCATCTAATTACTTGTAGTCTTGGCATGCAGAGTGCCTATTATTTAACATTTCCTCTAATTCCCAATACCAGGCCAGGTTCAGAACTAGCATTTAAATAAATTGTGCTGAAGCATTTAAAAGGAGGTTTCTTCTTTCCAGCCCTGCTTATCAAGAACATCGCAGTCTTAAATCTTGCTCAGGAATTAAGTGATGATCTCTTGGGTCTCAGAAATAAACAGAACAACCATGCATCATGGCAAAGCAAGATCAGTATTTCACTGTGATGGTTTATTTTCCACCCTGGCTAAACACACGAGCAGACTTTCGCTAAAGTTACACCATGAGTTGCCTGTAGTGTTGTTGCGTGCAAAAGAAGGGCCAGGGTGGTGGTGTAGGAGGTAAGACACTGGACTGTGAAAATAGAGAAGTTGGAGAAGTCAGCAGTGGACTCAGATATGCTTGTGTTTCTAAGAACACAGCCCATCAATTCTGCAGTGGATCAACTTTTCCTGCATCTCATGGAATCTGGACTTGTAGACTGGGGTTTTTTTTTTCATGTTCCGTAATTTTATGCAAATTTCAGCATAGAAAAGTTAAAAAACACTGACCAAAATGCCATTCACATTTGGGGCAGATCTGTGTATTTTTTTGGGAGGGGGTTGCTCAGTTTTGGGGGTGCAAATTTGTACAAATACTGACTTTAGGGAGCCAGTTGCAGAAGTGGTGTAGATTTTTATTTATTTATTAATTTTCGTTTTGTGTCTGCAGACGTGGAGGCATTTAGAAGTGTCAATTAGGTGCAGAATACAAGCAAGTATTCTTCATATATAATTATTTTTACCCTTCAGCTTGCATAACAATAACCTCCTATATTGATACCACATCTGATTGTTCTAGATTGTTTTCTCTTGTGGAGGCGTGTGTGTTCCGCCAAATTCTGGCTTTACTAGCTAAGCTTGTCTGCTTCCTGTAACAGGAGAACACTTTTTGATTTGTTATTGTTTAGCTCTGGCTACCAGGAAGACCTCTAATGGATTTTAATCATTTTCTCCCTCTTACTGCACAATCTGGCTCACATAAGCATCTTTCTTGGTGAAGATACTACGCCAGCCTAACACAGACATTCAGGAGATAAGCTCTTCATGTTGGAATAAACTTTGGATACCATATCAGTAGATGCTTGTGGCACTAAATAGAGACTGTACTTTTTGCAGGCGTTGGTACGGCCATTGTTAGGGCTTAAATATTGTGGGAATAAGCCAAGCAGGCATTACCTTCATATTGATACTAAATGTATTGGTGGTTGGGGGGAATACACCTGTACCTCTTGATCACTGACTGTAGCAGCTATGGCATATAGATGGAATGACTGGGACATCTTTCACTCAGCTCCTGAAAATGCACACATTCACCCAGGCTTTCCTTGGCTAATTATTAAATTAATCATGCTGCTCCATTTCGCTGCCCCTGTATTGTTCTCTATCGTTGTTATAATTGGGATTTTTAAAAATGTATTTTAAATATGGTTTTAATATTCATACATAAACCATTTATTTATTTATTTATTTATTTAGAGTTTTTGTATGCCGTCCCATCGCTTATAGCCTCGGTATGGCTCACATAAATAAACATAATGCAAATACAGTTAAAACCCAGAAACACCCTGGCTGCACAATTAAAACCTATAAATATTATCTAGCATTATTAAAATATTTTTTAAATAAAAAGGTCTTAGCCTGGTGTCAAAAAACAAATAACGATGGCGCCAGGCGGACCTCGCTGGGGAGCGCATTCCACTTAGGGATTTTTGATACTTTGCAATATAGAAATACTGCAGATGCAGAATTTAACTTGCTATTTTCAATAGATGCAGTTTATGCAAATCAGCCCCTGCATTTTGCATTGATTAAAAGTCTTTCAATTTCTCTTCAACTACCAACTGCCTCTGGTTTATGTATCAGGTTTTGATTTTAATCACAAGCAGAGCTGCAATCCTCCTGAGGAAATACCATCTCTCAATGGTAGAGTACGTGTTCTGGATGCCAAATCCCTCGGGTTGAGTCACTGGAACCTGCAGTTAAAATTAGAATAAAGAAGATGTGGGAGGAAAGGTTGTTGCCAATCAAAGCAAACAATACTGGGCTAATGACCTGTTTGGCCTGGCATGCAGCAGATTCCTGTGTCCTTAAGTACATTTACATAGGTGTTCTTTTGAGCCTACCAGAACTTGCTTCTGCATAAAACCATAAAGAGATCAGGCTACACTGCTGCAGCCCTACAGACTTAACAACTTCAGTGGAACTTTAACAGTGTAATTAAAATGTAGTTTCAGCCTAGAAGATGGGGAGTGTAAGGTGGCGATCCTCATGTGCACACTTATTTATGAATAAATCTCACTGAGCTCAATAGCATTTACTTCTACATTACAAATCTTTTGGATAATATTAATGAATTTGGTAGGTATGTCACGAGCAGAACCAGCTGGAGCTGGGGCGGGGGGCGGGGTCAGACTAGATGGCCCGGGAGACCCCTTCTGACTCACTCAGTTCCTATGTTTCTTATTTATTTATTTATTTTTAGATTTGTATGCTGCCTACCAATCCAGATGGATTCTTTAGGTAGCTATGAAACTAAATTTCATTGAGTTAGTTGACTCCTGTCCAAGTACAAACAAACAAATTGAAAATATCAGAAAAGAAATAAATAGCATGTAACAATGGACACCCCCTGCCCCAATCAGGAACAGACCAGTTTATATGCCAAAAGCCTGCCTGAATAAAATGCATTTGCCTTTTGGGAGAAGGACAACAGAAATGAGGCCAACCCTCAACTAATCCTCGAATACCATTTTGCATCTTTTGAACCGAGGCTGTTTCTTGGTAGTTTATGCTCATTCTATGGCACTGTTGTGTTTCTTTTAAACAATTGCATTATGATTATATTATTAACCTCCTCCAGAATTTTCAGACTGAAAGGTGGAATGGAAACATTTTAATAAATCTATAAGTTTATACTTAAACTACCTTTGTATTTGGCTATGTATTTTTAATCCTTCATGCTCATGGTAGAAGAGTGAATGTCTTCTTTGGTTTGCTTCTTTTCCCAGGGATACATTTGCAGCAAAGGGACAGACTGACCTTGCGGAGTCCCATTCCTTCAGTCCCGAATGTCTCAACCCTGACTCGCGGTATAGCAAAACAGCATGGTCAGGTGGAGTTAAACTACGACTGAAGAACAGGTGAGAAGTAGTATATTTCTTTAGACAGAAACTGTACTTGTCTTCTTTGTTACATCCTTTAGTTCCTTCTCTCCTTAAAGCCTCCTCCCTGTGTCACTATGAAACCTAGGATCAGTCACAAAAGGGGTGATTTTGACCCCAGACAAAAGTTCCTCAGGCAAAGCAAATGCTGCATGTGAAAAGGACTTTGCTTGGGTGAATGTTCCCCCCAGGAGGTTCCAGTCATCATGAAAATGAATTTTGGGGTTCAGGTAGTGCAGATAATTTATTACTTCCTTTTTTCTGCAGTTATGCATATCGGTAATATCTGAATAACAGTGCTTGGCCTATTGACTTTTGAGCTGCAAAACAATAGTGTGGTCTAGAAATTTTAAAGCAGCATTAAAAAGCCTTCCCACAATGGAATTTTGTTCTGCTTGCTAGAATTTTTAGCTTAGACTCTTTGCTTTCAAAGGAGACTAAGGTGATATGTAGATAATCTTCTTTTGTGCCATTCTTAGCTGCCTGTTTTGGGGGGTATAAAAGTACACAGAACTATTCTTGCTCCACTTTGGGGACATTCTGTTACCCCAGGCAAGTTTTGGTTTCTAGAATGAAAGCTGTAAAAGTCAGGAAGACAAAATTTGGAGGCAGTTTTTACTAAGTAGATTTTGGCAGTGTCCCTGATGTGCTAGATTTTTTTGTCTTCTTAAGTGTAAATTATGCCACAGAATGTGAGCCCAGGGTTGACCAGTTACCCCAACACACAGGAAGGACAAGACATTGTTGATATTCTTTTGGGCCTGGGTGTTAGAAGCCTGGATAGGGCTGCAGATAGATCTGACTCTTGAGAAACAGACATGACAAAGGGTCTAGATGAGAAAGCTTCTAATGTGTGCAGGCTTCTCTTGTGTGTGTGTGTTAAACTTTGGACAGATGTTTGTGATACTAAGCAAACTCATAATCTCCCCCACCCCCATGTCAGATGTTGGACTTATAAGCACCTTGGGGAATGACCACACTCTATAAAGCCAGTGTGGCGTAGTGGTGAAGAGCATGGGACTGGGACTCAGACGATCTGGGTTCTAGTCCCCGCTCAGCCATGGAGCCAACTGGGTGACTCTGGGCCAGTCACAGACTCTCAGCCCAACCTACCTCACAGGGTTGTTGCTGTGGGGATAAGATGGAGGAAGAGAATGATGTAAGCTGCCTTGAGCCCTTTGTAGGAAAAAGGCAGGATGTAAATCGAGAAATAAATAAATAAAGCACCATGTACTTTGGTAGCCCTATGTAAATAGGAATAGGATTCATATTGCATACAACCCCATAGGATCATAAGCTCCGGTGTTTCATATAAGTCATAAATGTTTCTTATGGACAGTTGCTTAGGTCCACTTCTTTGAGGTGAGTTCCCAGGCCAATCCTGTATTACCCGAGGCTGTTTATGATGCGAATCCTTCCTAGGTTATGGAGAGTTTGGAATAGATGTGTCCCAGCTGCCTCGCACTTTAGAAAGGAATAGAGGTGGAAGACTTGCTCCATTTCAGTTTCTTATTTTTCCAGTTGGTGACGTAAATGCCTTTTAAGTTTATGTGAAAATTTGTAAGCCTTTTTGTGCATATTTGGCCTAATTTGCCTAATATACTTTGCCTGTGATAAAATATGTTGCCTTATATACCTTTTGGTTGCAAGCCGTTTCCTAACATCATTAGGAACGTTATGAGTTCTTAAAATTCAGGCATCTTAATATTGTTTTTGCCAATATAAGCATACTTCATGCATTGATTGACTTGCAACATTTGGAGAAGTGCACATTTTGAAGGACAACTGAATTTTGGTCTGCGTGGTATTTTGTACTAAAATGGAAATTGAACAAATTTCTCCTTCATATGGAGGCAGGAGCTGCATGGTAGTCAGTGGGCGAGCGAGCCCTCATGAAGAAGTAGCCAGGGCGGCAAGTTAGTCAACCCATGGACCAGCCCTGCCAGAAGCTGGTGGTTGTTCAGCAGAGGAGCTAGCGAGTCATGCTATAAACATGTGGATGTCTTTGGATGTATAGGGACTCCATAAATTCTGTTGCAGAATTCTCTGTAAATGGGATCCCTCTTTATTCTGGGAGCTTTGAGGAATACTGATACATGCTTGCACATTAGAAAATGATTGCCCTTACTTACTTACTTATTTAAGGTTTTTATATGCCGTCCCCTTGCTACATAGCGTCGGGACAGCTCACAGCAATAAATAAATAAAACTAATACAATTACAATTAAAACTTGGAAACACACTGGCTGCACAGTTAAAAACTATAAATATTAAAGATTATTAAAATACTGTTTGAATAAAAAGGCCCTTCCTTCGCTGAACATCAAAACAGCAATGTGATGATTCCGCCCAAGTGCGAAGAGAAATATGAAATACTGTATGAAAAATTAAATGAAACTAGCCCAGTCCGGTTAAGGAGAAGTCCGTCTTGGTATAAATTACTAGGGCTTTATCGCATCTCTTCTAGAGGAGGAACAGATAATTGGCTAGTTATGCCAGGGCAATTATACAGCTTCCTCTAAGGTCCTTCCCAGCCTTTAAGGCCCTTCCCAGTCACTTAATACTCCTATAGTCTAGTGCTTCTATAGTCTAGAAGGAGACACAATCAAATGTCTGGGGAGCAAGGCAAAATTTTCAGATACTGGAGATGCTTCTTTGGAGCTGTCTTGGTAGATCACCTGGAAAGCAGCTTGCTGAGGCTCAGGTGAAAGATGTCCCTAAAAGACACCTGGCTGACAGAAGAAGAAACAGGTGTGGTATGCTTTGGTTGTTTTCCTTTTTCTTTCTTTCTGCTGCTTCTCTCTTTGGCTTATCTTTTTTCCCATTTTTCTTAGTCCTTTTTCGCAGTAGAGAAATAATTATTGTATAATCTGAATGGCACAGATTAATGAGATAGCTGGAGCTGGGAATACAAGATTCTGTATAATGTATGCATTATTTTAATTTACTATTGCCAGGGATGCGGTTAGTTGACAGTGTAGTTTCCTGCTACCCTACAGTTCTAAGGCCATGATTCAAATACACATAAAAGCACTGCTCCCATTTTGCTGACATTTTTAACTTGCAGCAGCTTCCACTACGAAGGAGGCAAGTCATTTTTACATGGGACTGCAGCTTCCCTCTTTGGCAATGGGAAGTGCAAAGAAAGCTTCAAAAGCACCATTGCTTTCTTTGCATTAATTTTTACTTTGGATTGCCATCTATGTTCTTTGTACTGTATTTTCTGGCAGTTGCTGTTGCTGCATTTGTGTGTGTGTGATCTAGTGCTATAAGTAAATAAGTGGGACAAAGGAGACAGGGCGAGCCTTAAACTGTAGCATTATGTGTGGATACGAAAGAGCGTTGGAAGCACAAGGTAAATAAAAAGAATTGCCTTACCTGCTTTGCCTCGTACCTCCTCTCCACTGCAGGATATCCTGGTTCTTTCTTTGTGTGCATATTTTCTTTCCCATAGTCCTTCACATTTTCTTTTCCCGTGTGTAAATGTGTTGGCAAATACTGGCAACACCTGCCAGATGCATGAGTGGAGTTTCCTTGTCTGTCACACCCCATGGTTATGTTTTCACACTTGTTCAAGGTGTGGGACAATTACAAGAGCATGTTTTTGAAAGCCAAACAAAAATGCTTACAGGAAGGTCCTGTGAATTCCTATAATTTTTGTACCCAATACAAAAACCACATATTTGCTTTTATAAAAAAGCATTCTGAATAGGCAACAAGTTTGGTCCAGAGGTTGGGATCCTAAGAGCCACACAATTAACTGGTTTGCACATTGTCTACAGCCCATAGAGAATGGGCAAATGCAGCAAGAGCATGAATGCACCAGTTCTCACTACTATGAACAACTCAGCTACCTGAAGGAGTGCTTACATCCATATATGCCCGGCCGCCCCCTGAGATCAGCAGGAAAGGCCCTTCTCTGGGAACCCTCCATGAAAGAAATTAGGAGGGTAGGTACTCGGAGGAGGGCTTTCTCAGCGGTGGCGCCTAAGTTATGGAATGCGCTCCCCAGAGAGGTCCACCTGGCACCATCGTTATTTGTTTTTCGGGGCCAGGCGAAGACCTTTTTATTTAAGCGTCATTTTAATTGTTAATATTATTTGATTATTTTATCTGGCCAGGGCAGCTTATTTTATATTGTTATTTCTTGTATTTTAACCTAATGTTGTGAGCCGCCCCGAGGCTTCGGCGAATGGGGTGGCATAGAAATGTTTTAATAAATAAATAAATAAATATTCCATTCCTGGGTTGTTTACCATAATGTCAGAACCTGGAACTCTGGGTTGTTGAGGGATTAACAACCCAGCAGTTCAAACATCCTATAGGCTGCATATTGCAGCAGGAGTGGGTGCGCACGGAGAAACCAGCATACACGCTTCCACTGCATCTTCAGCAACCCCACAGTTCACTAAATACCAACCAAGTCACTTCATTCCATATACATCAAAGTTGTTTGAGCTCATGTTTCCAACATGGCAGCAGAGGAGGCTTTGGCACAAGCAAGAAGGAAGTCCTGCTGTGTAAAGAAGGGGAAAGTGCAGTGGATGGCCATACCTAGAGAAGGTTTTGGGATCCTGGCCTTGTTGAGGAGCTGAGCCAGTCGCAGATAGACCTATATTACTGCTCACCATAATGATGAGGCTCTGCCTCGCCAGATCAGACAAAAGTACTGGGCATGTGATGACTGCATTAGGGAAGGCAAAAAGATTGCAGAAATAAAAGGCTTTTCATATGGCATACTTGGATGATTTTAATGCAAGATGACACGGGTCAGAAGATGCTTTAGATGTGCACTAAAGCAGGATGAGCAGCTTGCCTGGGTGCCCCCCGGTGTCACTGCATAAGACTTTGCTGCAAACAGAAATCCATTCCTTTCTGTGGGCATAAAAATTTCAGTCTTGAGGATATAAGCGTTTCGTTCAACCTTTTGGGTCTCCTTTCCTTTGGCCTTGACTTTGTTTTTATGTAATTGAAAGTTCCTACACTTCTGTATCTTTGGCACATCTAACCAGCCTTTTCTGTTCATTTATTTTTTAAAAAACATCTGGCCAATACTGTAAAAAAAGAGTCTTAAAAACCAGCATTCAAAAAGCTTGAACCACATTTTACAAAGCAGGGAGGAATTCTAAATAATTGCTTTTTTTAATATGCTTGAAAGAGCACAAGTGGAGACACAAATCAGCTTAGACAGGAAACGTGGCTGGCATGGAATATACCAGCTGTGGACTGGCTTACCCCTCTTATACAGATCTTTGGTGCACCTGGGAGTATTGTGCTCAGTTCAGGTGCCTCACAGTGTTAGAGATAAAAGTACAGAGCAGGGCAGAGATGATCGGGACTGAGCAGCCTTCCTATAAGGAGCAGCTACAAGGGATTGTTCAGCTTAGAAGAAGGGTGAGGAAGGGGAGACATGATGGAGGTGTTTAAAATAACACATGGTGTGGAGAAAGTGGAGGGAGAGACTTTTTCCCCTCCCTCTTTCATAGCACTTGAACTACCCCATGAAGACGATTGGTGAGAAGTTTAGAACAGATCAACAGAAGTATAGTTGAACTATGGAATTTGCTGCCATGGAAGTGGTGATGGACGCCAGTTTGGATAGCTTTAAAAGGGGATGGGACAGATTCATGAGGGAGGGGGCTGTCAGTGGTTACCAGCCATGTGGGCTATGTAGTACCTCCTTTAGCAGAGTGGCACACCTGCTTGTGCAGGGAGATCTTGCACCCATCCGGCCTGAGGGATCCTGTGCGCAGCTGCTTTGCCACCATGTGAACAGAGGCCTGGACTAAGATGGAGCTTTGCTCTGATCCAGCAGGACTTGTCTTATATTTTTACTTCTTCCATCTTCTTCTGTACCATCTGATACAACTTCATTTGTGTGGCAAGGAAGTTGAAAAGATGATCATGTTTCAAAGTGGTGAGTTTTTTGGTCGTTGCCAGTGATGTATTACTGTGGATAAATTAGCTCAGAGCCATACGCGTCTTGGGGTGTTGTTGGCAGGCATTGCCCTCATAACTGGGGAGAAGCACACGACTGTGAATTATCTGGTGTGATTTGGTGGGAAGAAGTTGCCTTATTAGAAATAATAAATTGAATTCTTGCTCCCCTGAGGATTTTATGCCTTTAATTTATAGACACACAGGCTAATGTGTACCTTTCGAGTCTTGGCATTTTTTCTGATGTTGTTCTAAGCCCTTTGACATGACCAAAGCAGTTATGTGGATTGTGGCCTTAGTAAAGGCCAGCCTGAACGCCTGTGCCTGCTATGCGGATGGATAGTATTTTGCTGGGAAAATAGCCTGCAAACAGGAAGTTGCATTGCTCCAAAGGAATGTTTGAGTAGGAGGGAATTCCAGGCTGTGCCACTGTCCTCTTGCCCTTTCCTGTGGCTGCAGACCTGCCTTTCATTTATTTGTGTAAACAGAGAAAGATTAATGATGGGGAACAGTGTTGTGTGAAACTGAATAAGGGATAAATGGCTGTTTGAAATCTTGCAGGAGAACAGACTGTGACCTAGTGAAGTTAGCACGGTTCTGCCTAATTTCACTTTGGCTGACCAAGACTTCACCTGTCTTGGTCCTTTACAAGTGGACCATCATGCAGGTTTTAGATTAAGGGAAGTAGGTGGGAGCTTATGAATATGAACACACACACACACACACACACACACACACACACACACACACACAGCAGTCTAGTGAGTAGTATGTCCATTTTGATTTCAGGAGGGGTATTCCCAGATCCTTTACTTGACTATGGTGTTCCCTCTTGGTCACAGTCTAAATACAGAAACAGTGCTGTACATTCATTTTCCAGTATAGAAGCGGACCTACCTGGCCATAGTGTTGTAATTACAAGATCGTACATCTAAAACCCTGCTGCAGTTCATGGATCATTACTGTAGTCCTCTACCCATCTGGGGAAGGCTTCACGCCTAAAGATTGTGCCAGCAATTTCTGGTAGAAGCTCTCAAAGGGAGCATATAAAATTTTACTTCAGTGGAACAGGAGCATTATGTGATATAGTCCCTTCCCGTGTCATCACATGGTTTCATCTTGCCATCCATTCTCACTACCAGAATAAAAAATGCTTCAACCTTATTTGTGTGATTTATTTCAATAACCATGTGCATGTTTTCCAAGTACTGGTGGAATATGCATGAATGCATCAGTCTTTGCCTTGTCCAGAATCCCTGGGCAACCCCTGTGAGCATTTTTCAGGGCCTCCACCTAGAGATAGGGGGCAAACATTCAATTTCTCCCCCATGTGTTCCAGCTCCAATAGCAATTGTTTTTCAGAGTAAACACTTAGAAATCTCTGACCAGTTCAATGGCTATAACCACTGAGTGATTACATTCTATGTCTGTTCTAGGGAGAGATGAACGTTCCTCCAGTTCAAATATAGAGGAGATTGATTTATATTTTCCTCTTCTTCATCTGCTGCTGCTGCTGCTTCTTACTATCACAGTTACTGTAATACTGCATTTAAATCCCTTTTTTCCTGTTGTGAGGAAGACAAGCCAGCTGACTGTCCCAACATTACACCATGAGCTTTCTGGCTGAGTGGGGACTGGAACCCAGATTACCCGGGCCTCCAGTTCAACGTTCTCTCCACCACACCATTGTTGCATTAGGATCACTGTAACAATGATCAGTGCAATGCTCTTGCACCTTAATATAAGCAAGAGCATTTTTGCTTTATTTTCCTCTGTCTCAAAACCTCTTCCCCTGAAATTTAAAAGGACACCTCTGGAAGTACTGCTCTTTTGAGTGAATAATACAGTGCTTATCACAGTTCCGTTCCCGCAGCACCTTGACATATGGGTTAGGCGCCCTGGCATTCTGAAAATCTAAAGATACATCTCTAGAAAAGAAGAATCAAACTGCAGTTGCTAGCCTAGTCCCCAACATACTCTTTTCAAATCCATGACTTGGTGTTAATTACAAGAACAATTTTTTGAGGGGACAAAGGCAGCGTACTAATGAACCCCTAATCGACTTTTCAATGCATTATCAACTTTTTAATAGACCTTTAAATGCATTTAATGAATTACAATTCCCAGAAAGTGTAATAAAGAATCGGCTTCTTTTTGGTGTGGGGAAGTTGGAAGACTGAAATACTGCAGCCTGGATCCAGGCCTCTTCACTGCCACCTCTGATGATGCAGATTTCAGGACTGCGATCCAGCCTTCTCAGCCACTCCAGATCTCAGCACTGCCGTCAGTGTACAGACCTTCTCATTAAGGAACAACATCCTTTCTGGATTAAGGCTATTCTGGAGAATGGCAATGCATAGTACAGGGAGAACAGTTTTAGATCTCAGGGTGTGGAAGATACTGTGCTTATGTACTTGGTTTCTGTTCTCGCCATCTGTGATTTGAAGCCTCAGCCAAGAACCTGAAATCCAACAGTATCTTTCAAGCTATGGTAGAAATGATATAGCTGAAACAGTGGAGGATTTTGCATCCATTAAGTATGGATG
The DNA here is from genome assembly GCF_004798865.1 of Varanus komodoensis. Taxonomy (NCBI): domain Eukaryota; kingdom Metazoa; phylum Chordata; class Lepidosauria; order Squamata; family Varanidae; genus Varanus; species Varanus komodoensis. Next base: position 8,566,136 of record NW_025335568.1, read on the forward strand.
AGAGTTGTATGGGCAAGTTGGTATATTATTTGAAAGGAGAAAAAGTGATTTTATGTAGTCTGTTTTGCAGTAGCTGCTAAAATGACTACATTTAGCAAGTAAATCCCTTAGAACTGACTAAACAGATGTTCCAGTTTATTGAGCACCATTTTAACTGTTAATTACTATTCATGTAAATACTTTCAAACTACATTTACCAGATACTTTGCTTTTCTCTTAATGCCTGGTCAAGACAAGATGTGCTGCATCACACAAATGGATCATCTGAAAACAAAATATGGTTCTACTCACTGCAGAAATATTGTTTTATCCCTATGCAAAATTTTGCACTTTTACTCCCCTGTTGGATTCTACATTCATCTCTAGTTATCATTGGCTTTCACTGCTTAGACATCCTACACTGCAAAATACATCGGATCCCCTTTTCAAAGAAACTGCAGCTGAGCACACCCGGCAGAAGTAAAGCATTTTAAGTTGCACTGATTTCCATGGGAGGTTTAAACATGTCCTTAGCATTCTCCCAGTGCAACTGGTGAGATACTGCCTTGTTTCTTCTCTCTCCTTTTTCTGTCACAAGCATTTTACAGTATTATCTTGCCAACAGCATGCTGGCTGAAAAGGTACTGAACTTTTTCAGTGATTTGTAATTTTTGTGTGCAAGGGGGCTACAATTGTAGCCTGCTATATCATCTTCAAGAAAGCGTCCGCCTTAATCATGGGTTCTGCCATGTTGCTCTCCGCCCCTCATATATGCTTCCCCCAAAACTGACACTGAGAATATCAGTTTTTGTTTCTTTGTTCCAAGCTCCATTTTCTTTTCTTGCATGGTAAGGCCCAAGGCAGTCGGTGCTTTCCCACTGTCACAAGGGGAGGTTTGAAGTCTCTAAAGGAAGCAAGAAATTGAGCTTATAGGAATTTTCATTAATGAGTTCACGAACGCAAAAATGAGACAAGATGAGAAATGAGAAAGAGGAGGAAGTAACCTAGGGCCAAATACCGAACATATTTGATAATTGCTTTGGCCAGAAGCTTGCTGTCAAAAATGCTGATAAATGGCTCGAGACGATTCCATGTCTGCCAATATTTTATAACAAGTTGACAAAGGCTGCGACTGTGAATGGTGAAAAGGCAACTTGATCCCTGAAAGTGTTTCCTTAGCTGTACACCTGCTAAGTAAAGAAGTAAAATTCACTGTACTTGATGAGTTTTCTTCTGAGTAGACCCACTTGTGGATGAGACCCAAAGGCCATTTCAACACACTGTGCTGAAATGGTGTGTCTTTACCCCTTTCATTTGCTGGATATGTAAGAGTGGTGGCGAACCCAAGGCACACGTGCCATAGTGGGCACGCAGAGCCCCCTCTGTCGGCACACGAGCCAAGTCACCCCAGCATCGCCCCAGCAGCCGAGCATTGGATAACAGCACACATAGGGGCCATGCGCATGCTTGGAAAGGAGTAGTGGCGCCAGGCGATGATGTCACAAGTGACTCATTAGCTGCAACTCGTCCAAGCTTTCGGATGGCTGGTCAGTGCGCTGCCAAGGATATATATTTTTTGCTCCGACTGGCTGTGAGGTGTTTTTTCTGAACTAAAACCTCAGATTTCAGGTTTAATTGCAGGGTTTGAATTTGCGATAAATGAGTGGGTTTTGGGTTGCAGTTTAGGCACTCAGTCTCTAAAAGGTTCACCATCACTGGGTTAGGATTAGAAAAATGAGGTGTCCTGCCATGATTTTGATGGCTGGAATGTGTTTAGAATGGACAGAAAAGATGAGCTGTGCAGAGAAAGCTCCTCAAGGAAGGCTTTTTCCAAATCGCCCTCTTTCTATGGAACTCTCACCCTCTTAGGGTTAGGGGTGTGCACCAGGGTAGGGTTAGGATTGGACAAACGAGATGTCTTGGCATGATTTTGACCAGGGTAGGGTTAGGGTTACAAAAACAAGGTGTCCTGGTAAGATTTTGATGGTTGGAGTGTGTTTAGAATGGGCAGAAAAGATGAGCTGTGCAGAAAAAGCTACTCAGGGAAGGCTTTTTCAAAATTGCATTATTTCCAATGGAACTTTACCCTTATATTAAGGTTAGGGGAGTGCACCAGGGTAGGGTCAGGGCCGTGGTGGCAAACCTATGGCAGACGTGCCACTGTGGGCATGCAGAGCACTCTCTGTCAGCACGCAAGTCCAGTCACCCCAGCATCACCCCGAGCATCGTATACCGGCACACGTAGGGGCCATGCTCGCCTTCACTTGTCTGGAATATAAAAAAAATATTAAAATAGCTCACTTCCACTTTCTGCTCTATGCGTATATAAAATAAATTCAGTCTGAGAAACAAAGATGGGTTAATGTTGTGCATGAAAATGGTCTTGAGTTATCCCTTCCCCACTTACCTGTGACTTGAAGTCTTTGCCCAGTGTTTTCCCAGGCCTTTTTACTTTTAATTTTAACAGTCTTTCGGGGTGCAAACCTATGCATGTTGAGACCGAAAAAAGTGCCAGAACTCCCTGCAAGTCCCAAAGCTCTAGGACACTTTTCTGCTTCATCATACATAGGACTGTTCTCTCGCAGATATATCTTGAGACATTTTAAAAGTTTTAAGATTTGTGAAATCTCTGATGCTGCTATTAAGTCTACTTATATGATCTTCTGCAACTGATTTTATGTTCTATTTAGATGGCATGACCTTATTTTTTTATGCATCCATTGTCTTGTGTTGTTAGCCGCACAGAGAATCTTTGCTAATAGATGGTGTATAAATAGCATTAAATAAATATATGCCGGAAGTCTCTGAGGTGTTCCCCTCCTCACTTTATGCTAGATTGGAAGTGGCACCTTGGATGCTGCTTGGCCTGAATGGTGTGTCATCTTCAGTGACATCACTCGGAAGCATCACTGGTTGTGTTTTATATAGCTGAAACTTTGTGTTGTGTGGCTGTTGTGGGCATTCCAGTGGAGGCAGGAGATAGCTAGAAACCACGGAGTCAGCCTGGGATGGGGTCTGCAGCTGAGACAAGAAAATGAAGCTGTCTTTTCTATTCCTACTGTTGAAGGACACAGCAGGAGGTAGTGGGAGGGCTGGGCCAGGTGACAGGGGCACCACGATCCCTCCTTCTCAGGGCTCTGGGTCTTTCCCACAGAACCACCAGCATCCATGGCTGCCAGTACAAGCTCTTCTCTCCTCAGTTGCCGGGTGGATGGCAATTTTCAAGAGGGATCAAAGCTGGGAAGGGAAGGGGTAAGCCTTCCCTTTCCACATGCTGCAACACACTGCTTAAAAACCTGCCCCTGGATGGCAAAACTTTGGGGGAGACACACACACACACACACACACACACACACACACACACACAGTGTATTGATGAATTTGGCCCATTGTTTGCTGCTGTTTTTATGATTTTTTTTACCCCAAAGGAATGTATGTTCTCTTACAAAAATAAAGTCAACCCATTACACACAATTTAAAAATTGTTTTCAAATGAGGTATTCTTCCATTTCAGTGAAATGTATATTAATCACTTAGTGCTGAAGGATGGGTAAGCTCATTTATCTTGCTACTTTTCTTAATAAGAATAATAGCAGAAGTAATACTAACCAGATTTAGTTAGCCCTGCTTATTCTGTATGCAGCACAGTCATCCTGGGAAGATTTGTGCTTCTGTCACTTCCATTTGTGATGCACTTGAGCATTTTTGATTAATCTGCATTTCCATTTGCATTCAGTGTTTTCTCCGTATTTATACTGACAGTAATATCTAGTTTGGATTATCATCTAAACTAGGTTAGGCACCTTTGTGCTCTTCAGATGTACAGCTCCCATAGGACCCAGCCATTGTGACCAATGGTCAGAGATTGTGAGAGTTGTCATCCAGAACATCTGAGGGCATGCCAGATTGTCTACCCCGATCTCAATTATATTTATTTATTAGATTTATATCACACCTTTTTCCTTTCAAAGAATTCAAAGTGACTTAATCTTATCCCCACAACACCAAACCCGCAAGGTAGGTTGGGCTGAGAGTCTGTGAGTGGCCTAAAGTCACCCAGTTGGCTCCTTGGCCGAGTGAGGGCTAGAACGCAGGTCGCCCGAGTCCCAGTCCACACCGGCTCTTTGAGCCTCTAGATTGTGAACTTCCCAAGCTTTTCTTCTGTCTTTGTATGAGAAAGAAAGTGAAAGCTGCTACTTCTACTTTGGATTAAACCACAGTTTCCTGTAACATGAATTTGGGGGATTGTGGTCCATTCTAATCCTACTTGTTTAAAACAAGTACATTTTCATCAACTTGCTTCAGCTCAAGGGCCTCACGATCAGAGATCATCCATTTTTACTTTCTTATCTTTTCGCATTTGCCTTCCCATCCCCAATTTCACTGATGAAATACAATGCACCCTCTTATTAACATGCATCTTACTGAAGTAGCTGAGCACCTTTTCCTTCAGCTTCCAAGCAGAAATGTAGGATCCGGATGCACAAGCCGAGGTTTCCCTGCTCTCCTCATAAAAGCTCCCACACCACAAGGAGAGGGCCAATCTTCGCAACATGGAGGGAGGCTCTGAATCACAGTTTCAATCCCACAACCATAGAAACCAACATTCATGGATGTGACTTAAGATTTTGCCCCACAGCTATTTTCTCTTGTCTCTTGGTTCAGATCCAGCATCATTATTTACTCACTGCTTTGTCCTGGGGCTGTTTTAAAATATTATGAGCTTAAAAAAACCAACAAACCTTGGCACAGCGGTTCTCTTAACAGTCAGTGGCTGGTGGTTTTGAGGGAGACGGTGCTTTATTTCTGTCATACAAAGTGTTTGCTCAAGCGAGAAATCAAAGTGTCCTTAGTTTTGATTCAACCAGAACTACAAAGGCATCTTGTAAATCCCTCAGGCTGGCCGTGTGCTATGAGGAGACATCTTGAGGGTCTCCCTGAAGTCGAGGCTGTTGTTATTATTATTTATTACATTTCTATACCTCCCGACAGCTGAAGTTCTCTGGGAGGTTTACACAATCCATAAAAACAAAGGATAAAAATACACTAAACAGAGTACCTCCCAGCCTACAGGCTTCAGTGCCATGATTTACATGGCAGAGGAGTTAACGAAAGAACCCATTTTTAAAGGGACCTACTTAGGATATCTGATTTGTGCAGTTTCATTTCTTAAAAAACTTTAGTACAGATCGATAAGGATTCGGTCAATAGAACGGGGTGGTGAGAGGTGGGAGAATCTCATTAGTCTGGTGATGTTGAAAGGGGCACATGACACTTAAGAATCAGACAGTATTTATCAAATGCCTGATAGTCGAGACCGATCTTTTCTGAATTAAATGTGAATCTGTGCTTACTATGCAAAATATTTATATCCCTGCGTCTGAACCACAAGTGTTTCTCGGCTAACAGTCAGGGTCTTGTTGGGAAAAATGACTGCACAAGTCATTTTTTGCACGTTGCCAGATGTCTGCCTCAGTCTTACAAGTGGAAAGGTTTACTCCAGAGGTGTCTAAGGGTGTGATCCTGTGCCTTCCTGACATGGTGTGAAGTGGGTACAGAGGGTTATTTGCAGTCCTAGGTCTGAGGTGCTCTGACGTCTTAGTTGGCACAGAAAGAACTGCCAGCTCCATCATGGAGGCTGGAAATCAATCTCAAAGGAGGGACAAAGGGCTGTGCTGGATAGCTGGGGAGAGGAGAAGACTGGGATGGATGCCATCCCCCAGTATCCTAGTATGAACTGTTACGAAAGCTCTTACTAATCAGCCAGTGTTACTGTTTTTATATAGTCTGCAAGCAATTTTTTGGGGTGTGTGGGGAATGTTTGGAATTTTGAGAGCACTGTGGGTGCTCAGATTAAATGGCTGCCATCGTGGGCATGGCCAGCCACAAAACACTCTTTTCATGGAAGGCAAACTGGTAGGACTCATGGGGGGGGGGACTTGCTCAAGAATTAAGGTAGAGGGCACAGGTGGGCTCCGGGCTCTTTTCAGCCCAAGTTAAGATGACACTAGGGGGCAACAGTTCCCTTTCCAAGATACCAGGATCCAGGTTTAAAAGTGAGTTTTAATGAGAAATAAAATAAAATTTAGAAGTTACAAGGAGAATATAAGTGCCACTGGGGGTTTGTAGATAGAGTACACTGGTTTAAGTTTTCTGCATGAACTGGGGTATGAGACTGACTTCCCATTGAGTGCCTACAGTAACACAGTATGGGTATTGTAACCAATTTTGAATGTCGTTGCATTATTTGAATCTTCATTTATGTATGTCTTTTGTGTTCTATTGTGCTTTAATAGATTTGCATATGATTTCTATATTTCCTATCTCTCCCTCCCTCCCTCTTTACACAAATTGACCATGCCAATGCTTCAGCCCATCACTGGTTATAGCCAGAACTTTTTTGAAACCTGTGACCGCCAAGGTTGCCAAATCTGACAACATGTGGGACATTTAGGGCTCAGTTTTTCATTGCTTTGCTTTGCACCCGACCTAATTCAGTGATGAATTTGCTTTTCGGCGGGGTGGTTTTGGTGGCTTCTGTCCATGAATGGTGGCAGAGCAATAAACTTCAGGGAGCACAGCCCTTGACATGTGTATCGTCTAGACAGCGCCACAGTGTTGGCACAGTATAAATGCTCAGTAATAATCATAATAACCTTGCTCTACCTGTCAGAGTACCTGAGTGAGTGGCAGTCTCCAGTAATTTTATCCTTTCTGTTTGTTTCCAGACGAAGTGACCCGGTGGGCCGACCACACTCCTGGCATCCAGCCAAGTTCATTGAGAACCAACCCGATCTCAGTATGATGCAAATATCTCAGGGTATGATTGGCAATCCTTGGCATCAAGCCTACCATTCCAGGTAAGCCTTGCAGCGTCTTGGCCACAAACCTGCCTCCAAGGAATGGCGCACTCTGTGCTTCTGATTCCAGGAAGAGAACATTTTCTTCTGTGCTGTAAAAGAACCCTTTCTTTTTTCTTTCCTTCTTTCTCTGAACCAAAAGCTACTGTATTCATACACAGTATTTTAAAAGGCCAGATGCTGCATTGCCTTTACAGAACTCAAACCGTGGTCGTTTAGAACTACAACTGTGGCATCCAGACAAGAGCCTTCAAACAGTTTGCAAAATTTGGAAGAGCTGTCAAACACTGAGCTTTGTCCAGATTTGTCCGCTGGTTGCAGGATCATGCATGCACCCCAAATCCAGCCTTCTTCTCCTTGTTGGCTGGAAGATCTCTGTACACAGGGCAGTGTAATACAAAAATTCTGTGCTAAGAAAATCTGAATTATGTAACTTTTATATATTATGCAAATTTCATACGTTTGCTTCTTTTGAATCATTTATTCTGTTTGTGACAATTATTGCAAGTTAACTCAACTTTCAAAACTCATACAAGTTTAACTTTTCTTGACAGGAAATGTATATGCATATGCTTATGTATATACAGGCAGTCCTGGGTTATAAACAAGTTCCTTTCATGAGAAAATGAAAATTTGTCTTTAAGTCAAATTTGTATGTAAGTCAAATCATGTAAGATCGGTCCTCCACATTCACGGTGGTCAGGGGCACAGGACCCACAGGAGAGTGGAAAAACCACGAATATCTCTAAGCCTCCATGCTGCGCAAACTCACCAGGAAAATTCTGCAGGGATTTCCCTCTCTGGATGGGTGGGGCAGGAAGGCCTGCTTTGGAGGCCTCCCTCTCTCCACTTTTGCTTCCCCTCTCTCTCTCTCTCTCTATGGTAATGGCAATTTTCTGCAATATTTTTAAAAAATTAATAGGCTTTATGGCAGTTCATTTGTAGGACTGTGTTGTTCATAACTTTGATATTCATAACTCAAGGACTGCCTGAATGTATATGACTGATTGTGTACATCCACTGCCTGTTTTTCACCCTGTGTTTCCACTTTGTTGTATGTATGGAACATAACATCTGGAAAGCATTAATTACATTTCTGGCTTCTTTTGTACAGATAAATAAATCCTCTGTCTTTTGGTATATTTGCATATCTCCCCTTTCTGACAGATTCTGTTTTTCAACAGTAGGATACTGATTCTCCCTCATCTCCAACTTGGGCAGTGGAATGTCAAGCCCCTGTGAAACCCAAGTCCTGGCGTCATTATTAATTTTTGTTGATCAAAGCAGACATGGGATGGGAAAAGCAGGAAGAAATGCTAGGATTACAAGACGGAAAATGAGAGGGAGAGAGAGACTTTTTTTTACTAGAGACATGTGTTTTCTCTCGCCCCGCAACAGCCATCACAAATCATCGGGCCTTGGCATTCATTCTATCCTGGGGAGTTTTTAACATGGGTTGGTGCAAAGAGTTCCGAGCCCCAGGTTTGTGCTTTCTGCATCACATCTCTTTTGGCAAAGATGCTGTTGTCCCAGGTGTTTCTCTGCTGCCGAACCTCTGTGGCATCCGGTGGTCAGATTGCCTGTCCTCTTTCAGCAACAATAAATGAGGACTGGGGAGGGCAAATTGTCAGGGACTGAGAACATCTGTCTGTCTGTTTTAAAGAGACAACAAATGACCAAAGCAGTTGAGAAAACGAACTTTAAACATGCAAACCATTCCTCCTCTGCTGTGTCCTGGTTTCTCTCTCATTCTCAGTCCTTCAACCTTACCTGGCAAAGCATATTTTCAGCTCTTTTCCTCCTCCTATTTCTGAGCCCTCCTGTGGTATGGAAAACAATCTTAGGCCAGGAGGGTTCCCCAAGAAGAGGTCACAGAGGAAGCAGATAGCATAGTTTGGGCAAGAGTAGTGAAAAGGAGGAAAGCGACCCTTAGTTTGGTCACTGCTGTGCTCCAAAGCTCTGTGTGAGCTAAAGCAGGAGGTGCGGACCAAGGGCAGAAGAGGTCCTCCATAATTTTTCCGTTGGTCAATCGGGAGGGGTTTGGCCAAAGTTTCTTGGCAGGAGGAGACCCACATGATGCCACCATGATCAGGGGAGTGGGATAGGCATGGGCTGGCTCTGCCATGATCAAGCAGTTTTATTTGAACCCAGACCAGGCATGTCCTGGAGAAGCCTTACCTGGGGCTCGAGCCTTAACTAGGCCAGGCAGAAGGTTTGCTCAAGCACCCACAGAGGGTCAACCTGTTCATACTGGCATCGGGCCTGGCCAACCCAGAAATTCGTACTGCCTCCAGATCGCAGTGGCTGATACGGCATGTCCTTATTCCTTCCTGAGGTCCACATGGACCCGGTGCCAAGGAGCTCTCCAGACCATATCCCAGTTTCAGACTGAGATGATCTTCATAGCCTCTGCATCTCACACCCGGATTCTGCACCAGCAGAGACCTCCGCCTGGGAACCTCTTAAAAGCCAGCATTTGTTCCAAGGCTGTATCTCCACTGTCACACTTCCTTGCTTGCCTCTCTAGTTTCTCCCTTATTTAGCATTTACCATTTTATTTTTCAGTTCACATCTGTCTCCAGGCATTGCAGACAGTTTAGGGCTTGTAAGACTCCCTTCTGCAAGGAGGGAGCAATTCACCCCCTGCGGCAGCCCCTCCTCTTCCTGCCTTGTCGGGAAGAGAGTGGTAAGACTCCTGCTCTTTTGGCCGGGCTTCCAGTCAGCAGGCTGGTCAGCATCACACCTTGAGGCGCAGAGTGCTTCTTTGGGAGCGAGTCCGCGAGGCAGCAGACGCCAGAGCTAAGGCCCAGTGGCCACCAGTGCAGGCCTCGTGGCCCCTGGAAATATGCTTCTGAGCACCAGGATCCACTGACTCTCCTGCCATCCCATGACTCTGATATAGACTTTCCCCAGGTTTCTCTTCCTTTGGTGCTGATCCTTCCCCTGGTGTCAGCGTTGACTCAGGTATTCCATTGGCCAGTACCTATCCCAGCAGGTGAGCAAGGGCCTACTTTGGGTAGATCTCTTTATCTTGGAAGGTCTAGCAAGTCCAGTTTGAAATGGGAAGAGAAGCAGCAGCTGCAGGAACCTCTGCAGCCTGTGATGTTACCTCTTCGGCCTTTGGGGGCTCCTGTACCGCTTATTTTGTACCATTTCCACTGTTTGTACTCATCCCTTCCAGTGAGGAAGCATCGGGTCACATTCCTCTGGTCTGGTACAGTTTATCTTATATTTGTCTTAATTCAGCTGAGACCTTATGCTCAGTTTTTCGTTAATTCCATTTTATAGCCAGCCTTTCTTCCATGGCGCTCTCAGCAGCATTCATTGGTGCTCCCAGACAATCCCAGCTCCAGGTTCTGGCTGCTTCCTGCCTTCAGATCATGCCCTGGTGTTGGTGTTTGGAGTTCAGTTTTGATCGCTACAGCACCCTTTATGAATTGAGAGTTGGAGGCACATTTTATGCTTATTCCCCCGAAGATTAGAGCATGTAAAAATCTGGGTAAACTTCCCCCAAAGGAGCCCACCCGATGTATCTCTGTGTGAGCCACTGCTCCTGCCTGGAGGGAAGTAAGCCTTCGAACCGTGATTCACACTGAGACACACGGCCTGCTCTTTGGCTGGAGGACTGGGCTGCATTCCGTTATTCGAGGTGATGGAATGATGGTTTCCAACCTGCTGTGAAGTTGCAACGAGGTGGCTTTTCCCCAGCAGAGGCTGCTCAAAAGTAGGCAAGGCAAGGACCGAGAATCAGCCAGAAACATGGCAGCCCTCCTCCTGCTCCACTCGCTCCTCTGTGCACGAGTGCTTTGGGCTCTACTGAAGCTTTTAATTAATAATGCTTTCGTTAATTTCCTTTGACACGCTAGTTGTTCTCTCATGTCACACTAATATGCTCTGCTTGCAGTTTAGGGATTATTGCCCTTGAGGAAATAACATCATCTATCATGTTTTGCACCCACCAGAGTTCCTTTAAATCAGCATGAGTAGCCAGCACAGGGTTCAACATCCCAAGAAAGACTGATGAATCCTTTGAGACCAAAAAACCCCCAACCCCTCCTCCAAGTAAATAAATAGATCCGTAAGGAATCTCCGTGCCACCCTCCTACCCTAGAATTTACTAAGAAGGAAGTCAGCATTGATGGTGGCACTGGCTGTTGGTGTGGAGGGGTTCGGGCACTGAATTTCACAGGTCTAACACCTCCCCCCCCCCACAAAAAAACCAAACCTATTTCCAGTTGAGACCAAGATCCCTCCAGAGTTTGGTCTAAATTAATAAGCTGTTTCAAAACAGACTTATGTCCACATGCACCACCACCCCATTTCTAAATGGAAAAGATGGCATGGCGAGAAGAGTTTGCACAGTCATAGGCCTGGGCATTGCTGCGTGCTGTTGCAGCGGCTTTCAGATGCTCTAAGAAACGGAGATCCAAAAATAATGATGTGATGATGATGATGATGATGATGATGTATTCCCATTTTATCTATGAAGAATTGAAATTGAGTAATAGTAAGAACATAAGAGAATCTGTGCTGGATCAGAACAATGGTCCATCCAGTTCAGCACCCATGCGTACAGTGGCGAACCAGCTGCCCACAGGATCCCTGCCTGCCCAGGCTCCTCAGCAGCTGCGGTGTGCAGGCAGGCCACCTCTGGTGAAGGAGGAAGCACAGAGCCAGCAAGGCTAGTAGCCACTGGTAGCCTCCTCCCTTATGAATATGTCCAGTTCCCTTTTAAAGCCACCCAGAATCGTGGCCATCACCACTTCCTGTGAGGGTGGATGAAAACTGAGGCCCGGCGCAGGGGCTGGCTGTGCTCTTCCTTGGTTGGCATTGTGTTCGCGGGGAGAGGGGGAGTGCACTGGTGTCTCCGGGGGGGCAGGGAGGGGAGAGGCGGCTCAGTGGGAGCCAGCTGGGAGCCACACCGTGCAGATTTTGGTATTTTGTTCTTGTGTTGACATTTTTGTTGTTCGGTTTCTGGTTGCTTTGAAGAATTCTTGTTTTTTTTTCCATATTGTGTTTGGAAACTAATACACAGAATACTGTACCATGTGTATGGTGGTCCCCGAGGTGGTTTTCCTGTTTTCATCAGTCCCCAGCTGTGGAAAAGTTGAAAACCACTGCATTTATCCATTCACAATGTCATGCTTTTCCAGGGGTTTCTGTAAGATTATTGGGCAGTTTTTCTATCTAGAAGATACTATCTCAGATGCTTGGTTTTACAGTTCTCAAAACTATGCATTTATGTCTTCAGAGATCACGTGCCTCTTCTTCACAGCAAATTGTTATAAAATAAACATACAGAGTTGAGAAAAAAGACCTTAATCCTTTGCAAATCTATGTACACAGAATCTCAACCCCTTACCTCTTAAGTGCCAAGTTTCAAAAAGTCCAGTAAATAGAAAAAGATCGTTGGGAGTGGAATAGCTCTGCACAAGAAGCTAAGTGTGAGGAGGGAGGGTCAGACAGTGAAAATGAAAGTGAAACCTTTGGAGCAGAATTTTCCACAAGTCTTTGGATCGTTTGGGCATTGCCTGAAGGTGTATCATATTATTCTTTCCTTAGAGGAAAACCTATAATGGCAGCAGGCTGTAAAAGAGACACAGTTTGGGAATATTTTAATGAAATTCCTCTACCTATGGGTAAGGCAGGCATTCAAATTATGTAGAAAACCATGGTTTAAATCTGGTCTTACTGACTAGTGATTTAAATCGATTCCATTTGAATCAAACCCACCCTGCTCCCCGTGGCAGCGAATTCCATAGTTTGACCATACACTGTGTGAAGAGCAATGATCAGCCGGCAAGTGGGCCAAGTAGCACTGGGACTTGAATGCAGGCGTTCACACAACCGTGCCCTGAGAAGGAATCCGGCTGGTTTTACGGCTGGCCCATCTTCCACTTTGGATCATATGCAGGAGAAGAATGCCCTAGAATCAAAGGCTCCCACTTCCACTTCTCCAAGTAGCAGTGACATGGGATGATTCTTGCTCTTTGCCTGCATCTTAGCCTGTGTGACAAGCAGCGGCCTTTGATATCCTTTTGGTAGTAGCTTTAGAGCCGCTCGCCAAGGGAACTTGGTCCATGATGAGAAACTCTGCTGGTGTCATATTCAAACTGCTGTGGTTTCCCTCCTTTTTGCCCCCTTCGATCCCTCATTGCCTCATTCCCTGTCATGTCTGTTTAGTTTTCTCACAGCAAACAAAATGTCTCCAGTCCAGTTGGAGTTTCCAGGAAGACTGCCAGAGCGTAGCCTTCACCTCCATAAAAAGAAAAGAAATGGGGCAAAAAGAGAAAGACGGGGAGGGAGCAAATTCCTCCTCCTACCCTCCTTTTCTCTCCCTCTCTCTCTATCACTCAAGATGCCTGGATATTTTGGGGATGTTTAGGATGCTTTTGATAGATTGCCAGGGTGAAGTAGACGTGCTTAGACTTCCCTGCAAAAGCCTCTGCTGCTCGTGCTCAGCTTCCATCTATTTTTTCCTCCCCTTCATAGTGATAAATAAGAGGCAAGTGTTGCAATGTCAAGCGGTTCTTCCCAGCAAACCAGGATGACTGCAGACTAAAACATAACGAGGCCCAAATATGGGTTTTCGTCTGTTCCTCTAAAAACTAAACATATCCCTTAGTGCCCCTTTATAAGCTAGTATAGCTCTCTCTTGCTCTCCTGTTGACGAGTCTTTCCTTCTCCCTCCTTTCCGCCCTCTTGCCTCTCTCTCCAGTTCCTCGACGAGTGATCTCTCCAGCTACGACCATGGCTTTTTGAGAAGAAGCCCCGACCAGTACAGCTCCAGGGGGAGCATGGAGAGCTTGGACCATGCCACCGCGGGGTTCTCCCATCACCCCTGCCACCTCTCGCCGGCCAAATCCACCAACAGCATCGACCAGCTCGCCCACCTCCACAGCAAGAGGGATTCCGCCTACAGCTCCTTCTCAACCAACTCCAGCACCCCTGAATACCCCGTCCCTGCGTTCGGCAAGGAGCGGTCCTACTCGGTGGAGAACGTGCATTCCCGGGGCAGATCCCAGGAGGGGGGCATGCGGCAGGCGGACATCAGGTACATCAAAACCGTCTACAATGCCCAGCGAGGAGTGTCAGAGGAATACGAGGTGAATTCCTCTGCTCTCTTGCCACGCACTGAGGCCCAGGCTAAAGGTTACCGCTCCAGTAGGTCGCACGGCTCTAGCAAAGGTCCCCCGACCCGCAGTTCATCTGACGGCGAGAGCCAGTATATGAAGGGGCCTCCCATGCCGCCTGCCCGAAGTGATAGTTACGCCGCAATAAGGCACCACGAGAGGCCCAGCTCCTGGTCTAGCCTGGAGCACAGGAAGTCCGGCAGAGTCCATCCCAAAAGCGGCTGGCCCCACCTGGGCCCAGGCACGCCTTCTCCAGGGCCCTTCCAGAAACCCGCGTTCCTCGAAGGACAGCTCCACACCGTGGTGGAGAAGAGCCCAGAGAGCAGTCCCGTAATGAAGCCCAAGCAGGTCTACTCCCAAGCCGCTCAACCGGGGCAGCCTTTGCTTCCTACGGGGGTTTACCCTGTACCTTCCCCCGAGCCACACTTTGCCCAGGTCCCTCCTGCTTCGGCGAGCCACAGCGGGACGCTTTATCCAGCGCTCGCCAAAGAGAGCGGGTATGTGCCACCCCCTGCGTCTGCTCCGGCTTCCTATGAGAGTGCTGCTGCCCGCAGGCAGCCTTCTGGCCTGGATGAGAATGGAAACCACAGTGTTCCCGGCAAGGCTGCCATCTTTTACCAGCCTGAGTACGTCTCCCCAGCGGCAGGGAAAAAGAAGGAGGTGGGGGAGATAGCTGCCACATTTGCCTTGTACAGAACTCATCCCCTGGGGTACCCGACATCTCCTACACTGGAGGAATTAGAACCCCCTCCTGTGGCGGCACCCACAGTCCAGGAAGGCGCAAGAAATGCACAGCACTCGAACCACAGTGCCCAGCCGTGGCAGCCTCACCTGAGGGATGGCAGGGACAGCAGAGCCCACCACCCCACAAAGGAGTATGGCTCAGGGGAGCAGCTAGACAGCAAGGGTGCTCACCTGCAGAAAGGTGAGGTGGATTCCACCACCACACTGAACCAGTGGAGCTCCTCCAGTAAAGCCGAACATGGGTTTTCCTCCTTGCAAAACATCCCGGAAAGCACCAGGCTGCAAAACAGCAGCGATTGGAAGGAGGCGCAGCTGTGTAAGAGGTACTCCGGTGCCAACTGGCACTTCATAAGTTACAGCAGCCAAGAGGAGAAGGATTGTGAGGGACCATTTGCTGAGCACGGGCAGGATGCAGAATGGCAAGGCTTGGAAGCCCACCAGGACACCGCTGCTAATGCAGAGCACAGCCATGGTGTGGAGCCAAAGTACGAGGAACTGTCTTCTCCACAGCCACCAAAGACATCCGACTTCAGCGTTCGGCGGCTCAGTTCCAGCAGCAGCCAAAGCTTTCAGAATGGTCCGTATGGCAAAATGGAATCCAGAAAGGCCCGGTGTTCTGTTCTGGAGAAAGTCAACAAGATAGAGCAACGTGAACAAGGCAGCCAGTGGCCACAGAGTTTGAATGCAAACAGTTTTGCTCAGAACTATGGGTTTAAAAGGCTCGGCCGTAACAGTATTGAGGACATTCAAAATAGACCTATCTCTCAGGAGCGTGGTCAGTTGCCAAGTGAACATGGCAGGCTGGCCAGCGTTAACAGCTCAGACTTGACCCCATATGTGCAACAACCGAGTGAGAACGAGACTGGCAAACCGGAGAGGGTTCTTTGGCCTTCTGCAGAGCAGCCAGGCATAGCTGCACCTCCTGCTGCAGCAGTGACAGCGCAGCAGGGCCTCTACTGTGGTGGGCCCTTTGAAAATGGTGCACAGCTACAGGCTGAGCAGCTGCAGCGGAGCAGAAGTACCTTCCAGGTGCTGGAGGAACCTGAGAAGGGGGTCTTCTGGAAGGGGACTGCTCAGGACTTGAATGGCTCGCAGCTGGACATCCCCTTTAACAGGGCATACAGGAACAGGATCAAAGATGCCCAGTCGAGGGTTTTGAGGGCCACGTCCTTCAGGCGCAAAGACCTCAACTTTAGCCCTCCATTTGGGAAGGAGCCCAAAAGAAGCGCACAGAGGCCGGCTTCGGCGCATCTCGGGATGAGGAGCCCTGCGGTGTCCCCTCATACCCCGAAGGAGAGACACAGCATTACGCCAACGGAGGTGAAGGTGGCTTATACCAATAAAGGAAATCTTCCTGGGGCTCTGCACATTCCCCGTATTGGCGGTCGGAAACGCCTGACCGCCGAACAGAAAAAGAGGTCGTACTCGGAGCCAGAGAAGATGAATGAGGTTGGTGTATCCGACGGTGATCTCTCGCCCTTCTCCCGTCAGAAGAAGCTCCCCCAGTTTGTTTTTCCAGAGAACACGGTGGCAGACAGACGCAAGATCTTCGAGAGGGAGAACAAGGCGTGCTCCACCATCAATCTTTCCAAGCCGGAGCTGAAGCAGCTGCAACAGAACGCCCTGGCAGATTACATCGAACGTAAGACTGGGAAGCGCCCGTCGTCTGCGTCCCATGATACCAGCCTCCTGCGGGAGGGCCCTCCAACCCCGTACCTGCAGGTGGGTGGCCAAGATGGCCAAGCCCTTTCGTCTGCTTCCAGCATGAATTCCCTTCAGGACCAGAGCTTTAACCTTCGCAGGGAGTCCCTGGAGCACATCCCGAGAGCAGGGCGGGGCTTTGCTAGTCTCCCTCCTGGGCTTACAGGCTTTTTCGATCTTGGTGGGTTTGAGAGCAAGAAGGCGGCCCACTCAAACACCTCCTTTCCCCATTGGCTGAAAATAGATCGGCATCATGACCACAGAGCCAATCCGGAACTCACGAAAAGCACTCAGACAGATCTTGACATATGTGCCAAGCCTTGCCATGATACCCAAGCCCCAGAGAAAAAGCCGGCCCTGATCAGGAAGCCTGGGAAGTCAGCATCTGCAGAAGACTTGCTGGAGAGATCCGAAAACCAGGCAGTTGCTGTGCACGTCCGATCCAGGTCATCTCCCATAGCTGATAAGAAGTGCCAGGTATGTATAGAATACAGGATATCTTTGTTCATATCCTTACGGCCTGTTCACTGTTGTCTCCTCCATTATTTGGAGTTATGCTGGAGTGCAGATGTATGAGGCTTCCAGGGAGCAAAGGAATCTGGCAGAGATGGAGGGGGACACGCTCTTTTCTTCTGTGTGCTAGGGAATTCCCACATTTGGGAATTTGAATGGAGTGGGGGTTTTTACATGCCCAAAGGGTCTGAATCTGTGGGGCCCTGGGTGTATTAACCAAATCCATAGGGAGTTTCTCCACTCTGCAGTCATTGAGCAGCAGGCTTTTAAGAGTGTGTGCAAGCTCTTGCACAGCTCTTGTTCATTTCCATGGCACCAGAAAAGTTTGGCTGTGAAATATCATATTGTTCTTCTATTTATTTTGATCACAGGTATCCTATTAATCCCTCTAGGACTACAGAGGGGCACAGGGTTGTACCTTCCCTTTTAAGAAGTGCAAAGCTGGATGCAGCTAAGATATTTGATCCTCATAGCACAACTGTAAGGTTAAGGCAAAAGAGTGTTTGGGCCAAGGTCCAGCCTTCAAGGCTGCCCGGGTTTTCCCTGCTCTAAACCTAGTGCTATATCCCATCAATTGCAGTGGCTCTCAAATTCCTTTTTGGAGGTAATAAGAACAGAACACTAAAGTATTTCCGTTTCCACTGCACATCCAGCTGTGGGGTCCTTACTTCTTGGCTCACTGTTTTTATAAAGCAGATGTTGAAGCAGAATCCCCTTCTGAGCAGTTTTAGAGCAAGCCCAGTGACCAGGGTCCAGGAGGCAAAATGCACGCACAGTATTGTTCCCACCACCACCAGCACGGACTTTATGAGGTGATCTGGAAAGCCATGTGTTCCACATCTTTTGTGTCAAAAGCTGGGGATCCCCAGATGGTGAAATGCTTGGTTTTCTTGCTTTCTTTTTCCTGTGGACTTCCTTGTGTTTTTGTGTGGGGCGTATTAGCTGGGTCACTGGGACCACCCTCTGAGTCGAAGCCACAAAACCAGTGTTTTGAAAACAAGACAGGATAAACAGCAGAGTGGATAATTAAGTGGGCAAAATACTTAAACATCTGCTTGAATCTCCAGCAGACCACCAGACTTCTTCTGTGTCCCTATTTACCTTCTTCAGAGGTAAATGTTTTAAGCTGCTGCTCTTCTTACATTATCTGGGTAGAATCCCTGGTGTTCTTCTCATGTTTCAGACAAACAGGGTGATTCTGTGTCCTCAGAGTCCCTTGATGACGAGACCACAGTCCCTGATTAAACTGATCACCTCTTTAACTTGCCAGTGTACAATATCTAGAGCTTTAACAGTTAATATTTTGGGAAAGAATGCCACTACCCTTTTGATCCATTGAGAATCAAGGCAAATGGCAGCATTCAGTATTGATAGGAGAAAATTCAGTCTGGATGTTACTCGAGTCGTTCCCTATGTTTGTGTCAGCTGAGTGGCAATGGGCATTCATTAAACTAAAAGGGAGAGTGTGGTGTGATGGTGAGAGGGTTGAATGGGGGACCTGGGAGATCTGGGTTCTAGATCTGGGTTCTAGGCCCCACTCAGCCATGGGGGTCAGCTGTGGACTCTCTGCCTAAGCTACCTGACAGAGTCATTATGAGAATAAAATAGAGCAGAGAAGAACTATGTAAGCTGCTTTTGGATTCCTTGCGAGAGGAAAAATGCAAGATATATATGCAATCTCATCATCATCATCTCAACATGCAGAAATTTAGGAAGTGGAGCTTTTTCCTGACATGGAAAAGCTTTAATATTTTAATTGTTTTCCATCAGATGCTTCTTAATGATGGAGGAACAAGATCTGGTAGCCATGCTGACAACTCAGTTAAGAATTCTAAAAATTCACGTGCTTGCATACATAAGCAAAGAGGGGAGTATGAGCCACCTCCTCTTCTCAACTATTCCTCCATTATCCGCTCGGAAAGAAGGCAACTTCCAGGATTTCAGACGGAGCTCAGCTGGCATTTGCTGCCTTCTGTGCGGAGATGCAGGGTCACACATGTGGGTGGAGGACAGGTGCAGCTGGAGGGCTGGAAAGGCAATGCAGTGTGTCCATGAACTACCATCCATGGCACAAAGTCAGTCCATCTGAGCTTTTAATGGGAATGGTTTTCTTCAACCCTAAACATATTTTTAAAAGGCAGAGGGAGGAGGAGGAGGAGAGGACAAAGAAAGAACAGCAGATAAGCAAAGCAGTGTTGTCTTTAAAAAACGAAAATCAGCTCCACAGTCAGCAGACTTTCCTCATCTCTTGGCTCATTTTTAAAGCCTTTGCTTGCAGTATAGACTGTTCCTTGCAGACTGACTATAAATTACATTGCACTGTCACTGAAGGAATTTGTTTAAAGATCTGAGGAAATTGATAGCTGTGTGGAATTGCTAGCCCATCTGTCTGGCCACACATTCTCCATCTCCTTCTTTTAGCTTGTCTCGGCCCACATGCCTTTTAGCTCTTTGGCTTGTAAATGTGGGTGAGCACTTAAATGGCTGGGTCCAGGGGGCTTCATCTTGGCCCCTAACACCAATGCAGACTACCGCAGAAAGAAATCGTTGGAGCAGGGGAGTGTGGCTCAAGTTGAGAGATACCTGACGCCCAAATATGTGAGTCCTTGGAAGCTGGTATTGACCTGTGCTTGAGTACATTTCCGCAACCTCTTTCTTTTGCATTAACATTGTTTGCCGGGCACAGCCCGGCAAGGCCCAGTGTGGCACTCAGCGTGCTGGACTGGGGATCCAAGCGATCTGGATTCTAATCCCCGTTGGCCATGATGCTCCCTGGATGATTTTGGGCCAGTCACAGACTCTCAACCCAGCCTGCCTACCTCACAGGGTTGCTATTGAGAGAGGGGAGAGAGCTGTGTAAGCTGCCTTAAAAGGAAAAAGAGGGAGATGAGAAATTGAATGAATGAATGAATGAATGAATGAATGAATGATATAGAGATAAATGGACAAAGAGTTTGGCAACTTTCTGACAGTTTGCTTGCTTGTTTATTCGATTTCTGTCCCAGCTTTCTTCTTACAGAGGACTCAAAACTCATTCTCCGCCTTCTGCTCTCAGTCTTATCCCCGCAAAAATAACCCTGTGGGGTAGGCTGGGCCGAGAGTCTGTGAGTGGCTCAAAGTCACCCAATTGGCTGCATGGCTGAGAGGGGACTTGAACCCGGGTCATCCCAGTCCCACATTCTTAACCTCTGGGCTACACTGGAACTCTCACAGTTAAGCACCTGTGAGGCCCAATAAAATCAATGGACTTAAGGACAGATAAATGCACAAAGACCAGGTTTAAATCTCACGTGCACGCTAAACTGGTTTTCATGTCTGTTTGGTCATAATGTTCACAAGCAAGAGAAAATCTTAGTTCCTGTTTATGATATTTATTTAAAGTATTTATATGCAGCCTATCTCACCACTGGCATCTGTAGGTGGCTCGCAATATCAAAACATGACACAGTTTTTTAAAAATCGCTATGAAAACAATAAGCCAACAATCTATAAATTATTATAAATATGAATTCCAATAAATGAATTCAACCAAAAGGCCATAGTGGCATCTAGTGAACATTAAAATATCTTTTAAAGAGGTAAGTCTTTGCCTGGTGCCGAAAAGAATGCAAAGATGGAGTCAGGCGACTCTCTTTGGGGAGAGCATTCCAACTGTGGGGAGCAGCAGCAGGAAAGGCCGTCTTTCTGTTGGCCCCCTCGCTTGCTTCCCTGAGGGATGGCTCCCACAGAAGAGGCCCTGCAATGATCTCCAAGGCCAGGTAGGCACACGTGGCTCTCCAATTGTGAAAAGTGCCCTTGCAGGAAAACTAGTTGGCACAGCTGCACATCAGTGAGAGAGAATCAAGAGGCGGAGCAGCAGCTTTGTGGGGAGGCATTCCAGCCAAAAGTCCCAGCCGGAGTTTTTCCTCTTTGCCAAGCAAACATCACTGAACCCCTTTCCTGCAGCTCGTAAATGCCGATCTGCTGGGTTCGGTGAATTAGACGGGGCTTCTCAGTGTGTTAATCAAGGCATGCCTGTACTCTTGCACGCTTGTGCATGCACAGATATCGTGTGTGTGTGAGAGAGAGAGAGAGAGAATGAACAGAGAACTCCCATTTCTTTCAAACAAAAAAGATGATCTGTGAGTAGGACAATGCTTGGTGATGGGGCGTGTGTGCACGGAGGATTCACTGCCTGTGTGAAATATAGTATACAAGGCGGGTGCTTTGGGGATTGGAATGCTAAGCTCACAATTGGCAGGTGAACAGCTCTGGGCCAAAATGAGTTCATGTCAGATATCAGCTCTCCTGCTTGCAATTTGGAGGTGGACTGAAGGGATTGCAGACTGAGCAGCAGCTGTGGCTCTGGAACGAACTGACCATTTGCTTCCAGAATGAGGAGAGAATTCTCACCTGCCATGTGCTTTCTTGTTTCTCTCAACTGGCCCTCCATTAGGAATTGTTGCTGACAAGAATGCATTGGCTCGGGGTGGGGGGAACGGGCTTCGTTTCACCTAAGCTCCATATGAGGAGTTCAAAGAACCTCTAATTTTAGAAAGATGTGAGCATGGCATCACAAACACCTTCATGCCATACATGCAAGCCAGCTTCTTCCTCTTCCTCCAGTATTTATTGTGCACTTGGACTCACCCAAAATACAACTTCCTTCAAAAGGTTTCTTTTGCAGAAAGTTCAGGTTTCTGTTTCCTTTTTAACTGTTTTTTTACCTTAAGGACTTGCTGATGGGAGACAAGACTGCATTCAGTCACTTTGTGAAAGATCCTTTCTATGTGGTGGATGCTGGAAGCAGGTAAATCTTTATTTTCTAGTGTTGAATGCTTTGTGGTCTAATGACACAATTTGAATTAGGAAATCAGATGCTTACTTTGGTACAGTCAAGCACTGGATATTTCTCAGTTTCTCCAGATGAAGTATTCTTGGATATTTTTGCATAACAGAATTGACTCAAGAAAATGAAAACACCATTACTTTTTTTAACTGTCCCCTTCCATATCCTCTTCCATGGCGGTTTGTTTTTCCTGTTTGGTCAGTGTATGCCTCATGGCAAGAGGGGAGCCAAATATATCTGCACAGTTGTAAACCTGCAAGGATTTACACAAACTAACCCAATTTTTTTAAAACAAACTAAAATGAACAGTTTTCCTATAAAAAGTCTTGCAGAGACAGTGTCTGAAGCAAGAAAAGAGGGGTACAGTTATCAAAATCCAAAAAGGTTCCTTTTGCCATGAGTTTGAGAGACCTTTTATTTTTAAAGGAATCACCTTGAAACTGTTTTAACATGTTTAAACATTTCCATATATGCTCAGACCCTGCCCCTATTGCCTGAGTTAAATGGAACCTGCGTGCAGGACAAAGGTTTTATTTTCATAAAACTTACCTAATGCAGAAGTTACACTTTAGCGAGGGTTGACTTCTGTAAATCCCCTGCTAACTGAAGACCCAACGGCTGCAATGGAGACTTTGCTGTCAGTTGACTGTGTCTCTGGGGATGACGTCTAGAAGATGTCCGTAGGTGAGCGATATCTTAGAGACCCTGAAGTTGCACTGCAGGTTAAGCATAAACTGTTCTGCTGTTCCCACTCACAGTGAAATGTTTGCCCTGGTATTTACCTTGAAACACGAGCGCCACTGTTGCTCTCGCAGCACTCTGAGCATCGTGCATTCCTTCCACCCACCTGGCTAACCTGTGTGTGGTGGAACATCTCCTATGCAGAGTGCATGATCTGCATCTCCCGTGTAGACTGACCTGTCTCCTGCGGGAGCAGGTATTGGTGGCATGAAGCACGATGCAGGTCGCCTTAACCGCTTTGACAGAAAGTCTTCCTGTTATCAGGAGCATCCCGAAGGGGTCATTGCGCAAGCCCCTGTTTCATTCTGAGTCAGCCAGGAGGGCTCATGTGTCTGACTTCTGATAAACTGAAAATTATAGTTGAAACCCTAAGCGATAGCAAGAGTCACACCAAAATGTTTATTTGGGAACTTTAGCTGCCAGGCTAGGCTTGGAGTTGATGTCTAGTTTCTAACAAGAGAGTGCTCTGAAGAGGGGGTAGTTGGGGCTTATGCCCACCCCCCACATGAGAATCCTGCTAAGTAGCTCCTAACTAGTTTTAGTGGTATTGCATGGAAACAACATAGTTTTCCTTCTCATCTTCCCCAATTAATCACTGTTTCAAAATTATATGTGCATTGCCTGTTCCACGCAGCTCCTTAAGTAGCTAGATCGACATTTGCACAGAAATGAGCCAACAGGAGCAGGAAATGGGCTATTAGGTAATATATGTTAGTGACAAGTCTGACATTCCTAAGTGCTTGTTACCATCTTAAAACCATTGGAATGCCATTGCTGCATCAGCAATTTATGTGTTGCATTAAGTACATTCCTCTGCAGGGGAGTATTTTACATTCAAGAGTCACTCTACAGATTTTTTTTTCCTCCCAGATGGAACAAATTGAGTTAAAAGCAACAATAACCCACCATTTAGCTAACTATGGCGGAGGAACTAAAATGAACAGAGTGTGTTGGGTTGTACCAGTGTGAGTTCTCTTCAAGGGGTAGATGCATTAAAACGAATGGGACTTAAATTGGACCGACACTGAAAAATCAGTCTGGACCTTTTCAGGGAAAATGCTGACTCGTACCTCTGCCAGAACCTGGAAAACATTAATTAACCAGGGAAAACGTTTTTCTATCCATAGGAAAGTAAAGGTGGGGAATGAGATTCTGTACCTGGAATAGTTACCAGCATATAATGACCCTTTGTTATAGCATACCCAGTGCTGGATCTTCTTGAAAAGAAATGGTTCAGGTATAGGAATCCACAACTGGATCAAAGGCAAGACATGCAGAATAGGCGCCAGTAACTGTTCCTTTCAAGAGAGGAATAAAGAGCAGTTGTGACAGGAAAAATGGTAAACAGTGAGGTGATCGACTGTGACGCTGATACCCAATCGGAACTGATACTGGATCACTAAATATCACTGTATCACCAAACTGCCCTATGGTGTCTCTTAAATATATGTGCATTAAAAAAATACTTATAGGCTTCTGGTTCTTGTAACTAAGGGTAAACATAAAGCATCTGTGGTCATGATCATAAAGCAGGTAACAGGTTGAGACAAGGCAGTGTGAACATGGCTGCATTCTGACCTCCTCCCCGCAGATCATCTCACCTGCTACAGCGTAATTGCAGTCCACAACCTTCACTGTCTTAATGTGTGATACAAAAAAAATCCACCCAAAAAATAAATCTTTCAACTTTAGGAATAACACAGTTCTAGCATTTAGAAAACATTGAGAAAAGTGTGTGTATGTAAATATTCTTCAGCTGTGCAGATTTTATTTTCCTTGCTGAATTTCTAGCATTTTTGCTTCAACTTTTGCTTGTTTTATTTTTAATGCAGAAGACTAGACGCCACGTTTTTATGGAACTGACGCATGAGCTTGAGTTATTTTCTCTATAAAAAGGAATATAAACCTTTTCCTATTTTTACACCTGTCCTAGATTATTTGGCAGTAAAGAAAGAGGTCAGACTGGCACATCAGCGTTCACCCAGTATCATCCCCACCCTCGTCCAAGTGGTGAGGGCGTTGGTAGTTCATCTGTACTGAGTGAGAGCCAGAAGGCCCTCGATCGTCTCAGGCACATCAGCAGAACATCTGCATCCGTCTCGCCTTCAGCAGATGCGAAGGGTCACCATCCCGACTCAAAGAGGACGGGCAGGCCCCATACTTCTCCCAGATCTGGCTGGTCTAATGCTGCTAATGCCACACCAGCCTCACTGCATTTTCTAGGGACTGCGGAAGGCCTCCTCACAAAATGGCAGCCCAAACCTGATCAGGAGGGTACAGGGCAGCCCCACGTTCTGGAGGGGGATGATAGTCTGCCCAAGGAACTGACAGAAGAAGCATCTTGGAGGTGGAAGTCTGCTGTGCCTCAGAGATGTCTCCCACCTAAAATTAAATGGGTCAAAGATGCCGGCCTCCCAAAGAGCTGCACGCCTCCTCAGACAAGTGGGCAGAAAGTCTTCCAGCAGTGGCCAAACCTTCCCTCCCAAAGCAGCTCCAGTTCTGAGACAGGGACTGCTTCTGGGCCAGGAAGATTCTCCCTCCGCATCTCAGAATCCTGTCTGCAGGAGTCTCCTCCGCTGACCCGTCGGGAAGAGGAGGACGACGACGACGACGTTTTCTTTAGTGAGCCACTGCCTCGTTCCGTGGGGTCTTCATCCGAGTGCTCTCCCCCTCCCTTGCCTCCGCCTCCTGCACCGAGCCCCGGCACCACAGCAAGCACGACGGAAGGATCACCAGCGCCTCCTGCCGCTGCGCCAGAAGCGGGCAAGCCGGCAGCAGACCAGCCCGCGCGTCCCGGAGGGGAGAGTTTTGTGATCAGGTACAGAGGTGTTGGCGAACCCTTCCCTGTTCTTCCTTGCAATCCATTTTCAGCTCAGCTGCCTTAGGGTCTTAGCAGCAAAGCTCTGAATGGGTGCGCCTGCCCTCCATTCTTCTTCCATCTGCCTGCTGCAAACTAAAATTAGCCCCCCCAATTATTCTCTGCACTACTCTCTGAATATGCAAACCATTGCTCAGTGTCTTGTCTTGTTCTAAGCTTTGGATAAACCGTCCCTATACTAGTGTCTCGGGATAGCTTACAACAAACAAGTACAGTTTACAAGCAATTCATCAAGTGAATTCACTAATTCACCAAGCAGTTGGTGATTTGATATTTAATACATGATGCTATTCAGTATTTGATATATAATTGTTGATATTTGATAGTGGTAAGGTAGGATCTGATTCTATTTGGTTGTTG
This sequence comes from Varanus komodoensis, assembly GCF_004798865.1. NCBI lineage: Eukaryota > Metazoa > Chordata > Lepidosauria > Squamata > Varanidae > Varanus > Varanus komodoensis. The sequence continues at coordinate 8,591,873 of NW_025335568.1, forward strand.
ATCAAGTTGATAGGCAGTGGTAATTTATACCTATTGAAGGTTGGCCTGCAATAGCATTTAATGGGTGACTGTGATTTACAATTGGGGCGCAGTTGCTTGTACGATTTGATTGTTCTGATTTCATCAGTTTTAACACACAATCAAGAGATGCCCACAAAACCTAAAGCAATTGCATTACAATGTACAAATCCACATGCAAAATGCAGCTTTCAGTTTTGAATCCAAACATATTCAAATTCCAATGGTGAAATTGAATGCATTGGCAAATATTGAATGTTTACAAATGATCAGTCCAGCTTGATTCCCAAACTATATTAAGGCATTTTGCCTTAAATTGTTACCCTGTGCTCACTGCCTTAGAAACCAATGTGATGTAACTTCCAAATACAAGTACTTAAAATCAGGATGTAAGTTACTTTAGGGAAAGCTCAAATTGTTCCCTCCTCGCCTTGGAGAGGTTCAGAACCCCTGAGTTAAAGTGGGTTTTTTCTCCTTATTAACAGAAACCTTAAAAAGCTTCCCAGGAACTTCAGTGAGAAGGAGAAAGCAGAACCAAGCAATACCATCTCCAGGAACAGCTCTGCAGCGTCACCTACTGAGAGCTCAGGGTCCAAGCTGAATGGCACTGCATCCTCCTCAGAAGCACAGCCACCGCCTCTGGCCACACTGGGGCCAGCTGCCGAAACACCTGCCAGTCAGCCTAAAGGGCCCGTCATTGCTAGCAGGGACTCCGAAAATGCTGGGTGCAGCCCTGAAGGTCACACAGGGAAGACGAAGACCCCAGAGGAAATGAAGGAAGAAGCCTTAGCTAAGGAGATCATCCACAAGGACAAGTCACTAGCCAGCATCCTGGATCCCGATGCCAAGATGAAGACCACCATGGACTTGATGGAAGGGATATTTCCCCGAGGGTCTTGGATACTTAAAGAGAGCTGGAAAAGGAAAATATTGCAGAAAGGGACCGGAGGTTCAGTTCCAGAAGATAACAAGTGAGCACCACTTTTCTTACCGTCTTCACCACATGCCTTTGATTTGCTCTCTGCTTCCAGTACAGAAGATTGTCCAGCATTCCATGCTTTCCAAACAAAGAAACAAACACGTGTTGTGTTCTTGTAACCATCACGCTTGTGGGTAGTCCTTGCTAGGGTTCTGGCCAGGGCTGCTCTTTTGTAAAAGGGAAGTAGCAATCAGGTTTATCTCAGCCCTCTACCTGCTTCCCTGGAAAAGTGAACATCTATTTTCCCCCTCTATTACATGTGGGAGTGGAACATTGTGTCTTTGTTGCAAGAAATCTTTAAAAAACTACTCTAGTTTGAGTGGAAGGTGCAAGCTGAGTTACATGTCTTAGATTGTCCCAAGTCTTATGAACCTATCAAGGTTTTTTTTTTGCAGCAAGAGGATCAGTAATAGAGAAGGTTTTCTGGAAGAGGGCTTGTTTGCATTTCCATTCTAATGTGAATCCACAAAGAAGTCTTGGTTAGGTGTATGTGTTCAGTTCAGCAGGGCAGATCTGAAGACCATGCAATGATGCCCCACAATTCCTAGAGTCTGAAACATTGTGGGTTTCTTTGGCAGATGAGTCAGTGGGGAAAGGATTCCTTGAAAGGGAGACAATCTATGCTGTACATGAAGATGTGGACTATTTTTTAAACAGTGGACCTGTGCCATCTGGTGGCAGACCCCTATTAATGTCCCTGACCAGGTACTTTTAGAAATGTACTATGCTGGCTGAGATGGGCTCTCAAAGAGAGATGAAAATAATTTCCTTGCCTTCCCATACCAATGTTGAGTGTTTGTTGACTGGCACAAGAAAAACACACCTCTTCCCTGACTCCGTTCTGTATGTTCTTTTTGTTTAGGAAGGACAAAGAAGCTGTTGCGACGTTGGTCTCATGTCCAGCTTACTGCATGTCTGTCCCCCAGCCAGAACTCCTGAACAAAGCCAAGGATTCGCCCAGAGAAGCAGATGGGGATGAAGAGCAGGTGGGCATCAATGCAAAGAAGGTGAGTTTTATGTATTCCTGGCCGTGATCCTAAGCAGAATGGTGCAAATCCCACGTTCCTTTGTTTGAACTGTGCATGAGGAAGAACAGAGTAACAGAAAGCAAGTTGCTAACCCTTGACTGGACAGTCAGTTCAGGATGCCTGGTGGAATCTAGGAGAGTTGGTGCCAGATCAGACTTTGAAGCGAATTCCTGGGGGTTGTTATCTATTTTATCATTACATTGATTTCATATCCTACCCTTTTCCATCTCGCAAGACGTTCCGTAGGATTGACATGCGTACAAGGTTTCTCTCCTGCTCGGTTTATTTATTTATTTGATTAGATTTTTATCCTCGCAAATCAACCCTGTGAGTCAGGCTAGGCAAAGGGTCAATATCGGGCTTAAAGATACCCCGTGAACTTCATGTCTGAGTGGGGAATAGAATCCAGATCTCCCCGAGCCCAGCATGACATCACCCCAGCTTGAGGACTGACCCTAATGGAACTATCCGTGTAAACAACCTCTGTCGCATTGCTATTGCACTTGCAATGAACATGGTTGTGTTTTTTACTGCATTTAAAAATAAACAGAAAATACTGTGGAAGCTCAGATTCTTTGCTGGAGAGCAGTGACACCTCAGGTTAAATCTGGGTTTGGGTGGAAGGGGGTGCTGGGCTGGACAGGAAGCCCTCAGCGGGCCCTTCTGTTTTATCAGTATCCCGGCAAACAGCAGCAGCAACTGTTTGGAGTCATTAATTGTTTCAAAGCAAATGCTTGTGTGCTCAGAGCTGAAATATTAGACCACTAATCCCAGGCACTTTGCTATCATTCCTGCAATTGTTCCCCAAGTAAAATGAGTTGGGCAGAGGGGCTGCAGAAAAGAAGAAAAGCAATTGCAGAGCTTCCTGTTTCCTACAGAAAACGTGCAGACTGCAAATCTAGGTTGATGATACAAAACTGGCAGGAAAAGCAGGGTTTGTACATGATTGGGTGGGTTATCTGCGTTGGGTAATGGGAGAAATTTGGTCAAATGCAGTAAGAAAGTGAAATAAAGCCTCCAATTAGAAATTATCATTATTGCTTTAGTTCCACATTGACTAATAGCTGACGCTATCTGGGCAGTTGAAAACAATTCATAAAATACAGATAACACAATAAAATAGAACTCATAAAACAGATAACAGTAACAGCATTGTAACAATTTACTGAAAGATGTGAATTCTACAATTCTCTGATTCTATGAAAAACTGAATATAAAACAACTGTGTTTAATTTAAACGAATACCTAAAGTTAATTGAAATAGGCCTGTTAAAACAACTGACCTCTCCACATACACACACACACACACTTTAAAGCTGTTGGAAAGCTTTGGCATAGAGGGCAGTCTTAAACTGATGCTGAAAGCATGGTGGAATTGAGGCTAGATGACTCGCATTGGGGAACTTGATCCATACAGAAAGGGCTAAATGTCAAATATACAACAATAAGAGGGAAAACAAGTGTTTTCTGCTCAACTGCTTTCTTCTGGCTAAAATGTGACAAATGTAGAAGGCTTGTGAAGATCTTCAGTCTGTGTCGTAGAATTTTCTGTTAACAGAAAGCTACTTAGTTTGTGCCTTGGTCAGTAGATACTGCAGGTGTTGAAAGAGCAAGCCAAAATAATCTCACACATACGACCTCTCATACGTACATAGGGTACCATGCAGGCAAAAAAATTTAGGTGGCTTTTTAAAAAAAAGTTCTCTATTGTGGTGATGCAAGTGGTACCAGAAAAATACATCCCTTGATTTTTGGAATAGCAAGTGAAAATTGTATCATTGTCAAGTTCTTGCTTTTGAATAGGAGTTTCTTCTTTAGCTTTATGCTGCATAAATAGAGAACAAAATGTCTGTCTCTTTGCCCCCTTCTTGCTCAGCAAACTGTGCTTCATGCTTTCTACCCAGTAGCTTGCTACTCCCACTTTGCATGGTGGGTTTGCTTAGTGCAGGGGTGCAGAATTTAGGACCCTGCGAAGGTTTCAGCCTCCCATCATCCTTCCCCATTGGCAATGCTGGCTAGGCCAAAACACCTGGAGGGCCACACATTGGCCACACCTGCCTTAGGACATCATGCAGTGGTGAACTCACGATACATGAAATCACTCCTCTTTCTGATAAATGTATTTGCATATATTTTATGACTTGGCTGGCGTGGGATCGATAAAGAATCTTTTGCAGAAATGTTTTGGTATGAGAGTAGGGACCGATTTCTATTTGATTCTCTCCTGCTAGGCCGAGCTTATTGAGAGCTTGTCCCGCAAGCTGGAGACTCTCCAAGAAGCCAAGCAGAACCTGCTGGCTGACATCAAGCTGAACAATGCCTTGGGAGAAGAAGTGGAGGCCTTGATCAGTGGTCTATGCAAGCCCAACGAGTTTGAAAAATACAAGATGTTCATTGGAGACCTGGATAAGGTGGTGAGCCTCTTGCTTTCGCTCTCGGGACGCCTGGCCCGGGTGGAGAATGTCCTCAGCAGCCTCGGAGAAGATACCAACAATCAAGAATGGGTATGTAGATTCAGCAAGATCCAGGGCTTGCCTGAAGCAGCAAAAATTAACTCCAGCAGTAATTTTGGCAGTAAAATACCTACTTTTTTTATGGCCAGTTCACAGGGTGTTTGATTACTACAGCAGTATATGAAGTTCTGCACTTTTAATACAGTCCACATGGCCAAGGCAGTGGGGAATAAACTTTTGTTTATACCGCATTGCACTTTGCTCATTGAAATTGAATACTTGCTGTTGAAGTTACCACTGCTCTTTGATGGGGATTGATCTGTATGTACCTTTCTTTTATTTGCACCTCGTTGCTTGCGTAACCAGTACAGAAACTGTTGAGAATAACAACCAAGGGTGATTCTAGGCAGGAGTTTCCTATTGCTGACAGTCAGAAAGTGTGTGCTAACTTTTTTTGCTTAGCAGATTTTCTGTGATAAGAAAAAGGGGGGAAGGACGATTCGGAAAACATGGGAGGTTTGCATAAATGGAAGACCAGGACCTCTGGCCCTGCAAAAGGCTAGCCGAGGGTGTAATGCAAGCCCCCTGCAGCTCAGTGGCTTCGTCATTCTGGCCATCGCAGGGGCTTTTTTTGTCTAAACAGGCTTGGGTGCCAGCCCTGATGCGTTTAGACTAGAGTCCTGCAGTCGTAGCCTTCAGGGAAATTCTCGATGAATTTAGTGGCACGCCCAAGTATTTGATCACAGCACATTCAGCCACTGAAGCTAATCCTAGAGTATAAAGGTGTTTTACTTCTCTTCTGGGGAGGGGAGCAGACTGCTTTGCCAACGTGAATGATACAGAAGTGAAGCAGATATGACTCAAGCTCTTTGAGTTGAGTTAGGAAGGGCACGATCCAGTTTTCCCCAGCTGGGTGCCACCCAGATATTGTGGGCCTTAATTCGCATCAGCTGTATGGAGTGCACTTGATGGGCAGGAATACTGGCAGTTGTAGCCCAAAACATCACCGTCCTCATCACCGCCACACCGCATTTATATCCTGCCTTTCTTCCTCTTGCAAGGAACCCAAGGCAGCTTCAACATTCTCCTTCTCTGCATCTTATCCTCACCAGAACCCTGTAAGGTAGGCTAGGCTGAGAAGCAGTGACTGGCCTGAAATCAAGCAGAGCAGTTCATGCTTGAGCAGGGACTAGAATGCAGATCCCTTGAGTCCCCATCCAGCACCCTTAACCACTACACCATACCACCTTGAGGAAGCCTGGAGTGCATGTTCGGATCCAGCAACTGATTGCATATGCTCCAAAGCTCACACTGGCTTTCACTGTGCACTTCAAAGGGGGCAGGAGCGGCTTTCTGGCTTTCTTCGTAGTAACAAACGGGGCAGCTCCACACTTTAAAGCTTGTCGGATGAAGCAGAGCCCAGAAAGGAATCCGGGTGGCAAACCCTTTGTTTTTCAAAGGGGAGGTTATCTCCCTCACTTCCATCGAAAAAGACAGCAAAAACGATGCAGTTCTTGCCTGGAATCTGAAACCAGTGAGCAGTCATCTCCCAGGCCATTTACTCTGCTGTTCGTCATTCATTCAGGGCTTTTAAAATCTGTAAATGTAATCGCGATTGCTGCATCTTGTGAATCAGCGGACAGGCATTCACCTTCCCAAGCTGAGCCAGTGCACGACCTTGAAGGCCTTCAAATAGCACACTGAGAGAGTCCAGGGGCAAGAGCTCGGTGTGCCCCTGCTTTCACACAAGGAACTTCCTGTGCACTGTAGGCCAAGGAGGTCCAGACCTGCTTCCTACACCTGTGCGGGGCAGTGGTGTTCTGCAGCAAGCCCGTTCTCAGGTGAATTCAACTCAGGTCACCTTTTAGAGCATGCCAATGATGTTGGGAGGATTCCTGAACTGTTAGGGGAGTAATATGCAATTTCTAGGCTGTGTAAGTATCACCTGCATAGCTATACCTTGAGCTAGCCCATCAAGTCACCTTTGCTAAGCTGGAAAGGCACAAGCTGCAGCCAGATGGGGGACCACGTGTGGAAGCAGAGCAGGGAGCTGGACCTGATGGCATGAGGGAGCAGATTAGAGAATGCTACCCACTGAGTTGCGGTGCTCAATGTCATGTTTTCTTTCCTCCCTCCCTTCCTCCCCACCCCATGACATGGGACAGAGCTCTCTGAATGAAAAGCGGAAAATGCTGGCAGGCCAGCATGAAGATGCCTGTGAGCTGAAGGAGAACCTCGACCGGCGAGAGCGTGTGGTCCTGAACATTTTGTGCAATTACCTTCCAGAGGAAAAGCTTCAGGAATATCAGCATTTTGTGAAGATGAAATCTACTCTGCTTATAGAACAGCGTGAGCTGGATGACAAGATCAAACTCGGTCAGGAGCAGCTCAAGTGCCTTGTGGAGGGCCTCCCCACGGACTTCACCCTCCAGAGCAAAACAGCGACGGAACCTCCCGCACCCTCCAGCGGAACCGGCAGTAACAGCAGGCCTCCTGCTCCATCTTCTTTGCTCTGACCTCTCGCTCCTCCCTAAGTTTATTTAATCAGACAGAGCTTTTAACTTTTTAAATTGATGATGAGTTTATTTTTTTTAATTAACATAGGGAAAATAAACAGCATGGAAGCATTTTTTTTTCCTTCTCTGTGACATTACACTGTAACGCCTCTCTGGATCCATGTGGGGTTCTTGTGGGTAAAAGTGATGCAGAAACGGGCAGCAAGTGAGGTGCAGAAGCGAACAGCAATGGAAAGGACTGGCTTATCTTGAAGAATTTCAGGCTGTTCCCACGAAAGGCGTCTCGGTTCCCTCTGTGCACCGTGGATCATTCAAGAATGAAGGATATACAGTAATGAAGCCTTAATTAAAATATTAATGTGATCCCCACTGTCTTGAACAATATCGGTATTTATATTTTTTAAACCCACAAGATAGAATTCTGTATAGATTGTGTACATATGCTAACCAGTTATTTGATTCTACTTCAACATGTATGTAGAAAAATGTTTTTTTGTTTTACTGAACAGAGGAAAACAGAAGAGGAACACCTTCCCACCCATCCCGAATGTAGCCACACACTCTAGCTTGGAGCATGATGAACGGTTCGCAGAAAAAGCTTCGGGTCCTTCTGCAGGGGTGCTGATGCACACAGAAATGCTGTCTGTGGCTGGTGCTTCGCTTGCATCGCCCCAGACGTCGGATGTGGAGGCAGCTGTGCCTGCAGCAGGAGGCAGATGGGGAGCACGTCCTCCATTCCGTTGGGTAGGAATCCCCAGCCATGCGCGCTGTCCATGCGCGTACAGGCCACTGGCGCTCACTCGGCGTTCCCACACGCAACAACATCCGGTGCGTTCCGGCGCGCAGAGGCGAAATCTCTTCCCCTCTTTCCTGCACGGCAGGGTCCTGTGCAGGTTTGTAAGCAAGGTTCCATGCGCAGGATGCACCGCAGCCCCTCCACCCTGGTGCACCAGGCAGTCCCCAGCCCCAGGTGTTTATCTCTTTCAGTACCCACTGAATGTACCAGTAAGTGACCTTGCTGAGAATGCTTTGCACAGCAAAATACCGTCTTCCAGATCTGTGATGTGAAGTGACCACTATTTCAACAAGCACTTGTGTGAACTAAACAACTCAGGAGTTGGTGTGAAACTGAAGCTAAGAGACTTCTCCCTTGACTCTGTCTTGAGCTCAGTGACCATTTTAAAACAATAAACCAGAAGGCATGGAACCGCATGCGGCCTGCGAGATATTTGAATGACTTACTGAGGTGGTTCTTTGAATGTTCTTATTTATAGATTGCTTTAAAAAAATCCTTAGCCTTGGTTGTTTCTTTTCATTGTGTAGTGGTACTTTGTTTTGCTAATCCCATTGTATCTGACCATTTCCAGAGTGATCCTTCGCCTCCACCGGAATGTGAAACCCCAAAATTGTGCAAAAGGAGTTGACTATCTCACAGTCTCTTAACTAGATGCTGCTTTGTCATATTCCGATAAACAGATCCTGCCTTCACATGTCTGCTGAATATCTGAAATACTTCTCCATAACTTTTTAAGGCAGGGTTACCGTTTTTTTACTTGCAGCTTGCTTTACATGGCCAGGAGCAGAGTTCAACAAGGGCTTCGAGATGCAGTTCAGTGGCAAAACAATGATGCTATACCTACAAACGTGTGTCTTTTGGCTAACGCAAATGCAGGAATATTTCTAGCAGAGAAATTGCAGGGTGGGGGCTGCTTCCTGCTCCTTGCATTTGCTGATCCTTCCCTGCAAATGTCCCCTTCCCCATCAACTGTTTTCTTTGGGTCTCAGAGCCCAACAGGAAGACAATAAAATCATAAACATGGGGAGAGTCCATCAGGGCAGGATGGAGAAGAGCCAGCACGTAGGGAATAGATAAGTAATCTCCCCCCATCCCGGTCCTCCCCTGCAAATTACCCCACCCTGATGACCATTATTGGGTAAACTAAGGGTTTGAAACCCCCTGTCTCTTTTCAACATCGTGATCTCTTTCTTTGCCAGTCCCATTGGAACTGACCATTGCCAAAGTCATCCGTAGCCACAACAAAGATATAAACTCTGCTTTCCCCTTATAATACGCAGTTCCAACCAAGTTAAATTGCAAAACAGGGAGGTATATTTTAAGAGCATTCATTCCATTTTCATTTTTATAGCTCATCATTATCACAACATTACCAGCAGGAGAGTCTTCCCCTCCCTCCTTCTTCTCAAGAAAAGGGTTCTGTTTCTGAAACAGGATTCATTTCTAAAATGGCGGCCCTTACTGTGTCACATTGTGCAGAACCAAGGAGAAAGCCAAAGAAGCACGTTCAAGCATACGGTCAAATATCACAGCATATCCGAGGGAGGCTCAGCATGCGTGGAGGGGTACATGCGTGGTTCCTTCCCCTCATCCCTCCCCGAATGTTCTTGGTTGAACACGTCAGCCAGGTTTGTTAGTAAGGGTTGTGGGTGCCGCTACGCCCCAGTTGGGTCTGGCCACCAGCAACTCTTGTGGCTTACGGGCCAAGTGTCGGTCACTTCTGATTCGATGGTGTTGCTCCTACCATCAAGATTGGCCCCTTCTCTGCTGTACGGAAAGCACCACTAGTGTTATTAACCCCTGATTAGCATTCTCTAATTTGCAAGGGTAGTTCATCCTCACAGTGACCACTCTGGGACAGGGAGGCCAGTAAAGGGCAAGAAAACAGGAAAAACAGTGCATCAAACGGGTGGAGACATTATCACCCCCTTTGCAATATAACTTATGTAATATAAGTGCTGAGGTGACCATTCTCTGTCTTTCTCCTATTTTTAAAATTTCCTCTAGTCAGCAGCTAGTCCAGAAAGGGGAGAGATTAACTCCTCTATGCATTTTTTGGACCAGTCAGTGCAAGTGTGCAAATTCCCCTCCATTTATTTCCCAGCCTTTAATTGGGCACAATTTCCCCCTTCATGTACTTTCCAGCCATTACAAGTGCATATGCTTTTGCACGGTTTTTTAAGCACTCTCAGGGAACTGCAACAGAAGATGTTCAGAAACGGAGTCCATAAAGCGTGGAAGTATCTCCCCTTTCTGGAGTGAGTAGCTGTGGACTTGAGGACATGTTGAAACAGCCAAGGGAACAGGAAAGGTCAGCTCAGCAACCAAAACCCAGAGTATTGCATTGCAAAAGGACTGATTTGCTGGCCCCCTCTTCTGGTGTACCTTCTTCCCCCTCTTCTGCCCTGCTTGCTGGTGCTTTTCACCTGACTGCCAGGCAGATGACTGCTAGCAGTGTTGTGCAAATTCACCTGTACGGAGCCTCACCTTGCCCTCTCTTTGAGAGCTGGGAAAGACAAGAGAATTGACCAGGCAAGACTTCACATATTTGTTAGATATGTGTGTGTGCTTGCACACCGGTGAAGGCCCAAATAATACTTTTTAATGCAATTTTCTGGAGTGGAAATAATATGACCTCAAGTGCATTTTTGAGGCCCTGAGAAACGGCAATGGTGGAGAACAAAAACGGGAGCAGAGGGGAGGTATGTCAAAGGACACTGGGAAATCGCTGGACCCAGCTGGAGAAATGACGGGGAAGCAGGAGGAACCCACAGTGGATCCAGCCAGGACTTGTTGGCAAGATAGCCTAGCATGACATGTGGACCCATGCAACACAAAGACTCTGCATTGTGGATCTATCAGCCTGTCACTCTACAGATAGTGAGTTTCTTCAGAAGCTTAATGTTTTGGATTCAGTGTAATTACAGCAGCAGAACACAGAAGGCTTGTGGTCCAGGCTTCCCTCATTTTAGAGGCCAGGGCAGTCCTACGGCAAAAGCCCCTTTGGTTTATTTGCTTCCATGAAAATACCTCCAACATTTGTACATTACAGTCCATTTCATCAGGAGAGTCTATTTCCGAGTCTGGTGAAATGCTCTTTAATTTATGAAAGTTCACATTCTTATTTCTTTCATCTGTCCAGAACTAAAAAAAAATTACATCACTTCTTTTTAATTAACTGCTACAAACAATACTCCCCCTCGCTTGCATTACCTGCTTTTTGCACATGCTTCCAGCAACACCCAGAGGGGAAAATATGTTTCCTTGAGAGTGCACTGGGAGAAAAAAACCATGGTGATCGTGTGATTCAGCTACTGTGATCTTGTAGGGAAGTTGTAAGTTCCACATGATGGAATAATTGAGGCCTTGATGCTGGAGGTTGAGAACCTTCATGCTAAAGACGAAATGGTTCTTCACAGGGCATTTTGGGGTGAAAGTTTCAGTAGAGAACCTGAGCTTGTTAATCCAAGTGCCCTCTGGAGATTAACGGAATTGGTGTGAGTGGCATAGCCCAACCCCAAATTCCTATCACCCCTCAGCGCCCCCATTTGATGCAGAGCGGTTGTTTCAGGATCCTAGTGTCCTCTTCAAATAGCCTGGCGTAGTGGCCAATCCATGACAAACTAGTCAGCTATAAACTCATAGTTACCACATCATTAAAATCTACTAAGAGTCAACTTGCCTGTGTAACCATCTAGGAAATGTTTGGAAACAGCCTAAAGGAGGGCGGGATGGGAAGAATCAGTTCATTCAATTGGCAAAAGCTTCCCAGAATGGTCACCTGGAGATGATATTTGCCTGTCCCAGGAAAACGCACGAGAATAATCCTCGACTAGCAATCATATAATGTGGTTTTGGAGGCCTTAAACTCTGTGCCCATTTTCTAGCAGACGGGGGTACCTGAATTAAGTGTTGTGGGCTGGAACATTGCTTTACTCCAGTTCTGTGTTGATTTGTTTGCTTGACTAAAGAAAGAAGAGAAAGAAGGGGGTTTGTCTTGTACTGCATCATCTAAAGATTGTCATTATTCTTCGGGAGTTTTTATTTTGTGAATGATCAGCATTGGGGAAAAGATGGTGTGTACTTGGAAACAATTAAAGGTTAATAGTTCTCTGTGCGACGGTTTCTTGATGTTTCAGGCATGTGCTGCATTCGTTTTCTGGCCTACAAAGCTCCATTAGCAATCCTTGGTTGAAGGTAACAGGTAGTACAAGGAAAGGGTTTATCGTCTGCTGGCTGACTTGCTTCATTTTGCCCCGTAGAAACATTTCTTGTGTCTTGTCTGTTTATCCCTCACCCACCCACAGTTGCTTAGGGACAGGAACCCACTGATAGCTTCTTGGCTAAGCCCCCCAGAAATGCGAACTGAAGAATATAAACTTGGATGGCTACAAACTGCCTTGAAATGAAAACGAGCAGGCATATACTGGTGTCCTTTGAGGGTAGCAGCAAAAGGCCCTCGCTAGAGTTAAACACTTCCAAGTCTCGCTGATCCAGTGTCGTATCCTTTTCGCTGAAATTAGAGACCTGAGTTATCATGCCAAAATCTACCTTGAGTTGTTTTAGGCATAAAATGGAGTTGTGTGCATGGAGTCTGGATGAAAGAGAGCCCTTGTGAGCGCAGCTGTGAGACCTGCCTCAATTAGACCATGTAATGTATACCGCAGAGGCATTCGTATCACGACCGTAAAACCATGGCTAAGTAAATGGGTGTGGGGAAAAGGCGCTTCCGTGTCCCCCTCGAAGCAGATTCGTGAATGGAACCTGATGCTGCTTTGGTTCTCCTCCAGTGCTGCAAAAGAGTCCCCCTTCCTGCCAGAGCCAGCCCACCCATGAAGGTGAGGTGACCAGGTGATGTGGTGGAGCTGGAAGAACAGCAGACGGTGCTGCTCCCTCACCCCCAGCCTGACGCGACCTGCACATTTTTCCAGCCTGGAGAGTCCTCCACCACCTCCAGAGAGCCCTGCCAGTTGCTTTCCCGTGGCAGCATTTGCATGAGGTTACTCATGAGTTGCTTGGAGCTGGCTGTGGCCCTGTGGAGGATCACACGCTCCCCATCCCCACAGTGGACGGTCCTGTCCAAGGACGAATACACAGTAGTACGGAATAAGTGTACACTGAAGAACTGCCAAGCTCACGGAGCAAAGAGGGCAGTGGAAATTGGGTTTATGGAAAGGGACAGTGATTCCCTGCCTTCCCATGATTCCATGCCCTCCCATTTAACTGCATCTCCCATAAGCCTCAGCCAGCATGGGCAAAAGTCAGAGATGACAGACGTTATGGTCCAGAACACCACCCCTGGCTTATAGCAGGGCCTGCCTGGCTTTCAGCAGTCATACCCATTGCTCAAAAATGTTACCTTGATTAAGGGTCTGAAGATCCACCCAGAACCTGGCAAGCAAGAGAGATTTCTTGCACTTGGCCCTGGCCTAGAGAATGAGCTGAGCTGAGTTCAAGTCCAGGAATATTTGGGAAAGGAAGCAGTCCCTTTCTTTGCAAAGTAAGTCATATGTGCGGAAGTTTTTGCAGAAGCAAAACTCTGCTTGTGCGCTGGGTGCACAGATGTCTGTACGTACCTGTGGCATGAGGCGGACTTAGGGCAGAGGGAAACTGGACCCAAGTCTGGGGTGGCTTGCTGAGGAAACCCAACGGATTCCCACCCCCAAGCTGGATTCCTCACGCATTGCTGATCTTGCCTATGCAAGATTTAAGTGGATCGGTTGTTCTTAAGACGACCAACACGGCAGCGGGTCGTGATGGGAATGCCACACTGAGGAAGGCTGTTCTATCCGACCCTGGCTGAGGAGCTGAGAAGCCGCTCCTTGGCTGCAGGTACCAAGCAGCCATAGCTCCCCCAGCACAGGCCACGTGCTGCCACGTGGGGTGGATGGCGCCATCCCCTGGGCTTGTCAAAAGAGCCCGACTGTGCCGCACCCCTTCCTTCTCACCACTGACCAGCAACAGCAGTGCTCCTCCTCACTGACTGAGGTGCTGGGAATTCCCAGAGCATTTCGCTTGCCCTACAAGGGCAGATACTCTCGCACAGCCAAGCACCACCTGTTGCCTCGTCGCAGATAACGAGGGCACGGCATAGTTCCCGTTCTCTCCTAAAGGCTCCGGTGTTCAGATGCCTGGGTGGGGAAAGGAGATTTGCAGCTGCTTTCCCGGATCAGGACAGCAAATGCCCCTATCAGCAGTTGACGGGCTCTCGTGCCAGTACAAACCCTGCAGTTGGTGAAGGGCTTGGGGGGAGCTTGCGGGGGGAGGAGCTGCACTGGCGGTCGGCCTCTTCAATCAGTCAGGCCTTTCGCGCACACAGCCATGCGAGATTTGGAGCAAATTAGGAGAACAAGTGAGGCAGATCGCAGAAACTCCAGCTCACACGATTGATGGACGCGATTCCCTTGGCGCTTTCCTGGCTTTTCATGTGTTCAAGCGAGGAGCCATTCCATGTACCTGAAGTACCTGCCCTGGCGCCGCTAGCACCAGCTGGCTAACAGGCTGTTGACATTAATGGCCTCCCATCCTTCTCAAGGGGATGGGATACCTACTGGGCCAGGATACCATCTTAATAGCAGCACATCTGAGAACTCCCTGAGAAATCTGAGAAATGCCCACTATCCCTCCACTCTAAGAAGGTTGCAAATATCCCATCCCGTTATAGGTAAGCATTTTGTGTGTGCATAGAGAACAAATGTGCCAATAGATGGAAAAATACTTCCCTTGTTTTGTGCCAGAACAGAGAACTCCTCCTCTGCACAGACCTGAGATCCTGGGTTCAGACAACACACTGTAGGTTGCTGCTGCATCGTGGGTTACCATGCCATCTAGCCTCACTGAGGTAATAGCCATGATGAACAACCCACAGTTCACAACACAACAAATAATGAATTATCTTCATGGGTTGTTCATGGCTTGTTTAGTGACACACAAACCCACATTTCAGCAACAACTCACAGTTCAACAACCCCTGCTCTATTATTTATTTATTTATTTATTTATTTATTTATTTATTTATTTATTTGATTGATTGATTGATTGATTGATTGATTGATTGATTGATTTATATGCCTCCCGATAAGCTGTAGGCTCTCTGGGCAGCTTACATACAATCACAAGAGGAAAATTCAACAATACAATAAAACAATAGTATCAATAAAATTAATAATAAAACAACTGATAATAAAATAAATATATAATATAACTAAAAGATAAATCAGTAAACTGAGAGGGGATATAAAACAATTATCCAATAATACAATGTAAATCACAACCAAAATTAAAAACCATAAAGTTACAGTGAAAATGGTAGCAGCAACTAAATTTAAAATCCTCTACCATCAAGTGAGAGTTACCATGTTGTTCTGAACCCATCACTAGCACCTTCGTCACAGCATGAGACTTCAAAACTAAATTTCCCTGCCGGTGCAGTAGCCCTTGTATGTGTGAGAAAGCTCAGTAGTAGCTCAGGCGTTTGCAGGGGGGTGAACTAATCCCCCCCCGGCCAGGCATGGCCCCAGTCCGGTCATGTGTAAGCACAACTGTCTCCATTTGTTGAATGCAGCAGCTGGTCTGCCTACAGGAACTCATACCGTCAAGCCCCAGCAGAGGCCCGGAGCCTTCCAGCTGTCCTGCCCTCTTCTCTTTGCCGCTCAGCTCCACCTCACCCCAAAGAAAGCCTGCCATTTGCAAAGTTACAGGGAGACGCCTCCTCTTGCAATAGCGTTCCCTTTCCCACGTGCCACACGATTCTCGGTGGTTGATAAGTGCACCCAAAGTCTAGCGAAGGTGCAATGGCTCCGGCTTTTGTGACCTGCGGTCCACGTCATGAGACGCTGGAAGCATGAGCCCCTGAAGGGGAGCCTGCACGAAACGTAGCCAGGGCAGGTGGCGCGCTGGCCTCCGCATCAAAGCTTAAATGCATGGAAAATAAGCTAACTGAGCATCCACAGAGCAGAGTCGATGAAGATAACTAATGCAGCAATACCAGGATGCTTGCGTTATCGACTTTGCTTTGCAAATGGTTCCTGTACTTATTTTTCATATGTTTGAGCGTCTGCGTAGTTGTCACAGGCTCTTTGTCATGTCCTACCTGGAGGGGGATTCCTTGGAAGAAGAAAGCCAGTGCAGGGGGCCCCATCCATGGACACGGAGGTTGTGGCTGCAGGTAAGTGCTCTCCACCTGGGGAGCAGCCAGGTCCCTCTTGGGCATCCCTGTGGTTCCCCAAGAAGAGGAGTCAGGAGCAGAAGTGATTCTGACCCACTCGAAAGAAGGAGGCGTGCACGGCTTCCACAGAAGCCCAAACAGTCTGAACAGGATGTTTTCTGTGTCCTAATCAGTCAGCTGGGCTCAGTTACAGCTGGCTATCAAATGGTTCAGACAGAGCTGCTCTTTGTTGCAAACAACAAGACTCGTTATCCGCACTCTCTAACTTGGTTAAAACTGATTGGTATCTAGATTTCTGACATCCTTCTGGACACCCCTGCCTTTCTTGGAACTTTGGACGCGCACAGACAGACTTTGACTCTTGGACTGAACTGACGATTCTTAAGAGGGTAACTCAGAGACTGGGCATTTGTGAGCAGTTTTCTGCAACCACAACCCCTGTGTGGGCTCCCTGCACTGGCCTCCTTCATCTGAGGAATCCTCCTCCAAGCAGGATATGACACGGTTTGCCTTCACAGTGTTGTGATGCCTGCGTAAATTGCACCACTGATGATGTGTGATTACTTGTTCAGCAAAGACTTTTGGGAGGGAGATGTATGCTGAATGGGTATGTTAGATCTCTGAACATCTCAAGTGTGAAGCATCTTCTTACCATGACACAAACTTTCTCGGGAGTAGTTCTATTGATTTCACTGACTGCCTGAGTTCAGACAACACAATAACCTACATTCAAGGGTTGAGTATGGCTTGTCATTGAACTGTAGGTTGTTGAAAGAAGGGTTACTAAGATTTTGGAATCCATTCATGCTAACAAAGTATGGCCGGTTAAGCACAAACAACCCATGAAAGAAACCCATGTTGTTAACCTAGTACTAACCAAGCATGGTTTGTTAGTGCGGTTAGGGTTCATACAACATAATAAACCACAGCTCAGCAACAACCCACTCTCAGCTCTTCAGTGTGGACTATCATGCTATCTGAGCCCACAAGTTTACCTCTCCACCTAGCTATGTATGGGGCAGTTTCCTGAATGATACGGAAAATTCCACCGGTATACAATTTCCAACAGTGGTACCCTGCCAGCAGCAGAAAACGCACAACTTCTGGGAAACAGAGAGCACCCATAGCTTCAACCTCAAAAGTTGTTTATTGTATAATAAAAATGATCCACCTCCTAGACTGCCCGTCACAGCGGATGCATGGAAGAAAGAGGTTCTTGGGTCATTTGCCGTCGGGAAACCCTAGCAGGGGGTTCACTGCGGAAGGGACAGCATCTTGCTAGAAAGGGGAAGGCAGTGCAACAGAACTTGTATCTGTCCAGCCTGAAGAATACATTTGGCTTTCTTCAGACATGTAGCCAGACCACAGGTCAGGACGACATCAGGGGAACTTGAGCACTTTGATCTTGAAGTCTCCTGCCACTTCAATGTAGTCAATGACATCAAGGTCCAACAGGTTCGGGAAGCAGATCACTTGGTCCTCAGGCAGCGTCACCTTTATCTCGCTAGAAGCAAAATTAAAGGAGGCCTGCAAGCAGCAAAACAAGAGCGGGAGTGTATCCAGCCTGGGGTAGGGAACACGCCCCAACGGCATGCAAAGGCAGGCCACGGAGTGGCTGCCCTTCCAAAAGGAGAACGGGCGGCCCTTGGGAGTGTGACCTCGCCGGAAGGGAATCTCCGTGGGGCTTTACCGCAGTGCTTCATGGCAGGGTTCAGCAGGCATTAGATCTGGGGGCTGTGCTGATTGTTGCTGGAACCCCAAGCGCTCCCAGGAGCAGCCAGGTGCAAAAACGTAGAATGCAGGCAGTGTGAGCCCAGGCATCTGCATGATGAGCTGAAGGAGGCACAGAGCCCTCCGCACAGAAATCCTCTCGCGGTTACTCCGCGCTTTCTTCCTGTCAGCTTTAAGGCCAAAGGGTGGCCTTTTGTCACCAGAATTATTAAAATATTGGGAGCCCATGCATGCAGTGCATGCGGAAGGGCCTGGGTCCAGCCTGCGGTATCTCCAGGCAGGGATGGGAACCTTCCTCCCTGAAGAGCTGCTGCCAGTCAGTGCCCAGCATGCTGTGCTCGATGGAAGGGACTGACTCACTGTAAGGCAGCCTTGGAGCCCTCTGTGCTGCAGACCTTCTGGGTGTCTCCCAGGAGATCTAGATCTGCCTTCTGCCTGCCCCTGCCTGACCTTCCGGACAAGTTGAGGGCTCGTTCTTTTGTGGGGTGGGGTGAACAGGTGCTAATTTCTGGGTGCAGCAAAGATCCCCCTCAAGGTGGTGGGGTGCCTGGTCTCTCCACTTCTGGGAGGACCGGCTCCAAGGGATCCTCAGAGTGGGGTACTGGCCCCCCGGCACTCTGGAGAGCCATGCTGGGCCTTCTTTTCCTGCAGGGCACCCCGCGAGCTGCCCGGCTCGAAGACAGGGAGACACTCTGGGAAGCGATGCTACTGGGGCAAATGCGTGGCAGAAAAGCGACTCCACGCAGCTTGCTCGGTGGGGCCCAAATGCCTTGCTGAGGGGTCCTTCCTCATGCAAGGCATTCTGGTGAGGTGGTCTGGGGCCACCTGCCCCCACTGGACCAGTACAGCGACTGGTGGTGGCCAGCAGGGAGGGTGCCGGAGATCAGGGTGAAAGAGGAAGGGAAGGAGAGCGGAGGACAAGGAGGCAGCAGGTTGGGGGCCGACAGCGGCGGTGGGGGAGAAGACGGGGTGGACAAGTAGGGGTGGCAGCGGCAGGGCCCCGGGCGGGCGACCCTCTGCGGATGGACGAGGTCCTGCGGGGTTGTGGCGCATCGAAGCCCAAGGACCAGGCGTAGCTGCCCCTCTTTTCAGACACCCAAGGCCGGGGTCAGCCTGTAGCCACATTTCCACCTGTAGCCGCATCAAGCCAAAGACAGGCTGTGAATCCCGGAGGGACACAACCTGCGTTTAAGGTAGCTTGGCAGTTGCGGCCACCAGTAAGGCGCTGTTCGTGGCACTGGGCAAACTGGCTTTGTTTGGTGGAGGGCCAGGGTAGTCGGTAGGCAGAATGAATGGATGGCCAGGCCATTAGAATAGGTGGAGATACCTGATTTTTTTTTTTATTCAATTTATATCCTGCCTTTTTCCTACAAAGGGCTCAAGGCAGCTTACATCATTCTCCTCCTCCATCTTCTCCCCACAACAACAACCCTGTGAGGTAGGTTGGGCTGAGAGTCTGTGACTGGCCCAGAGTCACCCAGTTGGCTCCATAGCCGAGCGGGGACTAGAACCCAGATCCGCTGAGTCCCAGTCCCATGCTCTTAACCACTACGCCACACTGGCAGAGAGCTGTCAGTCCTAACCACGCATCTTCCCCACGTGCCCCAGCTTTAAAACCAGCTTTATTCCCAAGCATCTGGCACAGCTGCATGCGAGCGTTTCACGTCAGGTCCCACATACGAACTGCTGCAAATCATTTTATAATTCTGTATGTTTGGTCCTGGGAAGGCTCGGTTCTACCTAATGTTTCCATGATCTGCCATTTTTGGATTCTTGCTTTTGCGAACTGCCAGGAAGCCTGGCGCTGGGCAGCACAGAAAGGGAACAAGTGAAAAAGGAAATGAACGAGACAGGAGTTTCCCAGAGCAGCCCCCGCCATCCCCGCTCTGCCCCCCTGTGCCAAATTGGCCCCCGGCTAACCCCTCACCTGAAACTTGCCGCCTTGCTCAAAGGGGAATTTGGTTTCTCTCTCCTCTTCTCCCCACACACCGTCTCGCTTGGAGTTGCACACAATGGTGTTCATGTCCCCCTTGCAATTAAAGCGGGGATTGAAGTGAAGGATCAGGTTGTCACAGTCTTTGCCCAGATTCACCTCGAAGCTGAGAGGGTGAGAGCAAACCGAGATCGTGACACGAAGTGGCCCTTTGCCGCAGACCGGGAGGCGTGGTGGGATCGGAAGGACTGCCCAGCCTTTCCTGGCCAGCCCTCGGCCAAGTTGCCAGGCGAGGCGATGGCAGAGCAAAGCACAGAGACCTGGCATTTCCAACCTGGTGCCCACCACCTGCTTGCGACCACAGCTCCCATGATCCCCAGCTAGAAGGGCTACTGTCTGGGAATTACAGGCATTGCAGTCCCCCACATCCGGAGGGTGGAAGTAAAGGACCCCCTGAAACTTCTCCCCTGCCAAAGATGTGGGCACATGCACTGCCAGTCCCAAGATGCCAGGCTGAGAGCTGAAGAGCAGCAATGCATCACCGCTCTGTGGGACCTGAAACAAAGGACAACGGTGCCCATCTGCCAGGGCGCTCTGGCCTCCTGCGCCACTCACCCGGTGCAGCTCGGCAGAATCGTCCCCTTCACTTCCACACTTTGTCCAGGTTGGAGGTTCACATGAGTGACAGTCAGTCCCTGCGGGAGCAGAAACCCAATGTTCTACACAGCTGCGATGGCAGGACAACTGTTGTTGTTGTTGTTGTTCATTTGTACTTATATCCCACCCTTTCTCCTCTTGTGAGGAACCCAAGGCAGCTCTGAGCTCGTCTCCCCATGGCAGCCTTGTGAAGCAGCCAGGTTGTGGATGATGCCTCAGGGCATAGGGGTCTTGGATGATGGTGATGGAAGGGTTACGCTCCCAACCTGTAAATCCTGAAGGAAAGTGGTGGTGGCTCTTTGACCAACGGATGCGTTCATCGTTTTGGGGCTCCCTGGATTATTCCTATTTAGTTCTCAGTGGCATTTTGACCAGGATGTCTCCAGACTGCGTATACGAGGCTGTTGACACACACATGGTGGGCATGTCATGAGCAGAGCGGCTGAAGCTGAGGGTCAGACTAGATGGCCCCCGAGTCCCCTTCTGACTCGCTCTGCTTCTATGTTCCTGTTCCTGAAGAATGACTGACTGTGCATGCGGACAGATGCTTTGGAAGTTTTGTGGTTCTCTGTATCATTCCCACCTGGACCTTTGCCACCCTGGAAGCTTTTAGGTCATGGTGTTTTTAGTGTGTGTTTCTTTCTAATCAGTTCACTGAGAAGGGGTTCAATTTTTATATCATAAAGTTTTTGTTTCTGATATATAAATAGGTTTAAGTAGTTTTTCTTTAATGTTTTGCATGCTTATTTGTTTTAAGCCCATATTTCTGTTTATTGATAGCAGAACAGGGATTATATAAACGGTTTACAAGTCACAAGTCCAAAGTATTACAGATATTCTTAATGTTAAAAGTTCTATTGCTGCTAAATTGGTTCCTTGTTTGACATTATCACTAATATTACTATTACTACACTGCATTTATATCCCACGTTTTTCTTCTTGCAAAGAACTATTATCTTATTATCCGTATTCCATTTTATTCCCACAACAGCCCTTTGAGGTTGGCTGGGCTGAGTGTCAGTAATTTGCCCAAAGTTATCTAGTGAGCTGAGTGAGAATTTGAACCTGGATCTCCTGATCTAGAACCCAGTACTCTAACCACACTAAATAAAATATTTCACTTAGATTTAAAAGTGCTATGGCACTGTGCTTCTATATTGTCTGCATTCCCATGTATAATGGAAAACTTTCCAGCCACAACTATTTTCACGAGGTGGATAATGAAAGAGGCATCCTCATTGCTCTCTCTGTCAGATTTGTTTTCATAAGTTCAGTCTAACTTTAACAACTGGTGATGCTTTTCTCACCTCCTATTTCCATACAAAGAAAAAACATTGACTAACTAGGATTATATCCTATCCTAGTTTAAGGTATCTCTCAGCTAAAAAAAATCATTAAATACATTATTATATACATTAAAGGGCAATTTAAAGCATTAATGAAAGCACGAAAACCAAATTAAAAGCAATATGCCGTCAAAACTGCTAACACACAAACTTAGCCAGATGTGCATTCAGGGAGGGCTTGGGGAAGGACGCCCTCCTGGATGCTGCAGAGCGGTCCTTGCTTAAGGCGGCTGCTTCCAGGGAGAAGGCTGCAAGACTGCGACCTGCAGGTTGTGGTGCACTGACAGGTGAGTCTTCAGGTGTGAGGAGCATGGCCAGGGAAGGTGGTGGCATCCCACCTGTGGTACTTTGAGAGGCTTCCAAAGAGCACGGCTCAGAGGCGCACTCAGGGGCTGTTATGGCCCCGCAATGCCGTTCTTTACCAGCCTCTCTGGCTCCCCAGCACTGCTCAAGCGTTGTTGCCTCCCTCTTAAGTCCAAATAGATGAGGAGCAGAGTACTGAATGAAGGGGGGGGGGGCTTACAGGCATTTAGACCCCACGCTGGCTGCACCCCGTAGCTGCTGTTACCCTGAAAAACTGGGCAATGCAACAGAAGGGGAAAAAAAGTACTTACTGATTTACCACTGATTTTTGCTGGCAACACGGAAGGTGATGCTGCCACAGTCAAATGCAGTTTGAAAACATGCCCAATTTGCTCACTGGAACTCTTGGTAGGGGTTTACTGTTGAATTGTGGTGGCGAAGGGGTGAGTTTTTTGCTGCTGCCAATTTCTGCAGGGAACTGCAGGGTTTATACCAGGGCAATGGCAGGGGCTCCATATGGCCCACCCAAACTTATCTACTCCCATAAGCAGCTGTTTGGACCCTTAGGTCCCCCACAGACACCCTCCTCCAGAGACTTTGGATGAACAGCTACAAGAATGAGGGCCTTTTCAGTTGTGGCACCCAAAGGAGAAGCAACAGTTGAGCCAGGTAGATGTTCAAGCAGCTGGAATCATTTTGAAGTATTGGAAAGACTAGAATAGGATGGGTTTGTTCAAGGCAGCATCTATTTTCTGTTGAAACATTGCCAGTTCTTTCATTGTAATGGGAGTTAAAACACACAGGCAGGAAGTTTCGACCCCCAAGTTGCCTGCTTTTGCAGTCAGGAGTGTGAATTGCACTGCATCTCCAGGCTAAGAGTTTCTGCTTTCCCTGGCTTGTTATTCCCAGTAACAGCCTCAGATTTCAGCCCCGAAAGGCAGCTCTTGCAGGGCTCCCAGATTAGAGAAAGCACTGCTTCCAGGAGCTCTGTTACATGCAGCCAAGAGATACAGTAATTAATATAAATAAACTTTGCATCACAATGCAGGCATGCATGCACCAGAGACTTCCTCGATCCCAGTAGTTCTAGAGAGCCCTTAATGAACCCCCAAACTTCTATCCCTGGTCAGAGTTCAAGCGTGCAAAGTGTAGTTCCAGACAGTCACCCTGTCATGACCCTTGCTTCCCTCATAGGCAGTCTTTTGATTAGAACCTGCTTTTTCTTAATTTAGGCTGGAAAGCATCACGTGTCTATTTGGTGCTCTGAAGTTTATAATGCTGCACCCCATCACTGACAGGCACCTGAAGTAACTGGAAAATAACATGAAATATTGAAATATTGGCAATAACAAGAAAATAGAAGCTGCAAAAAAGAAAGAAAAGAAAAGAAAAGAAAAGAGGAACGCAGGTTGTGAAACATGCAGAAGTCAGTGTTCTCCAGGCATTTCACAGATAGTAAAATCCTGATATACAACCATCAAGGCATGATATGAAACTTCTAAAACTGAGTGAAACCAGAGTAAAAGCCAGCAAAAGCATGAAGGTTTAACAATGCCGCAACACAACAAAAACAAAATTTAGGGACTGCAATGGCTGGGGAACACTTGACTTCAAAACTGCAAGCCGGGCAGCACTGTTTGTGCGTTCGTTAGCACGCTTCTGAGCCTTCCAGCGTTCACCTGCCAGCATTCTAAGATCCGCAGCAACAACTGAGAACCTAAGACTCACATGCTCCATGATGCAGCCCTGCCAGGGCCCGGTGCGCCAGGTCCGTTCTCCTGCAGCCTCAGCTCTGTGACTCAGCTAAAGGAGTCTCAGTGGCCTTTAAATAACCAGGGAAAGAGCATCGCATGACCAAAAGCCTGCACTGCCAGGATTGGCGAGGGAGTGGGCGCCTTCAGATTGGATCTGCATGAAGAAGAAACCCGGGGGAATGACAGCCAGCTGGTCTGTTTCCGATGAATGGAACGCCTTGTGTGAATTGAGCACTGGGGGCTTTCGGAGCAATTGATAGCAGCAGCTTGCTGCCTGGCACTCAGAGAACCAAGTGTGCACTGTTTCTTTGAGCTGGGATTGGCGTGCCAGCCTGGGAAGGTAGGCAGGACACAGAATCGCTGAGCCATTGAGAATCAGAGATGGAGATCAGCTCTGGGGGAAACCAGGAGGGACAGCTTATTTTCTGTGGGCACACAGCTCCCGTTTCAGGCCTTGGAGCTGCCAGTTCAAAGAGGGGGCCCTGCATGTTTAGGGACGCTGATCTCAACAGGAATACCGAGAGTAAGATTTGGAGATTGCATTAAAAATGGAGAAATCTAACAAGAGATGGGTATGACTGCATCTATGGTTGCAGAGTAAGATGCTTTCCAAGTCGAATTGTTAACTCGTTAACAAAGCATTGTTAATTCGTTTTATATTTTTAGTGTATTATATTTTAATTGATGTTTTGTGAGCCGCCCCAAGGCTTCGGCGAATGGGGCGGCATAGAAATTTTCTAAATAAAAAATAAAATAAAATAATAATAAGTCATGTAGTGAGGTTTTATGGGCTAAATCAAGGCTTATGCCTTGTCACTTATTCATATTTCTGGCCATCTTTCTAGCCTGCCTTTCGTATCCCATTCCCCAAAGACAGTTACAACACAGCTGCTTAAAGACCAACTGGTGAACGCAACTTCCATTTAAAAGGAGTAATGAAAATCGAACAGCTGATGCCAGGTTCTGAAATTCTTTTGATCCTCTGGCCTGCTCTAGGGATCAAAGAAAAGACAAGAGCAGGGCCTGCTAGCCAAGTGGTTTGTTCAGTGAAAAGAGAAGCAGGGAGTCAAGAAGCTCGAAGGAAACGCAGATGTATCTGAGGGCAGGGCCATTTGCCCACTGCCAAAAAAAAAAACAAGACCATGTGCCACCAACAGGAAAAAGACAAAAGAGGGCACCGATCTGCATAATATTTGCATGTGCAAATGTTGAGGTAGAGGGTGCACATTTAGAAATATTGACTATACTCTAAATAAAAATACAGGGGGACCATGTTCCCAAATCTGGGCGTGAAAGCAAAGGGTACAGCAGAAGAACAAACAACAAACAGCCCTGTACAGAAAGCCTCTGAAGCAGATTCCCCCAGACTTCAGTTTAAAAATTGCTCTCCTGCCTTTTTTATGTTATGGATCAGCCATCTGGTTCCACTTTGGTTCAAGTGGAGCCCACCCCTCTCGTAGAGGACTGGATTTCCCCAAAATATTCCCCAGTGCCTAACAAATAGGAAGCCTTCTCTTCTCTTCCATGGCGCAAGACTCCCCAGGTGTGTTTGTTTAACTGGCGCTGCACTTGCCGCAGGAAACATTTCAGAGAAAGTCAGCTTGGTCCTGGATTTCAACCTTCCTTTTAACAACCTACATTTGCCTTCTTGGGCTGCACAATCAATCCATCAATTCTTTATTTGGTTGTTGACCAGCAAATAAAACACAAAAGTGCAATAAGTTAAGATTGGGAAAATGCAGGAATTCTAAAATTAGCATTAATTAAGATAAGGGAAAATTGTTCAGTTGCAAAGTTCTGCCTGAGTCTTCACAAGCCCATGGACAACATTCCTCCAGGTTCTCCTGTCCTCCACCATCCCCTGGAGTCCACCCAACCCCACACCCACCTCTCCAGTGACCCCACTCAGCCACCTCAACCTCTGCTGTCCCCTTCTCCTTTTGCCTTCAATCGTTCCCAACATCAGGGTCTTAAGGAAAAATGCAGTTATTCTAATAAAAGGCTAAGAATATTTAGAGTCGATTCCACAGTGGACAGTACTTGGCTGTGGTCAAAGAAATAAAATCAGATTGATCAGATAAAGGCATCTTAAGATAAAAAAGATAGGAATGACCAGGATGTTTAGAAATGAGTGGGAGTAATGAGTGGGAATATTTCTAAATATTTAGAAATGAGTGGCAATAATAATGAGTGGGAATAATCCAGGGTGGATCTGGATTTCCAGGGTGGATCTGGATTTTATTTATGTTTTATTTTATTTTTTTCTTATTTATGTAAGCCGTCCTGAGGTGATGCAATGGAATGACATATAAACACTCTAAATAACAAACAATTCCTGGTCTGTACCTGCATAGAGAGGGCAATAGAGAATAACTTGCTCCAGCGATTCAATTATCTCTCTCCACATGGGCACAGTCTCTGTTCAAAGGGGATTTTTTATATCTCCCTTCAGCAACAGCTGTTGGGGGGGCATTGAATCTAGCTAAGGATAAAGCCCATCTAAATTTCGGGATCATTACGCCACTGAGATACCTGGCTGGTTGGAGAAGATGCACTGAATGGTTCAAGGAGGTGTTTCGAGATAGAATTGGACAATCTGATTGCGGCTCCAGACCAGTGGCCTGCTGTTTAAGTTCTGCTAACGCCCGTTCATTGCCCATCAAGATGATTGCTGGCCATGAATAACCTTGTAATTCCACCTGTACTGCTTGGCTCCAGGAGCTCTGGAAACTGTGGGTCATAATTAAAGAGACCAAACAAACTGGAAAGAAGGAGAGCTTGAGCCAGTAGGAGAAGATGTAGACCCAAGCTTATGTTTCGATTTTAAGGCCAGCTTCACCTTGAAGGACCAAATTCGAGAGACAGTGAGGTTCTTGAAAGATGGTTCTCAAGAACTTGGACTGAATGCTTTCCGAAAGAAGGAATGACCTTTAGGGTCCCAGCTGAGCTCCAAAGAGGAGCTGGGCTCATATTTTAGCTGAGAAGACTTTAATCGCTGTGGGTATATGCTGGGCTTCTTTGGAGAAATCAAAGGTTTGTACAGCCGACACTGGTTTTTGTGCATTTAAGATGATGTAGTTGGCATGAGATTTATGGTTACCCATAGCATGGAAGATAACCCCAGGGTATTTGAAGGATTTAACTTGCTCTATTAGATGGTTATTTAATCGCCAAACATGTGTCTTAGGGCACCGCAAAAACTACAACTTTGGTTTTAGAGTAGTTAATTTCTAGGCTTTCTTCTTGGCAATGCTCAGCTAGTCCGTGAAATGCCCATTTCAGGCCAATCTGTGTTTAAGAAAGCAGCACAGTATCATCTGCATACAAAAGAACAGAGATGTGTCTATTTCCCAATTTCAGTGGGTGAAGAGGATTGTTCAGTTTATGAATAAGAGAACTGATGCATATATTAAAAAGCATTAAAAATATACATCCTTGTTTCACTCCCCTCTTAACTGGAATTTCTTTAGTGCACTGTCCTTGGGCAACTGAGAATTTTCATATACAGTGGTACCTTGGCTCACGAACGCCTTGGTTCACAACCCAATCGGGTCACGTACAAAAATTTCATGAAAATTTTGACTTGGGTTGCGAACTCCGCTTTGGGGGCGACCAAGATCGCGGCCATCTCCCCCCACCCCCCGAGTGGGGAGATGGCCGCGATTGCAGTCGTGTTCATTCAGGGAAGACATGGAGGAGCTGACGACAGAAGAACTTGCTGAACTCCAGAGTGAGCAGCACAAGGCACTCGCTGAGGAGGATTCCACTGCGGAAGAGGAAGCGGGCAGGAGGTTAGCAGGGATGTGATACAATCCATTATGAAAAAATGAATGAGTGCCAGGATCTCTTTGAGTAGCACCACCCCAACATAACTGTAACGAATAGAGTGTTGAACCTGAGGAACAATAACGCGGTCTCTCATTTCCGGAGGGTTATGCAGCGCAGGAAAAAACAGGTGACTATAGACAGATTTTTCACCAAAATTGACCCTGCAGCTAAGAGACAAAGGAGAGAGGAAACCCCTGAAAGAGATCTCCCTAGTGTCCTTATGGAGGGGGACTCTCCCTCAAAACAATACTAGGTTAGTGTTCTCCACTGTACTCTACAATACTTTGTTACTTTGCTGTTTTTTGTCACTTTGTTGTTCTTTGTCACTTTATTTCAATTTTTTCTGATTAAAAAAATAGTTACAGAACGGATTAATCTTATTTACATTGAACCTTATGGGGAAATTTGACTTGGGTCAAAACCAATTTGAGTCACAACCAGAGTTGTGGAACGGATTAAGTTCGTGTGCAAAGGTACCACTGTAATTTGTAAATAAGCATGAGCAATCTTTTATCACTTGAAGAAGAGTTCAATTTCTCCCAGAGTTTAGATGTGGCGATAAGGTCAGAAGCACATCTAAGGTCAATGAATGCCGCACAGAGTAATGAGCATATTCCAGAGGAGTATTTCTCGACCAGATGTTGAAGGGTTAAAGCATGGTCAGTGTCTGAGCCACGTTCTCTACATGCCAAAATATTCTCAGTTACAACCCTGTCCTAAACTTTGTAATACAGGTGTCTGGCATGAAGTTTCCTTACTGCACTAAGAAGGCTAATAGGGCAATAATTGGCAGGTAGATCTCTCTTTCTTTTTTGGAGATTGGAATCACCAAAGCTAGGCCCCAATCCTCAGGAACCTTAGCATGCTTGTTGATATAGGTGAATAAGGAAGCCAAAACAGGTACCCCTCAGTCTAAATTGTTCTGAATAACCTGTGCTGAAATTCAGTCATATCCAGGAGCTATGCTTGGTTTCAGATACTTAATCGGTTTTGTAATTCAGAGCCTGACACAGGAGGCCCGGAGGGGAGCAGATGAGTGTCACAGTCTCGTTCCCTCTCTGGGTGCAGCAATACTTCCTGTGTATACAGCAGTCCGAAATGGTCTTCCCACAATGAAAGAAATTGCTTTGCAGATCCAGCGTATAAAATGCCAGAAGCACCTGTAAGCCCCTGAAGTCTCGAGAGTGGCCCTTGCATTCTCTAATTAGGACAGGAGGGACAGTCTGCAAATTGGGCTGAATTTCAGAAAATTTGGCAAACGGTTGATGACCATTTGGAGCTAGCCTGGCACCAAAGTCTTGTGCAACGACAACACGGGCGGCGGGAAAGCATAGCCAGATGGCACTGACGTCGTGTTCTGCTTTTCCCAGATTGCGATAATATGTGGCCGAGGGATGTTGTGAGGAACCTTCTTTCCGGGAAAGTTAAGAATCACAGTTTGTGCAACGTTCTCAAAAGGGTCTATTGAAGTATCTGATTTTTTAGGGTGGTTGAAATAGGGTAGCCTGAGGTCCTCCTCATCCAATGCCAAGAACTCTGAGAAGGATGGTGATCTGAAGCCCTCAATAAACAGACCATTTACTGACCGTGTCTCTTGGAAGATAAGGATGTTGACTTGGGAGATGTAGCTTGGAAAGTGGGGGTCTCTATTTCTCGCCTCCCACCCAGAACTGTTCCAAGAGAGCAAGGATTAGGACAACTGGTGATGCATTGAGGTCTGCGGGTGAAGGGATGAGGCTCATGCAGGCACTCTGAAGAGGAACGACATGCAAGGTTCCGTCGGTATCTGGGAAGACACACTGGTTATAGTGTGGCTCCTCTTCATTTATTTTATTTATTTTTCGGTTTATATCCTGCCTTTTTCCGACAAAGGGCTCAAGGCAGCTGACATCATTCTCCTCCTCCATCTTACCCCACAACAACAACCCTGTGAGGCAGGTTGGGCCGATGGCCCAGAGTCACCCAGTGGGCTCCATGGCCGAGCAGGGACTCCAACCCAGATCGCCTGAGTCCCAGTCCCGTGCTCTTCACCATGACACCACACTTTACCACTCTTGTTCTGCTGTTTGGGATTGGTTAACTTTTGCGATGGTTTACACTTAACACGGCGAACAATAGAGATTGTTGTTTCGTGCCAATATCAGTTGTTGAGGGCGTTGAGGGAATTGGTTCCTCCCCGGGCAGTGATGTCCTTTGGACACTGCCGTCATCTTGATTCTGTGTGGTTCCTGGGGTGGAGGTTTGCCGAAAAGACTGGAGTGTGTATCAGTTATTGGGTGTGTTAAGTAGCAATCGTCCATGTCATATTTCCGGCGCGGCCCATCACCTGATTCAGGTTGAGGTTCTTAGGGTTTTAGGCAGACAAAACCTTCCTCTTGTCTAAAAGCAACATTCGGCTTTTTTTCTTTGAAATTTCTGGACGTTGTTCTATTTCGATTATTGTAAGCCATCCCGAAACATTTGTAGGGGACAGGAGAAAAACTTTTAATGGAGAAATAAATAAATTTCTGCAAAGAAGAGGGTGGAGGAATTTGGCTCTGCTCTACGGGACCCTATTTTGCTGTTCCGCATTTCTAGATTCCAGAGGTCTGAGGAGGGGGCCGTGTTACCAACAGATCTTTTCTTAGAGTGATGGCAACTAGTCTGGGTAGTTGTTAGAACCAGATCAATTAGCAGTTTGGCTACTTTGTGTGTGGCCTCTAAGGCTTCTCTAAAGTCATTCAGTCTTTTAATAATATCAGCTTGCTCTGAATCTGGCAGGGCAATAAAAAGGTTAATCAGAATTTCCTCCAGAAGGTCATCTGTACACTGTCTTACTGTAAGTCGTTTGGACTCTTTGCCTGAACAGTCATCTCTCAGGGCTAGAACTGATAAAGTGTGATCTAGAGCTGGGGGGGGGGGGTGTCACATTTATTCCTTAAAGTGATAGTACTCTTGAAGCTGGAATGACCCAACAGCGGACTGAGTTCCTCTGAGCAGAACACACATCTCCAAAAAAAAAAAAAAAATTGCAAAAGTATGCAAACAGGGCCTCATTTTAAACAACATACTGGGAATTGTGGGTTGCCTAAATCTAAGTAAAATTCATTCCCAGCCTTTGCTAGATGGGAGCCACTCAGCTTGCTGTGAATCAATCAGCTGCTTTTTGCAGTGTTAATAGCTGGCTTAAAGATAGGATAACTTATTTATTTATTTAGGATATTTTTATCCCATCCTATACCAATCATCTCTGGATGGCTTACAATGTGATAATTACCCAATAAATACAACAAACAATAGCAAGATAAAATACGACTGTGAATGTTAATAAAACCTGATTAAAATATTTAATCTTTAAAATATTGAGTAAATAAAAAGGTTTTAACCTGGTGCCAAAAAGCATATAATGTCGGCACAAGGCAAATTACTCTTTCTGATCTCCGTCATCCTCTATTTACTGTATTATTTAATATTTGTACGGTGATTTGTTTGGACTGTAAATAGTATTTATGGTTTAGGAGTCTCTCTCCCTTGATTGCATGTCACTGGAAGTTGGTTTCTCACCCTTTCCCATGGAAATAGCCAGCCTGGCCTGCCTACTGCTCTCTCTTTTCCTTGATGTGGGGTAGAATCATCCATGCCTTCCCTGCTAGCTGCTTTGGTGGCACGCTTGGTACAGGAGAATAATACTTTTGCAGGCTTGTCATTTGGTTGATTTTCAACATGCGTTACAAAGACCTCTTTTGAAGAATCCACTTTGGTTTTAACTGGGGATAACAATTCAAAAGTAGGGAGAACAGTCCGTGCTGTCAGCAGACTTTGTCTGATTAAAAAGTCAGTTACAATTTCATTCCTTAAGTCTGTCGGGTTGGTATTTGCACTCTCGCTCTGTGTTAACTGTACGGCTGCAGAACAAGTTCAGCTGTGCGTTTGGAGGAGAGAGATCCCTTGATTGCATGTCCATTGAAGAGGAGAGATCTATAAGCTGTTGACTCTCGGTCTCTGCTTGTAAATCCCACTCTAAATCATTTCCAATGGAAGGATTTGAGGGAGTAGGAATACTTACAGAAGTTGGCTGATTGCTCACTAAGTAACTGCTGAGTTTCAGCTGCTTTGTGGGCTTAGAATTTGCTCGCATTGTAGAACCTGATTAATGTCTCTTCCTTCTTTTTCCCATGATGGTTTATAATGTCCTGGAGTTTTCCCAGCTCTTTCTAAATATTAAGGCTTCCAATAAGGCTGCAAAGGAAAGGTATTTAAAACTATAAGTTGAGAATACAAATGATAAGAAAATACTTTTCCAGAGGAGCTCTTTACATTGCCTATTCGTCGTCTTGGTTCCTCCCTACAGGAGCTCTCAACTATGTTTTGTCCTGTCGTTTATGCCAACACGGGCCAGAACTACCTGCTCCAACCCAACACCAACCACAAAGCTATCTAAAGGGCGTAAGGTATGCACAATATTTGAAACCTTTGCACCAGGCAGACAATTTACTGTGTGGGCTACACACCCAGCTCTGTGCTCTCTAATGATCAAAGTTCCCCCTGCCAGAATCTCTGCCTCCGAGGCTTGTACTCCCTCGGTGCAAGAGAATCGCCACAGTAACACTGCGAACAAGGCCAGCTCTTCCACAGCAAATCGGTTTTTCTTCCCCAGATTTGGTTTTCCTTTCATTTCAAGCTGAACAAGCACATTAGACAATTTGATAGAGACCTTATTTTATTACACATTGTTTGGAAAGACATATATCCTATTTACTGGCGCATGCCTTATCACATGCCTTCCGGTACAGTCCTGCCAGATGTTTGTAGACTTCTGCATCCGGAGTTTTGTGAGCATCCCATGCAAGGCACCAGATGGGTGGCAGTGCTCCCTCTTGCTGCCAGACCTTGTGTCTTGTATTTTATCTAGACGCCCATTTTCAGTCCTATGGATTTAGCACCAGGGAGGCGTAGGGAAAACATCTGGGGTACCAGTATGAATTGCACAACTCCGTGGCCCCACTTCCTCCCCAAAAGGACCTCTTTTCCCCCTCCGGGGCTCATTTTCAACCCCAGGGTAGGGCAGCTGGCACTGCTCTTTCCATGCCAGCTCCTAAGTGTAGAAGCTCGGCCTTCGAAGGTGGATCACCAAGGCCAAACTGCAGCATCCAGATTCCAGAAAATCCTATGATCTCCTGACTATGTTGGGAGGCCATAGGATCATGCCCTTGGGGCAGGGGGGTTTGGTAAAATACAATTTAGAAAGAAAAAATGAAAGTAATGGAAGAGAAGAGGGTTTTCTCCAACTGTATGTTTTTCTCTCTAAACATCTGTAGGATCCTGTCGTGAATTGCTGAAGTTTGTGAGCATAGCATCTTTCTTCTCATGTTGTGTACACGTGTCCTGGCTCAGGGTTGGATTGCTGCGCTTTCCACCAGCACTTATTTGCCCAGTGTGTGGATTTTGGCTTTGTACACTGGTGCAGCATGGCACTGAAGTCCACAGCCCTAGGCACACACTTACCTGGAAACAAATCCCTTTGAATACAGTAGGGTTTCTTTGTAAGTAAACCAGCCCAGGATTGCATTGTATGCATATGAGCTGGAACCTTGTTCTGTAGTGGTGAATTCACTCAGGGGTCTGCAAGCCACAGTTCTCTCAGCCTCCCCATCTGTAATCTAGGGATAATCCTACTGGCCTTCCTCACAGGGCTGTTGTCAGGATTACAGAGACAATGTATGTGAAGTGTTCTGAATACATCCAAAGCGTCATGGTAAACCATTACTATTTAAAGCAGGTGCAGGTGCATAAGACTATTATGTCCAGGAACTAAGGTTGCCCAGAAAGTAAACCGAATTGAAAAAAGGGGGGGGTCCATCTAAGTCTATTTAAAATGCACTTTGTCAGTGAAGCATTTATATTCTCTCTGGCTACCAACTTTTTAAATGGCCCTGCTCCTCTACTGGTCTGGCACAAAGAAATTCAGGAAGCAAAGCCTGCCCCTTCCCCACAGCTGTATGACTAAAAAGAAGCTTCACTTGCAGAATTTACATGTATTGGGCTACAGTTAAAAGCACAGGAGTTAGGTCTGTTTAAATATTTGGCAACTCTAAATAAGTTTAGTGCAAGGATGGGAACAGCTTTCCCAGACCCTGAGCGAGCGTCTCTAATTTTAAGAGAAGTGCAGATATGAGCATTTTGCTTAAGTGTGACTTTTCCCACCGCAGCTGCAGGGATGGCGAGAAGCAGCAGCTGGTGTTTTAGCTGCCTCCTGCCCTGGGGCCTTTCACAGCACCACGACCCCCAAATATTATTCCTGCTGCCCCACCCTCGTCCAATTCTATTTGGGGAACAGCAGCCAGATTGCAAAGCTCAGTTGAAGCTGCTATTAGGGTATGTGGCCTCTCATCCCATCCCCCATGCCATCTTTCTTATCCAACTCTTACCCCTTTTCCACAGGGAAAGGGTTATTGTTGTTGCTGCTGCTAAAATTAAGGCAAAATTCTGCCAAATGGAATGGGTTTCATTCTCACCTCCGCCGTATAATCAGCTCCTTACTTTGGCCAGCAGGTGGCACCCTTGGCACAAGCAGAAAAAAGAAGGGGGCAGTGAAAAGGCCAGAGGAATTTGACAGAAGATTTTAAAAACCCCAGTGGATTCCACAGTTCGCCCGGTTTCTACTTCCTTTCCTAGGATGGGCCACCATTTGTGCAAATAAAACACATGGCTCCGGTGTGATGTCTGCAGAATTGGGTAATGGGGCAAAAATCACCATAAATTGAGGCGGTTTTCAGGAGCTCATTTGTGCAATTCCATTAGTAGTTTTTTAAAAGGGCAAAAATTCTGGTACATGCACAGGTTTTCCTAACCCCATCCAGACTGCTGAACATGCACAGGGATCTAGTTTTTTTTCAACCCTACCCTTAACCTGAACTTTAACCCAACCCTAACACTTCTGCAGGGCCTCTCTCACTTTGGTGCGAGATGTACCATAACTTGCAAATTTTAAAATCTGCTAATGAAAGTTGTGCAGATTTGCACCCCAAAACCATGGGTCTCTGATGTGGTTCATGCAGAATCAGCAGGTTTTATGCAAATTGGATGATTTAGCACAAATCTACTCTAGAGTCTCCCGGCTTTCAGGCATTTATTTGCAGAAATGCCATTAGGGGTTAAAAACTGAGCATAAGTTACATTTCATCTTAGACAGGGTATGTGAAAAGAATGACTTTGTCTGCCGTCAATCGCCAGATTGGAAGCAGGCCAGAAATCCATTGAGCTCATATGAACTGTATTTCCCCCTGTAGGTAAATCACTAACCAGGCTGTGTCACCACCTATATTCTTTTCAGCTCTGAAAACAGCATTTCTTCAACCGGTTTTCAGTCGCTGCAGATTTAAGCACACGCAGTTCCCAAGCAACTCTCTCACCGATCTTACACCTCTCTGAATGGGTGCGAATTATATCAATCGGATTCTGAAATAACTGGATGGCCATGAAGGAAGGTGAACTTACATTTGTGTTGCAGCTTTCATGTACTTTTCGGTGGGTGGGAGGTGTACATTTAGAATACAGAGAAAAAGAAGAAACACGGCTGCGTTTTTGATGAAGGGAGTGAACGAGGGATCACAACGTGACTGCAGAGAAGCAAACACAACAAAGAATCTTGTGGCAGAACAAGTAAGACAGAGGGTTATCTTCAGAGGTAGCATTCAGGTAAGACAGAGCGGTGTGGGAAGAAGGAGCCATGTGCCATGCGGTCCTTTGGCCTGTGCTTCTGGGGGCGCTTTGCTTTGCGCCTGGAACAGTCATCTGCCGCGGAGAAGAACTCCGCTCATCTCCACCCAGCGAATGCCTCTCCTTCCTCGCTTACACAGGTCAAGGTGCCATTGCAGGCACACCTGCTGGGCAACATTTTTGAAGAACCCTCGCAGCTTCCTTCAGCCAAGGGGAAGCATCATTTGGTTGGATTACATTAAAGAGAGGGGAAGATGACATTACAAAAGCCACATCAGGATTGAGCTAACAAATTATAAAGGAAACGTGACGATGTGATGAAGATGATGATGATGGACAGGGTAAAAATATCTCCTGATCCATTTTCTCCGTGACATGCATAATTTTGTGCCTCTGTCATGTCTGCCCTGCTTACTCACCATTCGTTCTCAGATAAACAATCCCAGATGTTGCCATTTTTCCTCCGTGGAGGAGTTGACCCAGCCCCTGAACGATTCCTGACCCTTTTTGTATGTTTTCCAGCTCCACAATATTCTTCTTTGGGTGCGGTAGCCAGAACTGTACACAATAATCACTCTGTGGTCACGCCAATTAGCTTAATTGTGCCGAATTTTCCAGGGAGCACAGAAAAGTCTTTAATTATGAGGATGTTTCCTCAAGAAGGCTTTTGAGTGTGAACCCTAAAAAAACAAACAAACCAAGAAACCAGGATTCTTGTCACACTCTAAAAACTGACCGATGAATTATGGCGTATGCTTTTGCAGACCAAAGCGGGCTGCAATTCAAATCCCACTGATTAATGATGTGTTAGGAAGGTAGAGTATTTTTTCTCACTTCTGAATTCTACAAAGATAGGTGGGCATTCTATTTATTTACCCAATCTAAGTGCAGAGAGATGACATACAGCATCCCTTCCAGTTATGCATTTGTCTCAGTTGTGAATCAAACAAGCACGTGAACTAAACTGAGAAATGCTTCCAGCAGAAGCAACATTCTAGTGTCCCTACAAAGCTGGTGGCATCATCTTAGCCTGCTGGTTGTCACTTTGCATCTCTTCATTGATTTCACAGGGTGGACTGTCGGGAAGCTAATATTTCCATATAGCTGGTTACCAGTGCAGAGCATAAGAACAGTCTTCGGCTTCAGTCACAGGGCAGCCAGGGCCTGGTCCCTACCAGGGTGAGATGTACTGCGTTTGTAATTAAATTATAGCAATTACATTGACATTTGCATTGATCCATATAAACGGATGTGCACAGCTATTAGGCAAATAGGATCCTATT
Source organism: Varanus komodoensis (assembly GCF_004798865.1). NCBI lineage: Eukaryota > Metazoa > Chordata > Lepidosauria > Squamata > Varanidae > Varanus > Varanus komodoensis. The sequence goes on from NW_025335568.1 coordinate 8,628,363, forward strand.
TTGTCTTCATTTTTGGAAAAGTGTAAGTGGCCACTGTTAATCTTCACTATACTTAATAGAATATATGAATCACTGAACTGAGTTTAATGTCAGGCAAGAATGAAAGTAAGTGAAAGCTGCCAGGGAGAGAAAACTGTTGTACACTTTCATGACAGCCCAGATTCAGACTAGACATCAGGAAAAGCTTCCTCACTGCCAGAGCAATACGGCAGCAGAACCAGCTGCCTGGAGGGGTGGTGGCTCTCCCACACTGGAGGCATCCAAAGAGAAACTGGCCAGCCCTCTGAGTGGGATAGTGTAACGTGGTGTCCTGCAACTGGCCTTGATGGCCTTCATGACCCCTTCCAGCTTTTCTATTCCATGATTCTATGACAAGTCACAGGAATGCCTCTATAAGCTTTAAATCTTCTGTATATTTTTGCCAGTGCTGTTCCTACAATTTTCTGATTGGATGCATGGTTGAATTTTGTCCTCTCCCCTGCCTTTTGAGAGGATTAGAGAAATTCTTGAAAGATCTGCATCCATAGATCATTTAGCCATGGTAGCTAAATGGTCCTATTCCTCTGGTCCCGTTATGATATTGAGATACAAGAATGGCAAATTTCAGAAACAGGGCCTTTTTGGTCATGGCCCCACCATTGTGGAAATCACTCTACAGTGGAGCATGTAAAGCTCCTGGAGACTGGCCTCTAAGAGGATCCTAAATACTTACTTTACTGAAATCGACATTTGGTTTGGTAAGAGTTACGATGCTTTTTGCTGCTGCTCATTTAATGGTGGTGAGCTGCGAGGAGGCCTTTAAAGAGTTTGTGGACTTTGTGGCTTTGTTATACCACTCTGTCCTGAAAGTTATCTTGGAGAAATATTTAACTAAATGGATAAATGTAATCCCCACCTTCGGAGACAGTCTGCCTCACGATGAGAGACATCAGATGCATCTAACCTACTCATGAGCTTCCAGGGGCACCAGGCCGGCTGTGCTGGGAACTGGGCAGGTTCAGCATGACAGATCTATTGCCTTGCCATCATTCAAGTCCAATCAATCCAAGACCACTTCCCCGCTCCCACAGGCACTGGAAATATCGTATCTTTATAGGTCTGTTAACCTGCCCAACGCAACCCATCCCATTTCTTTCTTTCCCTAGTAGTTTCCCAAACAATATCCCTCTACAAAAATGAATTCTGCTTGCCCCAGCTCCCATTGGGTCCAAATTTTCCCACAACCCATGTAACCCCTCCAGCCCAATCAATAATTATTCTCAGATGCTTTCCAAGCTCCTCGAATTTTCTGAAGAAACTTGAGACATGGAATTGCACTATGTGGATGATTCACGGCTGTAAATATTCCCTTGTAAAAAGAAAAAAAATCCAGATGGGACAGCAAAATGCCGGAGAACAGAGACTTGCCATATTTGTTAGGTCGTGCCAGTTGCAGTTGTTGTGATCACAACTGCTTTGTTTTCCCTGGACTCTGCTTGCTTTTTGAGGAGGGGGGGGAACAGGACTTGGAGAGATGCCTGGAGAGAGAGAGAGCCAGCAGGGAGGAAGAGGTCTTGTTGTCTGGATGAATATCTATGCAGTGTCTAAAGAGCAGCCTGAACTGACAAGGCAGATAAGCTCAGTCCAAAGAGATCCAACAACCGCAGGTCAGAGTATTTGTTCCTTTACGAGCTAGAGGGATTTGAGAAAGAAAGTGGGGGGGGGGCAACAGATGCCCCCGGGAAGCCGGCAGGGAGAGGCTTGCTCTGCGTAGTGCAAGGCTTGGCGTGTCAGGCTGGGATTCAGGAGACCGGGCTCTAGTCCCAGGCCTCCTGCTCTGCCATGCCCCTCCCTTGGTGACCCTGGGCCAGTCGCTGGCTCCGGCCTAGCAGCCTCACAGGAGCAGAACTACACGGGCTGTCCTGAGCTGGTTTTCCTCCATTGCCCTTCCAGAGCAACGGATCCTTCATTGGCAAAAGCTCTCTATTCTCCAGTTTACATCCAGCGAACCATAATCTGCAAAGAAAGAGTCTCTGAGCATGCACAGAGCGGTTTGTGGAACTCATGCTAGAAACGACCTCCGAGAACGCACCTTTTGCGAACATCTGGGCCCCCCCTCTCTGAGAGGGGCCCTCTTAGCTGTACACCCCCCTCTGGCTGGCTAGGCCTTCTGTCCTGCTGCCCCACCATGGGGTCGGGGGCCATGCCAGGATCGCCCGGCCCTTGTTCCACACCCCTCCCAATATTGCAGACTGTGGCTCTTCTCAGATCCACCTGAACACCTGGCGAGGGCAGCCTGGGGTGAGCCTCCTGCCTCTTCCATCCCAAAATCGGAGGCCCCGTTTCCCAGGGCTGCTCTTCCCGGCTGTGAAACACACGCCAAGAACAATGGCCTTGCTCATTCCCAGCACATACGGCTGTGGGTCCTTGGAGGAAAACTGGGATTACTGCTAATAGCAATACTCTCTCAGCAAGTGGTCCTCCGAGAGCGTACTCAGAGAGACAGTGTGGTCTAGTGGTGAGACTGCCGGACTGGGGATGTGGAGCAGGCAGATGTGGGCCCTGCTAGACCCGGGGGAAACTCTAGACACCTTGTCCGACTTAATTACAATGCAGCACCTTTATGATCGCTTTCTGGTCCCACCTGGGCACCTTCACACTGGGGACACCCTCGTGGCCTGATAAGAAGGGTCAAAGGATGGCCACCCCGTGTCCGCTTCCCAGACCCCACGCCTTATCGTCCCAGCCAGCACCCCTCTGCCCTCATGTCCGGACACCCTATTGTCTTGGCACCTCGGGAAAGGGGAGACCCCCATGGAGGGGCCTTGGCCAGCCAGGCAGGGACCCTTCTCAGTCCCTGCCCCTCCCTGCCCCTCTGGCAGCACGTCCCTGCAACTCATTTCCACTCCTATCTCTCATTGTGCTCTCCTGGTCCTCCTGTCTCCCCAGTGCACTTTGCTGCCTGCTTGCTGTGTGCTGTGCGGCTGTAAACATTTAATTTGTACAAGCTTGCCATTTCCCTTGCGCTCTTTTCCAGACCGTTCCAGGAGGCCCCTCCCGTTCCAGCTGCTGAGAGCCATCCCTTGCAGGGGTGGCTGTGTAGGTGACTTGCTGCTAAATGTTTTAGGAATGCTAGCTAGCTTACTTATATTTTGTAGCAACAATAAAGTGTTTCACTGTAAGTAAACCTGGAAGCTGGCACCATCATTTCCTTGGGATTGTGAAGAAGTTCTTGTCAGGCAATATAGAAATCCGGGTTCTAAACCCAGTTCTAAACCCAGTGAAGCGGACTGGGTGAGTTTGTGCAAGTCACAGACTTGCAACCTAACCTTCCTCACAGGGATGTGGTGAGGATAAGGCAGAGCTATGGAAGCCACATTGGGTTCCTCGCAAGAGGGGGAAAGTGGGATTTAAATGCATTGCAATCATCCTCATCCCTCTGAGAAACCACAATACAGAAGGGATTGCTTAATCTGCCTTTGAAGCAATCTCTGTCTGGATCCTGGGCAGGTGTTCCACGTGGATGAAAGTTTTCCCTGCCAGGCTCCCAAAAGGATCTGGAGCTCAAGGCCAAAAGCATAAAAGCACATACTTGCATACGCTAATTTTCAGGCACTCTCAAGTCTTTCTGTACGTGTATCTTGAAAGGGTCGTTAAACTTTAGATCATGCTGAGAAATGATTTTATTCAAAGTAAAACAAAGCCAGGGCAAGATGAGGATGAACTCCTGTGCATAATTACACAGAAAAATGTCTTGCAGCTCCTGTTATGCCCCCGGCAGCATGCATAGGACAGCCTCCTGATTCATAGAGGAAGCAGGCAGAGAGCAATTTAATGTGGTCTTTGCATGGTTGTACAGTTCAATAGGATGGGTTTTTGTAAGTTGTCCTTCAGTGGCTTCTTTCCAGATGACCAGGGTCATATTCACTCTGCTTTTATGAAAGAAAAACATTTTCCCTACTTCACTGGAGAAAGGGCTATATTAAATCTATGCAGATTCATGCCAGTTTGAAGGCTTTTTTAAAATAATAAAACATATTACTGAATATTTTAGCACCAAGTGGTGAAGTATCAGGGCAGGAAGAGGACAGGATGCGGCGCTCTCCCTTTAGCAGCCATCACCTTGGCATGTTGCATGTCAACAACGGGCCCGTTGAAGCAACCGCGGGGCAAAAATGTTGCTTGGGAAGTCAAGAGAAATGTTATTAGTCAGCAAAAAGCATAAAGAAGGCCGCTTTTAAAAGCAGGGCTCTCTTGCAGGATCAGATTGCAACCCAAAAGAGGTTTTCTTCCAAACGATTCATGACAGTGGCCCGCGTGATGACAGAAGTCGTATGTTCTTTCAATTTCCTAGCTCATTTTGGCTTCAGATAGCTCACCCATAGCTGCTATTTTCCATCCACTGCTATGCAAAAGCCTCTTTTAACACCATTCCTTTCCATCAAGCCGGGAGTGTTTGCCAATTATTTTCTATAGGCTCAACACGATCCCTCGTAAGGGCTTTTCGCAGCAGACATGCCAGCGACGATGCATTTTTAAAACCCTGGAATTTGGATAGAAGACTTCCGTGCCATCAGTCCTGGTCTGACAACTCTGCGAGCCTTTCCATAGTCACAGTGCACTCCTCAAATGGTGCACATTGGGGAAGAGAGGGGTCACACATTCCTGCAATAGCTGATTACGCATCTCTTTCACCAAATACTAGTTCATTTCACTGGAGACCAAGGCCAAGAACATCCACATCATTGTATTCATGAAGACTATAGAAACAGAGAAACAGAGCGAGTCAGAAGGGTCCTCCCGGGCCATCTAGTCTGACCTCCGGCACCAGCTGGCTCTGCTCATGACATGCCCACCATGTGCACGTCCAGCCTATCCTTGAACACCCTCACCAAGGGGGCCTCAGCCACCTCGCGTGGAAGCCCATTCCACACCCTCGGGGTCCTGACTGTCAGGAAGTGCTTCCTGGCATCCAAAGGGAACCTTGGCTCCCTGAGCTTGGCTCCGTTGGAGCGCGTCCTGCCTTCCTCTGCAGGGGAGGACAGCTCTCTCCCAACCTCCATGTGACATCCCCTCATGTACCTGTATGTCGCCAACACTATGTCTGGGAGTGAAAGCTGGACAGCAAAGAAAGCAGATAAGAAGAAAACTGATGAGTTTGAAACATGGTGCTGGAGGAAAGCCTTGGAAATGCCCTGGTCTGACATCATGAGAGGACAAGACTCTCCGGAGAGACAATCTTGCTAGGGACAGCAGAAGGCAGAAAGGAAGGCCAAATAGGAGCTGGACTGACCCCACAAAGGGTGCAGCAGCCTTGAATTTACCAGAGCTGAGCTGGGCTGCCATGGATGGGACATTCTGGATGGCTCTCACTCAGAGGGTTGCCACAAGTCACGTGTCAAGAAGGTACACAACAACAATAACAATATCTGGCCAGGGCGACTTTTTTTTTCTTTTCTTTTCTTTTATAACTTCTTTTATATCGTTTGTATTTCTTATTTATTTTATATTATTAATTTTAATTTTATATTGTTATTTTTGTATTGTATTGTATTGTAAGCCGCCCCAAGGCTTCGGCAAGGGGCGGCATAGAAATGTTCTAATAATAACAACAACAACAAACCTCTTTCATTTTGAACGGTCTCCAATGTTATGTGCTCAAGGGCCAAATTGTGTGCATTCTCACGGTATTTTGATCCTACAGGTCAAGTATTGAATTATGTGACACTGAATTCAGCTTTACAAATATAGAATGGATGTTGCAGTGTGTTTGCAAGTGAGTGCATGTATCACAGCACATGCTGGGAAGATGTGATGTTAGGCAGAGCTCGTCGAAGCAGCAATAACCTCGGAGGGAGACACAGAGTTACCTGTGGGTCAACCGGGCCAATGGAGCAGGTGTGGATGCATGCTTTCTGCACACACAACTCAACAGCAAATGTGGCGACTCCCTATGGCTGGACCAGGCATGTCAATGGCAGCTCCATGTGTTTAAACATGGGGCTACCCAAGAGAGAACTTATGTATTTATGTCATGTTTGTTACTTGCAATCTTTGCGTACCGCTCCATATCTAGACATGAAATACAAACAATGCAGTAAAAACAGGGTAATGTTTAAACCATGGCTGGTCGGCAAGGAGGGCTTCCTGGAACAAAGAGGCATCAAAAACAACACAAGGTTAGGGCCAGCCTGACCTCCAAGAGCAGAGGTTGCCCAGAATGATAGGTCAAAGGAATGCCAGCTCCAGAGATTGGTTATCTCCCCAGCCTGCTATAAGAGTGATTAGAATTTCCCCTCTGCAGCCTCTCTAGTCTTTTCTAGTCCAGCTGTTTAAAAATGTGGCAGAGATGGACCAGGGGCAAAAACGCTACTTTGCACATGTTCATTTGGCATGCATAATATCCCCAATGTTAGAACAGCCGTATAAAAGCCATTAGCGTTTTCTTATTTTCCTAATGGCACTGGTCTTTGAAGGACGCTGCAGAATAGAATAGAATTCTGGATTCTTTTGTACTAACAGCAGTGGGTTCAGGAGAGGTTAGCATATCCCTTCCTTACAGTTTTTGTTATTTTATGGATTTAAAACACTTGTAAGTAACTTGCCAATTAAACCTTGGGCTTAAGGTGATGTGCAAGATAAAAAAGACTGTAAACATTTAAAATCAGTACAGTGCCACAGTAAATTGAACAAGGCAGTAGCACAAGCGATGAAAAACAGGCAGAATTAATTAGTGGCCACAAATGGCATTTTTTCCAATGGGAGCACTTTTGCAAAATTATGTTTTTTGGGATTTGGAGCCGGAAAACCATAGAAATCAAATAGGTCTCAAACTGGTTTAACAGGAGAGCAATTGCTCTGTTCTTTGGGCTCATCTGCTTCCTCTTAGAGACTAACTTAAGGCATGGTTCCCAGGCAGCTGCTGCTGCTAAGCAGGTCTGGTGGCATCCAGACAATCCCGGGAAGGGAGTTTGCTTACAAGTCCCATGTATTCTGCTTTGAGTTTCGTCATGGAAGAAAGGCGGGCTGAAACTGACCAGGGGGCAAACTTGATTGGATTCCATGGGACTTCTGAATAAACATGCACATGATTGCTGTGCAATTACAATAAATGAATAGCAAATACATTTTTCCAAAGGGGGTTTACCTGGAATACAGTCTCACAACATACAATAGGATTTATGCCCCAGTAAGTGTGAATCATGTCCCCTATATGGCAACATCAATGGACTCGAGTTAGAGAGAGAGAAAAGATCTCCCAAGATAAGAAAAAGATCTGGAGTGGCAGAGTCTGAGGATTCCGTTTTTGCTTTATACCAGCCTTCTTCAACCACCTGCCCTCCAGACATGCTGGACTACAACTCCCATAATACCCAGTACAGCTATGCTGGCTGGGGTGCTGGGAATTATTATCCAGCACATCAGAGGGCACCAGGTTGGGGAAGACGGCTGTGCCTTGAGAAACAGAGCCGCTTCATGAAGATGTCTGGTCCCTGGAAAAACCCCGATAAGCATCTCCGTATTTTGCAAAAGGCTAATGAGCACCTGGCAGCGGACAAGCTGAAGCGTGTGCTCCGGGCTGCTGTGATATAATCTGTGATCAGGTCCTTTGGCTTTGAAATGCAGCCTGCATGCCTCAAAATCCCTTTCTTTGATGAAATCAGAAGTTCACAAGGTGCATAGTTTATACCTTAAAAAAACAAAACCCCAGATTGGAAAAGGAGGAGGAGGAGGAGGAATTTATTTACCGCCCAATAGCCAAAACTTTCTGGTGGCTCACAACAAAGAAGGTTGGTTTCAGAGAACTTATAGAACCAGATGTTTGTCTTCCTAATTTTGGCAGGTGAGGGCACAGAGGTTTTGGCTTTGGGAGTCCCCCTTCCTTGCTTCACTTCTACTTACTGCTGGCACAGAACCCCCGACAAATCAGCCCTTGTGCAATGCAGTGCTTTGCAGAGAATTGTTCTGTTTCCCTGGCCCAAGAGTCCCAGATTCAAAGCATGAGCAAAGTCTGCCCGACTGACCTGAGACTTTGTGCTTGCTTCAGGTGGGCTCCCAGCTTACGCTAAGCACAGACTCCGCATGAGTCAGGTCTAAGGGAACCAGGTAAGGAAAGTTCTCAGGCTGAAACTGGGGAGGCAGGAGAAATCAGTTCCTTTCGCATTTTAATTGGAATGTCATTTAATTTCACACTTTGGAAGCAAAAATTGTGCTGCAGATACATAAGTTAATTGTAGGCTGGTCTGGGTGCCCATAATTCAGTGCGAGCATGCATGCGTTGCATGCAGAAATGTCAGATCCAAGCTAGGACAGCTTCAGTTAAAAAAAAAAAAACATTCCACTGCTCTTCTTAGGATGCTGCTAAGCCCCTGTGGAAGTTTTTCTATCAAAAGGCAGAAAGAAGTACTTAAATAGCCACATTCAAGTACAGGCAGAGCTCATTTAATTGTGCTTCCCTTTATTAAGCTTTGCAGATAAGTAAGGGCATGGAATGGGCTTCCACAGGAGGTGGTTGAGGCCCCCTTGGTGAGGGTGTTCAAGGACAGGCTGGACATGCACATGATGGGCACGTCGTGAGCGGGGCTAGCTGGAGCCGGGGGTCAGACTAGATGGCCCATGAAACCCCTTCTGACTCGCTCTGTTTCTATGTTTCTATATCGCATTTTTCACCCATTGAAGGTTTGTGGTCACCCTGAGTCAAGCAAGTCTATCATTGCCATTTTTCGAACACCAAATGTCTCTGTGCCACATTTTGATAATTGTCACGGTATTTCAAACTTTTTCAGTATTGATGTATTTGTTACAGTGATCTGTGATCAGTGATTGATCTTTGATGTTATGATTGTAATTGTTTCGGGGTGCCATGAACTGTGCCTGTATAAGCCCAACAACACTGAGGCAAGATCCTCCATCAGCCAGCTATTACGACTCCCTGAAGAATCCGATGATGGTTAGTGTTCGTTAGCAATAAAGTATTTTTTAATTCAGGTGTGTACAGTTTTTAGACATGATGGCAGGCATGCTTAATAGATTATAGTAGAGTGTAAACATAACTTTTATAAGCACTGGGAAACCAAAAAACCTGTGTGACTCACTTTATTGTAACATGCACTTTATTGTGGTTTGGAACCAGACCTGTAGTATCTCCGAGGTAGGTGTGCACAGCCAGTAAAATACTGTCATTCTAATGAGTTTGCATCAGAAACTGCTCCATGGCACAAATGTTGTTTATCATTTCAAATGTTGGCTGCAATCCATTTAGGATATAATAATGTCAAATTTAAATAATGTGTCACAGCATCCGGAAGTCATCTGTTAGAACCAGCAAAGAGCATCATATCAGAAATAGCGCAGAATTGCTTCCACATCAGAGCATCTCCAGCAAAATACAGAATCTTCAGGTTTTAAAAGCGTGCTTCTCAGATGCACTTCCATGGCTTAAAGTACTCAAATGGCCTTTTTCTAATTGGAAAATGTCTTTCTTTAGCACCCTCCAATTTCCTGTTTTACTTCACGTTTCCTTTTCTTATATCTATAAAAAATTAGAAACATATTTCAGTTCTGCTACGGGTTTCCTGCAGCCAGATGGACATGGTGACGCCACCAAAAAGAGAACCAGAAGTGGCCTTAAAACAGCCTCCGGCAACCTGGTGCACTCCAGATGTTCTGGATCACAACTCATCCCCCAGCCAGTGTAGCTAATGGGAGTTGTAGTTCAATACATCTGGGAGTACCAGGCTGTGGAAGATTGCATCATGTTTCAGTGGAACCCCTTCTCTGACAAGAAGGTTCAGGAGGAACAGACAAGCTTAGAGAAGTGTGAGTCATTCTTACATGACACAGACTGTTGAGATTCTTTCGGTTCTGCCCAACTTGTGATGGGCCAACTTGTGATTTAGGGTGTGATCCTGTATCTGCTTACAAGGGAGTAAGCCTCATCAAACTCACTGGGATTTACTTCTGAGTAGGGATGCATGGGATTGCATTGTTAGAAGTGGAGAATATCAGCGGGAGAGGCCCTCCTCCGGGAGCCCTCAGTGAAGGAAATTAGGAGGGTGGCTACTCGGAGGAGGGCTTTCTCAGCGGTGGTGCCTAAGTTATGGAATGCGCTCCCCAGAGAGGTCCGCCTGGCGCTGTCGTTATTTGTTTTTCGGTGCCAGGCGAAGACCTTTTTATTTAAGCAGCATTTTAAATGTTAATACTATTGAATTTTATTTGGCCAGGGCGGCTTATTTTATTCTAATGTATATATTTTAATTGTTATTGTCTTAATTTATTGTTGTGAGCCGCCCCAAGGCTCCGGCGAATGGGGCGGCATAAAAATGTTTTAATAAATAAATAAATAAATAATATTCTGACAGTATCAATAGGGGAATGATCTACTGACCAGTGATGTCACAAGTGGCTGTAACTGTGCTTTTAGAGAGCTTTTCCTTACGGTTGTTCATCTACAGATTGGGCATAATGAAGCCATTCAGAGAAGGAGGACAGAGAAACATAGACCTGCTTTTCATGATTAAGTAAGCCATGTTTTTTAGCCATGGGTTGTTTGGGAGCACGCAAGAGGGGCTGAGCATGCTGGCTTGCCTGCTTTTGCTTGCCCTGGATTAAAACTATGGGCTGTTTCTCCTTCATGGGTTCATTGCTGGGTTGTTTAGCATGCTGGGAACCAGCACATGTGCTCCTTCATGTGCCCAAGCAGGCTGCAGTTAATGGACATTGACTAGGTTCAGACAGGAGGATAACCACACTCAAGGGTTCATATGGTCTAAACCCGGCTGCACGAACAAATTTTTAACTAAGACCAATCCAGTTGTTAACAATTGGTAACAAAGAACAACATTCACAACCAAGCCATAAATCATGAGTTCTCATCATGGGTTGTTCCTGATTAACAAACAATGGTTTGCTAGCACAGTGTAGTTCAGACAGCACAGTAACCCTTGTTTCAACAGCAACCCATGGTTCAACAACACATTTTCAACATGGACTCAGACCCCGAGTGTAGATTATCATGTTGTCTGACCTCAACCTGTGGGTTGCTTAATTACGCAATCTGGATTGTGTTCTCATTGCAGAAATCTGAACGCTTTTATCAACAATTATAGCTACCCTGAACTAATATTACCATGAAATACTTCTGGGGATTCTGCTATTGTGTTTTACATTCTTGTGTTTTTCTACTTACCACATCACACGAACACGTAAATGAGTATGCAGAAGTGCCGTTTCTGAAATAAGTGTGAATTTGCAAGAGTTCAAGCTTGCTTGCTTGCTTTCTCTCTCACAGTTGCACTTTTCCTAATTATCTTAAGAGCTCTGTTGTGTTTTGGGATGGCATGCGATCCTAGCTGACACTATGGGCAAGATCCTACTTGCCACAAATATTTCGTTGCAAAATCGAAGGGCGATTCTACTCCAACAACTGGAGACAACCCTTGATTCTAAGTACTCATCAATGCAGAAGTCTTCTTGTTTAGGAAACATTCCTGCTGGCAAGCAGAAAACCTGACTTTTGATGGATTTTTTTTAAAGAAAAGCATGTGGGGATGAGTGGTTCATTTGCATGGGAATGCATCTCAGCCACAGGTAGCTGCCGGACAGTCCTTCAGCAGGTAATGGTTAAGAATGTGTATTTGCATGACAGCAACTTCTAGCTGAATTAGATGAGCTGCAGATCAGCTCTCCCAGTCATTCTAGCTCCTTCTTCAAAGCAGACTGGGGGGGGGGGGGGCAGATTCCGTCAGGGCAGGGCACTAAGGAAAGGGGGGTAACCCTTACTGCCTGAGCAATTTCCCTGATCTCAGCTGTCTTCTCCTGCCCCACCCAGCTGCTACAACTCCCGCAATGGCATTGTGTGTTTCCCACTGTGGGGCTCGCAGCAGCTGGGAAGAGTTTGAACACCTATGAATATCTTCAGACCATTAACTCCTCAATCTAAAAATTCAGCTTGGTTGAAAACAAACCAGGACACCCATCATTTTCACTATTCCCACCTAACGCGAAGGTAACTGAGATACAGAAATGGGAAATGACTGGTCCAAGGTCTGTTGCAACGGAAGAGGGACCACAGGAGACTGCAGGGGCCTGTCGGCTTCTCCCCTCTCTTTCCACCCTCGTCTGCTGCTGCCCTCTACTTCCCCAGGCAACAAACACCGTTTTCTGAGCTTTCCATTTCCACCACAGAAAATCTCTGACTTTATCTGAAAAATTATAGAGGGAAATCACAATGCTTCCTTCCACTGGACAGAATCTTAGCTTCCTCCCACATTGAGATTTGCACACCCAAAACAAATACCAGTAAGTCAAACATCAGTTTCATCTGTCCAGTTACGCATCAGGTTGTCCCCTTGAAACAAAATAACATTAAAATAACATGTACTGATGTACGGCCTACACACCATCCCATACACTAAAAATGAAATAAAATGAAAATATGCAAAACTGCTTCACGGATGAGGACATGCGAGCCCAGCTCTTCCTGCCAAAATGTGCTTCTCACCCTCCTCTCTCTGCTGGACCCTAGACAAGGTGGGGCTGCAGGCCCTCATTCCGCGACTTCCTAACTTGGTAAGTTACTTAAATTTTACTGCACTTACCTTTTTGTGGAGCCACATGGGCTTCCTCTGCTGTCTTCTACACTTTTTTCTTGATGGAATTGTTTGTCCCGGTGCTTGGAGAATCTTCCTTTTCAAGATTCCCCACCCCTCTTTTCCCTTAAGGGTGTGTTGCCGTGGCACCCTGCTTATCATTTTTCGGAGGTCGTTCAAGTTGGCTTTCTTGAAGTCCAGGATGCGTGTCTGACTCCTTAGTCTCCTTTATAATTGAGAATTCAAGTATCACACGGTCACTTTCCCCCAGAGTTATCTTGGTTGTTATTTTGCCCATCAGGCCATCCCTGTTAGTTTGTTAGTATGGTTTGCCTTCCCTAAAGGTTCTCTTTGTGTTGCCCTAACCCCATTCAACCCTTTTTCTTTATTCTTATGTGCCTCCGGAAAACTGCCCACGCGATCCCCCAGCCCTCCCCCGGACTGTGGATGATAGGTTAGGAAAGCATCCTGTTCAGACTCCATCTTGGTAGTCCCTTCATGCCCTACGTATTTTCCACTTGTCTGAATAAACTGTAAAGGTTTGTTTGACTGCACACTCCCAGCAGGGCTGTCTTAACAGCATTATGGGCCCCGGGCAACGCAGTGTACTGGGGCCCCTACGACAACTATTGTTAATTTTGGAAGTTTTCCAAATTTTCCAAGGGTTAATATACACAGATTAGTATGGGGCCCACGGGCAAGTGCCCATCAGGCCCATGCGTTAAGACGGCCCTGACTCCCAGCAAAGAGAATACCCTCCCAGTTTCTCAGGGTATTTTTTTTTTCACTCTTGACACCGCTCATTAAAAGATACCAACTTCCACTTTGGAACGATCTCCTAATGCAGCCAGCCGCCCCTTGCCCCCGAGTCTAGTGGCACCCCAAAGAAGAACAAACCATTTTTGCATAAGCTTTCATTCACACCATCCACCTCATCTGCACCCGAGGATGTGCCCAGTGCCCACAAGAGCTTAGGCCAACGCAATCTTGGCAGCCTTTCAGTACCACAAGACTCTTGGGTGCTTTTTAATGCAACTCAGATATACTGGGGCTAGAATAGTTGGCTGGTGCTTCTTGTCATCTGAAAGATGCAATTCAAAAAATCAATGGAAAGCTCTCCTTTCACATTGGCTGGGGATGGACTGCCCTGAGGTTGGATATCTCAATTGCTGTTATGAGAACTTCTATGGGATATTTGTTTCACAGACACACACACACACACACACACACACACACACACACACACACACACCACCCAAGAAGAAATATAATGCATACCGTTCTTCTGCGTTCTGCTTGGCCTTACATCTTAGGGTACAATCCTATGCAAATTTAGAGAGGAAAAGGATCTATGACTCCCAGCATGCCCTAGCCAAGGCCAATCTGCATAGAAAAGGCTCCAGGTTCAAGGCACCAAAGACAGCTGCCCACTGCATGCATTTAACCGGGAAACATTTATGCAAAGTGAATTAATATCTAAAGACTAATATGCCTCTGGACCATTTAGTCTTGCATTTCAGGCAAGCTGGAGTAACAAGAACTGATGGGTTGCAGTTCCTTATATTTAGGATCAGAATTTCAGAGGTCTTTTTGACCTTCTGGCTCCCTAGCTGCCTTGGCACACCAAAGGAGCATCCTGTGGGGACACATTTCTGGTCGAGGAACTCAAGATCCAGCTATAAGTTAGGTGGAAATTTCATGACTGGAAATCCCAGCATCATTGTCTTCTTCCAAACTCAGCCCTGGGAATGAGTGGGTGGGTGCTGGATCAGGGCTGTGGCGTGGGGCTGGGCTCCTGGGAAGTCCTACTTGCTACTTTCACAAGATAGTCCTGATTCAAATTGTGCTTAACCACAGCAGGAAAAGCAGGCAGACTCTGCGTTTTCTGCTTCGTTGCTAATGCCAGTTTGAAGGGAGCAAATAGGGTCAGGACCTGGATGTGTAGCAGGGAAGAAGGGCTGGACTCCCATCTTCTCATCAGCTTCCCCAATCCAAGTCTCTCACCCCACCTCCATGTCTGCTTTTTGAAAAGAACCAGACAGCGTTCTGAGATGCTGTGCAGTTTGGTTTGCCAAAGGGCCAAAGAAATGGGTCACTTTATGAAAGACAAATGTAACAGCAATGAAACTACACAGTACCATGCCAAAGGGGGCAATAATAATGGAGCAGCTCTCCCAACATGGACCTCCCCAGACTTTACAAACAAGATCTGAGGCCTTCCTCCAAGTTTCTGCTCTAAATGAAGCTTGGACGGTGGCAACAAGGGACAGGGCCTTCTCTGTGGTAACCCCTGAATGACGGAAAGTTCTTCCCAACAAGGTCTGCTTGATGCCAGAACTGTCACCTTTTTGTGTCAGGTTAAGTCTGTACTTTAGTTTTATTTGAGGGCATGCGGGAGAGGGGGCATTTATGCCATTTATTTTTATCAGATCGGGGTCTTATTGTAATTGTTGTATCTGTTTAAATTGTTTTTCACCATTTTATGTTAACCATTTTTATATTGTGCATTTAGTAAATTTTGTGAACTGCCTCTAGAGCTTTGACTATTGGGGTTCTATGCACAAATAAAGATGACTATAATATCGATTATCTACCAGCAGAAACAAGCCAATGTGCTGTAGTGGTGAAGAGCATGGGACTGGGACTCAGACAAGCTGGGTTCTGGTCCCCGCTCAGCCTGGAGCCAAATGAGTGGCTTTGGGTCAATGACGGACTCTCAGCTCAGCCCACCTCAGAGGGCTGAGAGGAGGAGAATTGTGTAAGCTGCCTCAAGTTCCTTGAAAGGAAAAAAACAGCAAGGTATAAATCTAATAAATGAATGAATGAATGAATGAATGAATGAATGATAAGAGCCACCAAAGCCAAGAAAGACCTGAAGGGTCTCGCTTACTGCATGATGAACTGACTTGCCTGAACCAGCTGCTCTCTCACCTGATGGCCATGCTGGAGGCAGTGCAGGTGAGGCCCACAACACAGAAGACCTCAATGGAGTCACTGCTCCTTGTCCAGGGGGCCTCTTTGCACAGCGAGAAGCCCTGCCAAGACTATTTGTCTACCTGGGATAGGTGTGCAGAACTGCGTGCCTTCAGCGGTTTCCCAGTCCAGCACATTTTGCCAAACCACTGATCTTTTAGCTGTTTCTTCTGCACGGTTGTTTCCACATTAGAAATGGCTGAAATCTTCCCCTCAGGCTGAGAGGCAGGAAGAAGTTTATGCCACAGTTTTCCTTCTTGTTTTTTGGGCCCACACATTTTGCCTTTGACCCCTGCCTGTCCCTGGCATGTCCCCCCCACCTCCCCCAAGAAGTTCTCCAAAATAGTGTTTGGCCTCCAGAGTGAAACGGGTGCGATAGCCCTGAGCTGGGGCCAGAATACGGCCTTTTCTGATGGGCAAAATCTCTCCAGGCCTCCACAGGGCTGCTAGCAAAGCCGTTATTCTTTCCCCCAAGTTTCCACCTACCAAAATGAGTCATGGGCCATCTTTAGAGGAAACAAAGGCTTGGGATCCAGGCCTCCCAGCTGAGCCAGAGAGAAAAACTGGAAGAATTCACCCAGCCCCGAAGTGTTCAGCAAACGGATGGGGAGGGCCGTCTTAACGCATGGGCCTGATGGGAACTTGCCCGTGGGCCCCATACTAATCTGTGTATGTTAACCCTTGGAAAATTGGACAACTTCCAACATTAACAGTAGTTGTAGTTGTCATAGGGGCCCCAATACACTGCTTTGCCCGAGGCCCATAATGCTGTTAAGACGGCCCTGGGGTGAAGGCGGGATCAGATGGCGGCCTGGAATGAGCCATGTGTTACCGTGTGACAAGATGCAGAGTGTGTTTGTGTACCCCTCCAGCACACATGCAAAGCCGTTCTGCCCGCAGTCTGGATGGCTCCGAAAGATGCTGAATGGCACTCGCTTTCTCCAAAACCACGTGGCCATGCTCCGCACATTAAAATCCTCTGAGCTGCCAGGAGGCCATTATGTAAGGTTACACCCTCTCCACCCCACACCCAGAAAATACAAGCCGGGTAATAAGGGCTCATAAAATGCAAACATTTTGAAGTTTTTTGGCTGACAAGTGAGCCAAAGAAATGTATCCACAGTTCAAAGAAAGGGAGATTCCTCCTGCCTCTCTCTGCAGAAGAAAGACAGGATTTGTGAAAGATTGGAGAGCCAGTGTGGCGTAGTGGTGAAGAGCACGGGACTGGGATTCAGACGATCCGGGTTCTTGTCCCCGCTCAGCCATGGAGCCAACTGGGTGACTTTGGGCCAGTCACAGACTCTCAGCCCAGCCTGCCTCACAGGGTTGTTGTTGTGGGGATAAGATGGAGGAGGAGAATGATGTAAGCTGCCTTGAGCCCTTTGTAGGAAAAAGGCAGGATATAAATGGGGGGGGGGAATCACCCTGGGCTGCCTTTTGTGTATTCCACTTTCTCCTGTTGTTGCTGTAGGGGCAGAATTCAGTCACCCCAATAACCTTTACTTGAAAAATATCTACCTGAACATTGTGATCCAAAGCTGGGCCCTGCCTCTGATTACTACCTCTGAGAGGGGTTCAAGAAGAAAGGTCTTCTCAGTGGTGTCCCCTAGTTACGGAACAAGCTGCACACTGAAGTCCACTTGGCACCAATTTTGGTACTTCTTCACTGCCAGATTAAGACTATCCTCTATGACAAGGTATTTAAATATTTTATTGGGACATTATGCCAACTGCTTAATGGGTCACGATTTACTTTGTGTAAGCCATTGTAGCTTTTAACATTTGGTCTTGAATATGAATTTAAATTTTGCATTGCATTTTGTATTTCTTTTATCTGCCACTGTAAACCACTTATAGAGCTTCGGCTATTCGGCAGTATAGGAATGTCATTAATAATGGAAAATTTTTTCTGGAGGTTTAATCCTGCTCATGTTTAGAAAGGAAAAGCCCTACAACACCTACATTCCTTAGCTACTGTAGCTGGATAGAGAATGCTGGGAGTTTTGGAACTTGTTTCTGTCTAAACGTACTTAAGATTAAGTGCGTTAATCTAAGCCTGAAAGCCACCTTCCCCAACCTGGAGCCTTCCAGATTTTTTTTTACTATAACCCCCATCATTCCTGACCATTGGCAATGCTGACAGAGGCTAATGGGAGTTGAAGTCCAAAATATATGAAAGAAGTTGGGTTGGGGAAGACTTGCCTTGTTGCTTTGTACCTTTGTGGTTGGTGGGCCTTCATATTAATAATAAGACATTGCATTGATATTCCATCTTTTTTCCTCTTCTGAGGAACCCCTGGTGGCCACCAAATCTGTGAGTGGGAAAGAGGGGTCTGGCCAGGGGGAAGGGGATTGGGACCCAGGTCGGCTGGATTTGCTTGCTTGCTGGGGGGCTTCCACCCCCAGGTCCCTTGACCTGCCCCTATTGTGCCGGTATACCCCCTTCTTCTCCCTCTAATGGGGACACCAAGGCTGGAGGTTTCCACCACAGTGAAGAGATCTCTAATGGCAGAACTTCTGAGTTCTCAGACTTCCCACAGTACCTGCAGAAAGGGATTTCTACATTATCCCAAGGACCTAGAAATCGGAACATTTGGTCTGGGACTAAAAAGCATGTGAGCATGAAACTTCCGAAGCTGAAAGTAGTAGTCAGAAGTGGGACTTTCCACCAACTTTGGGTGGCCTCCAAAGTTCTCAGTTCTATGAATAATCAGTCTTGCTCTCAGACTTCTTAAAAACTTGTGGTCATTTAATTTCAGCCTGCATCCTCTGGTCTAGCGATTCTACATAAATCCATCTTAAAAGGAAAAAAGCTTTAACAAAAGCATCCCATTCTGCTTTTGTTGAACTCTGGGAAACATGCATGGGTTTCAATTATCACAAGTCTGTGTGGTGGAAAAGGTTGAAGGACATAAGCAGGTGAAAGTATATTTCTTGATTATATCTTTATCCTCCTTTTTTCCATTCAAGGAACTCAATGCGGCTTATATAAATCTTCCCTTCACAACAGCAGCCCTGTGAGGTAGGTTGGGCTGAAAGTCTGTGACTGGCCCAGAGTCATTCAGTATGTTCCGTGGCCGAGCAGGGACTAGAACCCAGATCTCCTGAGTCCCAGTCCTACGCTCGTAACCTCTACGCCACACTGGCTCTGACACTAGGAGCACCTGAAGGGATTTGAACATGTGGTTTGTGGCTCTACAGCCAGGCACCTTTCCCCACTAGGCCAAACTTTGTGCGCTTCCTGAATGGACAAAGGTTTGGACCTAGGAGGTGGCCTTTTCGCAAGTCAGAGCCACAGCGCCTCTAGCCCAGTGCTGTTGACACGGATTGGCAGCAGTGGCTCTCCAGGGGTTGAGGCAGTTTTTCCAGCCGTACCTGGAGGTGCTGCAAACTGAGCCTGGGACCTTTTGCATGGGACACAGATGCTCCTCAACTGGCCAGTGGCCCTTCTCTTGCATGCCTGTTTCTCTAACCAGAGTCCGGCAGCCTACCTCAGTTTGGTCCCTTCCAGATATTTTGGACTACTCTGGCCCTTCGTTATGCTGGGAGGTCTTCCAGGAGTTGCACTTTTGGGGGGCACAAGGTTACTTTTATAAACATGTTTTGGCCTCACATTTTAGTGGTCTAATATGTTCCTACCCAACCACTAATATTGGCATCAGAGGCTCTTCCCAGGAAACTGCCCCCTGAAGAAATGAGGGGGGTGGCAAACAGGAGAAGGGCCTTCTCGGTGATGGCACCCTATCTATGGAATACGCTCCCCAGAGAAATAGGCCTGGCACTCATTACTATCTTTCCAGCTCCTGGCAAAGACATTCTATTCTCTAGACATTTTAAGAACTGCTAATTTAATATTTTTAGGATATTTTAATGACTGTTTTATCACTGCTGTGCCTGAGGAAATGTTATTGACTGTTGCAGTTAGCTGTTAAGAGTGTATTGTTACTGTATTTTATTGGATGCATTTTTACTGTATACATTTTATGGTTGTTCTTTGTATTGTTATATGTTTGTTCTGGTTTGTACACTGCCCAGAGAGCCCTGGAGGGCTATAGGAACAGAGTAAAAATGCAATAAATAAATAAAAGGCATATGCAAATATTTGTTGCTGTGTGCCGTCAAGCCATTTCTGAATGACTTGAGGGAAGCCTATGAACGAACGTCCTTGACGGCCCTGCTGAGTTCTTGTAAACTCCAGGCGGTGGCTTCCTTGATGGAATTGATCCATGTCCTGTGTGTGTGTGTGTGTGTGTGTGTGTGTGTGTGTGTGTACACACAGGCTCACACACCCACATTTTCCAGTCCTGACTTCCATTTCTATTGACAACAGAGAACCCTGCAGCATCTCCATCAATTCAGGCACAAATTCATGGAACTTGCCAAACCAAAAGTCATATTATAGACCCTTCCAACTTTACTCTTCTAGGCTATACACACACGCTAGAACACATGCTTGTCTGAATGCTGTAAAACTGCAAAGGGGCTTTAGCTCCACTCTGAGGATGTCATTTTAGAAAAGGCAAGAAACTTCACAGGTCACATACCAAAAGGCAAACCTTGAGACTTAAGGAATCCCTCAGCAGACTTCTCTTGCAGCAACCAGCTAGCCGTGATGGTTACTTATGTTTGCAGTTTATTCTACAATTAAAACTAAATAATTGCAGCTGTATCCTGAAGTAAACTCTGCCGAGTTCAACAGAGGGGAGACCAGAACTTCCTTAATTCCTCACACCCCCCCCCCCCGTGATTGTTCCCTTCTGTAACTTTAAAAGGCTGTTCCTACTCCTCCGGTGTGTTCTGAAAAGAGAAGGAAGCCTGGCTAACAGAAGTACAGGTTTGGGTTCAAGGCGGGGTGTGGTTGGGGAAGCTGCCAAGTTCCCCACTCTTAGTTGAATTTTCCCAACGGAAGTCAGCCGTGGAACTTTCAGATCCCTCTTTGCTCCTTAGTCTGTGTGCAACCTTAATTTTGGCCTGATTATAACCATCTTAAAAATACCTGACTGGAAACCCACAGTAAATTCTATGTAATTGCCTAGAGCAACCTTCTCCAATCTCACACTCTCTGGAAGTGTTGCACACAACGCCCATTATCCCCGCCCAGCAAGTCCAGATTGGGGATAATGGAGTTTTATGCCCACACACCTGGTTGGGAAGGTCAGGCTTCAGAACGAATGGAAAGGAGCAGAAGGTAACTGCAGAAAGCTGCAGATTTCTATAATCCAAAGCTCCCAGCTGTACTGTTTGTAACAGAATGTTCACTTTTCCTGTCACATCATCTGCCATAAAAAGAATAAGGCTGTCGGCCACCAGCATTTCCTGGGGGAAACCTTCCTTCACCCCAAAAGGAACAGCAGCAAAGCGGGAAAAACAGCTCAG
The DNA here is from genome assembly GCF_004798865.1 of Varanus komodoensis. Classification (NCBI taxonomy): domain Eukaryota; kingdom Metazoa; phylum Chordata; class Lepidosauria; order Squamata; family Varanidae; genus Varanus; species Varanus komodoensis. The sequence continues at coordinate 8,649,281 of NW_025335568.1, forward strand.
CACTGCAGAACGGCAGTGGAGGCTTCTGCTGGGAAGAGCCAGATCAAGGTGCCCTGTGAAAGCCCACACATTCTGGCCCAGAGTAGGTTAAAGAGACTAAGCCCCTCCAAGCACAATGGCCCCATAGCAGGACCTGAAGAAGAAACCCACAGAAGAAAACAAACCCACAGCCAAGTTTCTAGTTCTTAAGAATTAGGAAGGTTGATGGGATCGCCAGGCATCCATGTGGGTAGAGATGGCCTCCATACTAATTTTTTAAATTGATGTCCTGCTTTTTTCTTACACAGAACTCAACATGGCTTACATAATTCTCCTTCTGCTGCTCTCAATCTTATGCCCACAACAACAACCCTGTGAGGTAGGCTGGGCAGAATGTCTGTGACTGACCCAAAGTCACCCAGTTGGCTGCTTGGATGAGTGGGGACTTGAACTCAGATCAGCCAAGTCGCCGTCTCATGCGCTTAACCACTACACCACACTGGCTCTGGTTCCTTCTTTCTCCCTGAAACTTGCGGAAACTTCATGAATGATAGAACTATGCAAATGGACAGCTTTGCGTGACGTTTGTCTGTGGCAGAATTCAGTTCCTCTTTGAGGAAGAAACAAGGTTTACTGGATGGAAAACAGCCTCATCACCGCTATGGCAGCTACCTGACAGGGCTGCTGTGAGGCTCCGAGGGAGAGGAGGGAGGCGGCTTGGGCCCTTGCACGAAAAAAGGCAGGATGCAACTCAAACCACATAAAGAGAGAAAAGACAAACAGTGCGGAAACTGTGTGCATCCTCCATTCAGGAAGGCATGCTGAAATCCAGTTAGCACTGTCAGCACCCCTGAGAAAATCAAGGGTGTTCTTCACCATAGGCTGTGTTTCTCAGTAGAAAATAGAGCCAGAGAACACATAAACAGCCTGAACCAAGAACAGGAAATGTGTGGGCCTCCAGTACTCCTGGACTGCAAGTCACATCACTCCTAACCATTGCCAGTGCTGGCTGGGGATGATGGGAGTTGCTTGGCCTAAAGAAAATACACATAACATATGCACAAGAGAGCCAGCCCAAGGTAGTTAACGTGTTGGACTGCGTCTCAGCAGAACCAGGTTCTGGTCTCCAGTGGACCAGAGAGCATTCTGGGCCAGTCACAGTCCTACCTCACAGGGGTATTGTGAGGATAAATGAAGAGGAGGATCCTGTAAAGTGCTTGGGGTTCCTTGCAAGAGGCAAAAAAGGCAGGATAAGACTGTAATAATAAATCAATAGGGCAGAACAATACTGAAATATATTAAGCAGCAGTAAGATTTATTAATTGGGCTTGGAAAAGGAATAAAATAACAGCCAACTGTTGCCATCATTTTTTGTTTTTGTGTTGGGGAGGAGAGATGAGCACATTTCTTTCACTCCTGCAAACACCAAGATAACACATTCACCCCCTGCAAAAAGTTTTAAAACCCTCTGCAATGAGGCAATCACAGCCTAATTATGATTCCCCGGCCTCACTCTCTCTCCAGCTCAATCCTAAAGGCAAAAGTGGAATTGCACCTGCCAGCTTACATTAAATGACATCCCAGATAAAAACTTGCCCATCTTCATCTCCTAAATGTCACATTGAATACTGCCATTATTACAGTTTCGGTGATGACTTGCCACCCCTTTCCCCAAGCACCCAAATATAAAATTCCTCCACTGAGAAGCCCCCATGGGGGAAGGAAGACGTCTATATGGAACCAAAATGTGCCAGCATTAGCCCCTTTGCTTACCCATCAAAGCCAACTCCCCAAAGGGGCAGCTTTTGCCCTTGCCAGCACCAAGGAGGGCAAACCAAGGGATACCTCCAAGCCTAATCCTGGAAAAAGCTACAGCAGAGATATCAGCAGTGTAGTTTTGCTGCTCTGGGACCTGAGAACAGCTAAAGTGGAGCTGCAGAAGGCCTGAAAGGGAATGATTGATCTTTGTGGCCATGCTACAAGCCTCCGTCTAGGGTTAAAGTGCATGGTGTCTGTTCTGTCCCACTCAGTTAAATAAATAAGGGAGAAAAAACCCTGTTCAGCACAAATAAAGGACCCCCCCCCCGCACGCACACACACCCCAGTCCTTGCCAAATACAGTCATTCCACTTGGAGACAGGCTGAGACAACAAAACCCTCCGGAATCTCTGTCTGTCGGAGATCCCAAAAGCCGAACTGCTCTTGCTGCAGTCCTCAGGCACTGTGCTCCTCCTGCTCCTGTAACGGTGGGCATCTATTTGCCATTTTCCGTTTAATGTGCTGAGGTTTCAGGTACGCTGCCAAGGAAGCTTTCCGGCTAATTTTCCTGGCCAGTTCAGGACTCTTGCCTTTCCGGGTGGGGGACGAGGAGTTCCTTGTGGCGGCAGGATGGGTGGGGAAGGTGGTTTTGCTCCTGGGTGCTCCCAAGAGGTTCCACACCTCCCGCGAGGTGTTGCTGCTCAAATACTGCCAGGGCTTCTTGCCACTGCTGTCCCGCACCTGGACGCAGCCCCGCAGCTTCTGCACCAGCAGCTTGATCACCAGCGGGTGCCCGTGCATGGCGGCCAGGTGCAGGGGGGTGTAACCACAGCCGGATTTGGCGTTCACATCCAGGGGGACCCCGGCTTCCTGGGCACTGGCGACAAACTCCTGCAGCAGCTGGGCGTTCCCGTGCTTGGCCAGCCAGTGGAGCACCGTGTAGCCTGAGATGAAGTCCTTGCGGGTGGCGAGATGCGGGTCCTCGAGGAGCAGCGCCCGGGCCTGCATCCAGGAGCCCGTGGCCACTTGGACCATCCAGGCGTGTTCGCGCGGCTCCAGGGGAACCAAGGAGGAGTGGTGTTCGGCCAGCCCCCCTGGGTCAGGGCCCAGCCCTTCTGCCTGGGGTGCACTCGCCCAGGCTCCTTGCTCTGGGACCCGCTGGGAGCTTGAGCAGGCGTCCAGGTCTGGGGGAGGCAGCCTGGCCGCCTGCCGAGGCTTGGGCAGATCTCTGCTCGTCCTGGTGGAGGCTCTCGCGGCCACCCGTCTGAGCAAGGCAAGGTGCTCCGGGATGGCTCTGTCCGGCGTGGCCACGCTCTCACCGACACAGGGCACCGCCGGGCCAGCCTGCGGGGGCTCGGGGCAGTCTCCGTCTGGCCCGGCCCAGGGGTCCCTGGCCGCGTCTCCGCCCGGGCCGGTCTGCCTCCCGGGCAGGTGCCGAAGGAGCCCGGATTCCTCCTCCGGCCGGCCGGGGTCACTCCCGCCGCTGGCGCTGCTGCCCTCGTCGCTGGCCGAGCTCCCCTGCTCGAGGAACTCCTCCAGGTCCTGCAGGGAGAGCTGGCAGCGGATGCTGCGGAAGACGGGCGCGCACTCCCGCAGGGCCCCCTCCGGCGGCGGCGCCGCGGGCGCAGGGCACGGGGCGCAGGGGGCGGCGCGCGGGGGCGAGGCC
>NW_025335568.1:8652783-8678421 GCF_004798865.1 Varanus komodoensis
GGCCCGCCGCGCTCCCCGGGGCCATGCGCCCTGGGCGCGCGTTCCGACCTGGCCCGGCCCTGCGGCGCCCGGCCGCCCGCAACTTCGCGAGGCTGCGGCGGCGGCGGCGGCGGCTCTGCGGCGGGGCTCGCTCTCGCCTCGGCGGCGGCGGCGGCAGGTGGCTTCGGCTCCTCTCCCACCAGATCCCGGTACCGCCTCCTGAGCACCACGTACGTGGCCGCGCCCGGCCCCTCCTGCCTGACGGTGGCCACGGAGTTGACGAAGCCCTTGAAGAGCTCCCGGCGGCGCTGCAGCTCCGCCGGGGCGGCCTGGGGGTCGCGCAGGAAGCGCCTGAAGTGGCCCAGCATGTCGGCGTTGGCCACTCGCCCGCCCGCCAGGCAGAGGAAGTCCAGCAGCTCGGCTTGGCTCAGCTCCGCGGCCATGGCGCGCTCCGGCCGGCCGGCCGGCGATCCCCACTTCGCGCCGCTCACCTCCGCCGGCCCAGCGCGCAGCCCTCTCTCTCCGCCGCCTCCTCCGCAGCCGCCTCCATCAAGCCTTCGCCCGCCCGGCCCAGGGCGCTCCGCCGGGGACAGAAGCCGGCCACGCACTCGCGCTCCTGCGGCGGGCGCGGCGCCGACCGTAAAAGTTCCTCCAGGAGTCGCGCTCACCTGCCCTCCGCGGCCCCGCCCACTTCCCCACCTCATCGCCCCGCCCCGCCCCCGCGCGGCTCCTCCCCCTCCCGCCCCTGCTTGTCTTCCCCGTTGACCCGGCCGGTTTCGCTGCGGTTTCTTTCCCAGCCGAGCTCCGAGAAAGTGGCTGCGCGGGCGAGGCGAGAGCCGAGTTCAGCGAGAAAGGGCTGGTTTCGCACCCGCAGGCGCTCTAGTTCACCTCTGCGGGCGGCGCGGGAGAGACACGACTTCCAGTCTGACTCCCGCTTTCTCTTGGTTGTTCTTTCGTGGGCTAACACCTGTCTGCGTGAACTATATCGCTTGGCCTTTGTTGTTACTACGTGCCGACGCGTTGGCTCCAACGCATGGCGACCGTAGGACAGAAAGCTCCTTGCTCAGCTCTGATAGACTCCGGGCTATGTCCCCCTTTCTGGAATCGCTCCATCTCCTACTTGGGCTTTCTTCTTCTTCTGCCTTCGACTTTCCCGGCCCTTGCCTTCTGATTCCTTAGCTTGGAAAAGTTCATTTGGAAAGAGGGACGCAGGAAGGTGGCTTCAAATCCTGGACTAAGGACACGGTTCTGTGCATGCTTAGAAAAAAGGCACTAAGTGTCCCCCAGGTTGTCTCCCTCGACAAACTGGGGGGATAAAACCTCACCCAGAGATTGCCCCGCTTGTTTGCAATCCAGATCCTGCATCTCCGACTGCCATCATGAATTAAAACGGTGAATGTGGAAGGGATCGTGTTTGCCAGGTTGGGCCAGGATGTTTTGCTGAGAACAAGACTCGGTCCTCCCCACCCTCTTCCTTGTACAGATATCAACTGGACCGGCAGGTGACTTTTCATCCAGTGCTGGTAACAAAGGATTGCCATCCAGCACGCCTGAGGACAGATGGTGGTTGAGGGTGCAAGGCAGGCTGTGTGGCTCCATCCTCCAAAAGAGGGGTGCCTGGGGGTTCCAGAGGCATGACCAGGGCCCCTGGGTGGCATCCACTGCCCAGTGCATTTGCTCCCTGAAGAAATTTGCAGCCTCCATTCGAGGCTGAGTTAAATTGGCAAAGGAGCCCGTCTTTAAAGGCTGCCCTCCCTAGCTAGGAAAGAAAAGTGCTTGCAAGAGTTAGAAGCATGAAGCAGTGCTTTTTAGACTAATGGACTATCAACATTGCTACACGAGCTTTTGTTGGTAAAATGAAGTAGGTAAACCTTTTGTTTTCAAGGGCAAAACTGAAGCTTTCTGTCTGGTGCAGAAAAATGAAATTAAACTATTTGTCTAAAAGGTACAGCATTCTACGGTTCCCTAGAAGAGCCTAACCTGGTGTTTCAAATGTGTTTGTGGGATGCTGGAACAACTTTTAGGATTCTTCCAACCAGCATCCGCATCCCGCAAGCCCTCCTCCCCTGCCCCAAGGGCTGCTCTGAGCCTCAGCCTCCTTTCTCCCCACCCTGCTTGGCACCTCTTAGTGCCCTCATGCCTTTCACAGGCACATGAGGCAGAAATTCAAGCGGTGCAGCCTTTTGTACCAGCGGACTTCATTGCTGGCAGGAGCTGTCCAATGTCTGCCGGTCACACAGCGGTTGGTGCAGGAGCCCTTCTGGGAAGGGGTCGAGTCGGGACTTTTTCCTGTTCCTTAATGGTGCTACTTGTCGAAGTTCATTGTGTGTGTGTGTGTGTGGGGGGGGCAGGTAGGTGGCCTTGGGTCCTGGAGGAGGCGCACAATGCTATGCATGTTTAGCAGGAAAAAAAGCCAATAAGCATGTGCTGAGAGTTATTGGCTTTTTCCCTGTCTAAAGTGATATAGGGCTAAGTCTCTAATGGTGTTACAGTGGGGGGGGGGACACGACACACACATGGTGTTTCCTTCCCCCAGCTCCCTGCTATCCTGTGCTTTCAATCTGCACTCTTGTGACTGCAGGAATAAAATGGAGTTTGTGTCCACGGCCCAAAGCCCTCAGCACCTGTTGTTGTCTTGGTGCCTCTGGGGGCACCCAGAGCACAGGGCCTCCAGCCAGGGCCATCTTAACGCATGGGCCTGATGGGCACTTGCCCGTGGGCCCCATACTAATCTGTGTATGTTAACCCTTGGAAAATCGGGCAACTTCCAAAATTAACAGTGGTTGTAGTTGTCGTAGGGGCCCAGGACACTGCGTTGCCCGGGGCCCATAATGCTGTTCAGATGGTCCTGCCTCCAGGTCCTGCCCGTAGTTGTGCCACACGGTCTCAGAAACGCACTGTATAAAAGCAACCCCCCCTTTAGGGTTGAAGAGATGGGGTGGAAACTAGCATTTTGCACATTTCTTTTCTTCCCCCCCCCCCCTTTTCCAGTCATTCAAAAATACTAGGAGGCAAAAAGAAAGCGTTGAAGCTATTGGTGAAAGAGAAGAAAGGGAAAAGTCCCTATTTAAAGTTTACAGAGGAGTTATACATTAACAGCCTGAGTGTGTTTACTCAGAAATCCCATGCAGTTCAATGCAGCTTACTCCAAGGGAAGGGTGGGTACAATCCTGGTGGAGTTGTGCTTACTCGGAAGTAAGCCCTGCTGTGTTCATTCTGTGCAAGTTCAATTCCTGTGCATGCTTATTTCAGAGTTTACACATGTAGGATTTACTTCTGAGTAAATACCACAGAGGGTGGGAGAAGTTTTCAGGACTACAGTGTTAATTGCAGGGAAAAGCTTCCAAAGGAAAGCGGCTCTGGTCCCCGTAAGGCTGGCCCTGTTATTGGGCAAAGAGAGGCTGCTGCCCAAGATGACAGAGGCTGAGACAGAAGACTTCACTTTTATCACATCTCTGTGCCAGCCAATACCCCAAGCTCTGAGCCATTCCCACCGATTCTGACAAAAAATACAGCATGATAAACATAATAAAAACCTTCCAAAGTTCAAAATTACAACATAAAACCAAAACAAAAGTAAAATCCAGCGCCAGTATAAAGATTTCAAATGCAGTGACAAATCCAGAAACTAGACTGATCACCCCTTCACCGTTTCCATCTTCCTGAGCTGGTGCATGGTGGCCATATGAGCTTGTCACCAGCCTGGCTAGCTCGCTGGCTGGCTCTCTTGCCTAATCGCCTTCTCCAAATGCATAGAACCAGCATTATAAATAAGCAGAATCGGAAGGCACTGAGTCCAACCCACTGCTCCGGGCAGGGCTAAAGCATCCCTGACAGGTGGCTGTCCAGCTGCATCCTGAGTGCTTCCAATGTGGGTGAGCCCGCGGCCTCCCTAAATCATTGGTTCCAGCGGCAGCTGTTGGGAAAGGCCCCTGGCCAAGTGGGCAGCCAGTGCCGTGCCTTCCAGCAGCCCCTGGAGCTGTGCACACCGTGCAGTGTGGATGCAATGCCTGCTGTTGCGGTAGCTGTGCACAGTTTTGCACACAGTTGTGCAGCGAGTGTGCACTGGGGAAGCCCTGGAGGACAGAACTGTGAGTGCCTGCCCTGCATCCCCTGAGCTGATGGCTACCCTGTCGCTTGCTCAGTACTGGAAGAGTGAGGAACTACTCCCTGAGGAACTGATCTTAAAAAAGATTCTGGACGGTGCAGAAATGGACAGATTGACTCTATTACTGAAGGAGAAAGAAGATACTGACTTCTATCAAACTTGGGGCTTTTTTATGATTTGCTGGAGAAACGGGACTTGGCTTAGATTTAAAGATGTCTTTAACTTTTTATAAATCGATTTGACTATGATTATAGAATGTGAAAAAGATATGTTATGGGGGCTGACCCAGTACTTGATGTAATTGATGATTGATTTTTTTAGTTTTTAGTTTAAAATCTTAATAAAAATGTGCAAAAAAAAAGAAGAAGAAGAAGAAGATTTCTCCAGCCACTGTTTGGACAAGAGGAGATTGCTGGAGCTTCTGCATTCCCTTATCGCGCCCAGTCCCCACCCTTTCTCAAGGCGTCTGTGGGGTTATCCTGCTGGATCCAAGCTGATCTCTCTACCGACTGGACTTTGCTTTCCCTGCCAGCTCCGTTACCAAGGACGTCTTCTCTGCTAACCTCCAAACACTTCAGCCCACTGCGAGACTGCAAGTGGGACAATGTGCTAGATGAAGCTTTTGGTGTGCCAGAAACCAAAAGTTGCGAGACTGCAGACCTGCCTAAGAGAAGGTCGCACTGGAGTCATTGGAGTTAAACTCTGAGTAAGGGTGCGTAGGGCTTTGGATGTGAGATAGCCCATGTCTGTTGTTTGAGACTCACTGCAACATGGCCCAAGAGAATCCTGTTAGGATTCGCCTCTTCTCCGAGCTCAGTGTAGCAACCCAGCAATTTCAAATCTGGGGGTTCTTCAAACTGCTTTATTTTCCTCTTCCCTCCTCATCCCTCCTTCCTTTTGTGTTATGTCCCTGAGGTTGTAACTCTTCCTGGCAAGACCCTGCCTATTGTTAAGTGCTATGGTTGAAATGAAACCACTTCATGAATATTAATCATGCTAATCATGATGCCATTAGGGTAATTAGCATTCTAATGATTAGTATAAAATATAGAAATCACATAATTATACATATTTATTTATAAATGCTAATAATAAATGATAGGAGCGCAACAACTCATGCATGCCCTCAACCATGTGCCTGTGTTGGAGTTAAGCTGCAATCCTATGCATGGTTAGACAGAGGAAAAGGCCCACAACTCCACATGGGCTGCGTTTCTTTGGCTTTCTGCTAAACGCACATGGGCTTTCACCCCCAATGTCCAAGTACAGCAGCTTCGCCGGCACATGCCATTCCAGAAGGTCCCACATCCAGTGACAACAAAAGAGCAGCAGGAAGCGCATCCCCCCTGCAAGCTGTTTCTTTAAGGAAGGCTGGAAAAGCGCCGCTTGTCTAGTTCTCAAATCCCACAATCAATGATGTCCGCAAATGATGTTCTGCAAAGATCCAAGAAGCACATCAGACGTCCATTAGAAATGCAGTCGCTCAGCCAGCTCGAATGAAATGCAGGAAGGGAAGGGAGCTCAGGAGTGCAGAAACGTCCTTTCTGTCTTGCTCCACCAGCCTTGGAAGGAGTGCCTGTCTCCTCTGGTTTAGAGCCAGAAGTACTGCTGTACTTTCTCTCCTATCTCTGAATGGTGAGTAAAGATACACTTGGGATACAATTCTATCTAACTTTAGACCGAAGAAGGGACCTACAGATTCCTGCCTGTCCCAGACAGCCTTTCTGGCTGAGGAACATTGGGAATTGTAGGTCCTTTTTAACTCTCTAGACATGCAGAAGATTATGCTGTTATTTGATTGGGATATCTTAAAAGTGCCTAATTACAGTAAATAAAATTGTATAAGCCTAAGACTGGAAACTTAAGCCTGTTCTGATCGTGACTTCTTAAAGTCTTGGAGACTGCTGGAACGGATTTTTAAATTATCCATCCTTCCTTCCTTCCTTGGCCAAAGTTTGTCCAAAGAAGGACAGGTTACATCAGGGTATTATATCACTAGAATTTTTACTGTAGCTTTTCTTCTCCATCTGCAATGGGAAGAATAAAGGTGCAATCCTAAATACATGTGGGGCACAATCTAAGGGGTGGGAGAGGCTTACAGCTCCCAGCTTGCCCAGGGCAGCAAACATAGACTTGCATCCTTACAAAGGAAAATCACACTGAGCTTACTTCTGAGTAAACATGGACAGGATGGCAAGTCAGCTCCTTTGCTTCACAAAGCTTGTTTGGAAAGCCCTCTTCATAGTGTGAGTGGAACATATTCCCAGTGAACGTTGCTTAAGATGCTTACTTTGATCTGTAACTAAAGCAACAAACCTCCCTACTAAAGGGAAGGGCTTGAATGAAACATGAGTAAGCTCTCCCATAGGCTTCAGGATCTTCAGATCTCAACTGATGTTGCAAAGGCTCCCACAGAGCCAAAACTGCCACCTACCACGCTGGTTTCATTGCTTCTAATGGGTATTAAGCAATAATAACGAGTCCAGTTGACATGCAGAGCTTTAAAGCACACACCTGTGAAATGTACATAGTGCATTCAGAATCGTTTTCGGTTGGGGAACGGATGACTTCAGCCAGCCTTCCATGGGCCATTGATGTGTGATGAAAGATAACCCCTAGGATTCCTCTCCTGCCTGCTCTTCAGGTGCCACATAGCTTCCAGGGGAGACCCCATGGAGAACAATATGGAGCTCCATACACTCACTGGCCAACACTTCCACGCTCCTGATATACTGGGACAAGGTCTTAGTGGTGGCACATCTCTGAAACTCCTTTCTAGGGAGATATGTATGGCCATGTCACTCTTGCCCTTAAAATAAAACCAGAGACCTTTTATTCTGGTCTGAGGTTAATGTCCTGTGCGTGACCATCTTTGGTTGCTGCTAGTTTTGGTTTCGTTACTTTAAATGTAATAGTGCTATAAACATTTTTCTTTCCTCTTCAATTCTCTGTAAGCAGCTTTGTGAAGTCTGTGTTCCTTGAAAGCTGGATTAGCAGTGATTCCAATAATCAAAGGAAATGCAAAATTATCTGCATTAAATATCTCTGAAAGCAATAAATTGTACATGGAATGCTTCACACATCACAAGCACACAGCATATTTCCAAATGATATTAATAAAGGCAGGGAAGGATTAACGTTCCGGTAGAGTCTAGACGGATGAGCTGCCTATTCCAAAACCGCTAAACTGAATCTCAGTGGAATCAGTCAATATGGCTCACGTGAAGTCTTGGCACCTCTCCCTGGGTGATGTGAAATCAATGTGGTAAGGTGCCATTGATGTGACTGGAAAATTTGAAATGACAAAAATGAATTCTATATTGTCTTCTTCAATAAAGTGGGGGAAAACCTCAACCGCTCAAAATGTGTATCCATTCTGAAAACCGCATCTCCAATCTTCATCTTGAGCTCAATCAGTAAATCTGTTGCCATGGCCTCCAACACACCTGAGTAGAGCTGTGTGCAAGGACAGGATGTGTGCCTTGGTCCTCCAATGGGGGGGGGGTGCCTGGGGGTTGTGAGGCATGGCCAGGGTCCCTGGGGGGTACCCATGCCCCTCCACCTGCTGGTAAGACCAGCCCTAGCATTTGCTGCCAAAACCCCCTGCAACCTCCATGCATAAAAGAAACCAGAAAGCTCCATTCATGGGTGAATTAAATTCATCCAGGACCTGGAGCAATTATTTAAAGGCTGCCATCCCTAGCTGAGAGAAAAGGGGGCTGGATGATTAGTAGAAGTTTTAAGTAGCACATTTTAGGCTAACAGACTATCAAGATTTCTATTTGAGCTTGTTGGTAGACCTGAGTAGATTAACCTAACTTCCACAGGCAAACCTACAGTTTTCTGCCTGATGCAGAAAGCCAAAATTAAACTATCCAACTAAAAGTGTCTGCATTCTGCTATTGTCCTTTTAAAGAGCCAAATCTATAGATCAAATATATAAGTGTGCATAATGACTGAACCATTTCCCCTGTGCTTTAAGATCCTCCATTCTGCTCTCACATTTCACACACTCTCCTATACAGCCCAAAGACCCTCTTCCTACCCTGCCAGGTGCCTCTCGATTGGGGCTTCTTTGCACTAGGCAGAAATTTAGGCAGTGTAGCTTCCATCAGCACATCTTACAGCTAGAGAGAGCTGGAACTGCCAGGAAAGCAGGAAGGGGCTGAGCTGCCACTTTTTAAAAAATGCCTCTTTTGCCATGCCTTTAATGACAGACAGCCCCAAAATAAAGGTAAAGCTTTCCCTTGGACCGAAATGAGGTGCTGCTTCACTTCTTTCCTTCTGTGAATCAAGTCTGCATGTTTGTTTTCAGCAGGAGGGAGAGCAGGAGCATTGAACAAACCTTCTTCTCATCCCATTGTGTCCTTACAGAAGGACCACAAGGAATTGCTACCTTTCCTGAGCCTTTAAAAGCAGTCAGAGCTGCAGAGTTTATTAGTGACTGGGATTTACTTCTGTGCCCTGAGAAGCTACAAGGTCTGGTTTCTGTTTTTGGCAAGTGAGGTTGCTGCAAAAGGCACGGGAGGGAGCTGGACCATCCTTTTGCATCTCCAACACCAGGTCACTTTGCAAAGGGAAGCCAGGGGCTGGGGCCAGGAAGCACACCGATGTGGCCACCAGACGTTGGTTCGCCAGCAGCTGCGAGTGGTCTTTAAAGGAGCCGTCTTCTGTCTGCTGGATGTCTGAAAGTTGCCTCTGCAAATGTGCAGACTCATCCCCTCTGCAGCATTTTTCAACCAAAACAGCACTGGCCCAGCATACTGGTAGAGCAAACCCCATTAAATCAAGCATGTGTCGATATTGTGAAGGTTTGGACTTTCTTAAAGAATAGATTTCAAATTATTATGGGGGCCTGCAAGGAAACCCATGAGCTCCATTTCTCTCTCTCTCTCTCTCTCTCTCTCTCTCTCTCTCTCTCTCTCTCTCTCTCACACACTCACACACTCACACACTCACACGCTCACACACCATATCAGTTAAATCACATCCTCTAGTTTTCTCAGACAGATTTCTACAGATGGTGCCTGCAAAATTGACCTTGGTCACCCAATCTTTGCCGGGAAGGTAGCAGTGTAGTTCTTTGGGGACCAGTTTCTGAATTATTCTCTGGCATCAGAAAGGGCCGAAAAGGAAACTCTGCCAGCCTTTGGAATGGATTGTTCCAGTCTGGCTAAGAGCAAACCTAAAGGACAAGCTTGAATGGGCTTTGCCGCAGGCTGAAGGTTATCTTCATAGCCAGAAGAGATAATCACTTGAATTTTGCAATTAAAAAAACATCACAGCAAGCAATTCAGAGGACCTTTCCCGGTCATTGCATTGTGCCAGTACAATGGCTTATGTTCATAGCTGGAATGCCATATTAGTGACACTGCAACAGGTAAGTTTGCCAACTTTTCATCCAGCTAGTGTATTTGTGACTATCAGAAATTTCATACGCAGAAATTAGCCACTGATTATGTCCGTCTGCATACTATGGAAGAAGCCTCATTTCCCAGTTTCAGCACTTCAGGTTCAGTATTTTGGGTTAGTGCGCAATCCTGTTCTATGCCATTGTTTCTCTCAATGTGTGAACACTGCTCCTTTCTGGGAATTCTCATAGTAAAAGGACTTGTTTGGGGGACTCAGTGTGGTTCAATGATATATGATTGTAACGTGGCACCCTGCAACAGCAGGGGTTGGACTCCATGGCCTTCATGGCCCCTTCCGAGTCTACCATTCTATGATGGCTGTCCCCCTACCCCTGCTTTTTAACTGCCTTCAACTGCAGCCTGACATAGAAAGATTAAACCAGCAATGTTTTTCCTGGAAAGAGAGTGATAGGAAATGTTTTGTCCATTTAGCTTCTGAGTGTGATAAGAAATAGAGGGAAATGGACAGAGTAAAAGCTAACCGCTTGAAATACCAACTTGCCAATGAGGAATTATGCCTGCTGACACCTCTGGACTGTGGAAATCAACAAATGAAGCTTTTTTGGAGTACACAGAGTAGCTTTACCAACCAATACCTGCAGATTAAGCTGTTGTGGCAGCTGGGGCTGGTAAACAAATGGACTCTGCATGGATCTGAGCTCAAGGAGCTCAGCACCTTTCCATTTAGGCCCGGTCCTGCAATGCGAAGATATAGTTTGAGGTGAGCCAAGCAAAAAAGCATGTTAAAGTTTGGGGAAGCTTCTCTGCCTGCATTGCTGTGGCACTTTCTGTTACTGCAACGGCCAGCTGGCTTTATGCTAATGATCTGATTTGCTAGCCAAGCAAATCTAACAACAGGGCCATTAAACACTTACTTCTTGTGAAACTTGGCTCAGCTACCTGGGGATATTGACCTCAACTTTCATTTGTCCTATGCTGCATAGAATAGCCTCCAGCTTTAAAGCAAACAAATAAATAAAAGATATTAATGAAAGGTAGATGCTGCCTATGAAAGCTGATTAGAGGAGGCTGGGAAATGCAACATGGTCAGAATTGTGGCCAGAAAAGGAAAGTACATTTCTGCATTTACTACCTTCCTCCTCAACATCTGGCACAAGTGTTTAGATTAGCATTTTTTCCAAATGTTTTGAATTTAAATTAGAATTGAATTTGATTCTAAATATAGTTCTTCTGGGGCCACTGCCAAAATTGCACCTAACATATGCCTGATAGACAGGCCTTTGACAAAGTGCCACATGATATCCTGGTTATGAAATTGAGGAGTTTTGGGATACACCAAAGCACTGTCCGGGGATTAGGGCATGGTTGACTGATCAAAATCAGAGGGAAACCATTAGTGGGGAATCATCGGGATGATGAGTGGGGTCCTCTGGGACCGATCCTGAGTGGGGTCTGTCCTGGGACTGATCCTGTTCAAGTTTTTCATCAATGAGTGACCAGTCTGATCAAATTCACAGATTTATTTATTTTTATTTATTTTATTTATTTTTCGATTTATATCCTGCCTTTTTCCTACAAAGGGCTCAAGGCAGCTTACATCATTCTCCTTCTCCTCCAGCTTATCCCCACAACAACAACCCTGTGAGGTAGACTGGGCTGAGAGTCTGTGACTGGCCCAAAGTCACCAGTTGGCTCCATGGCTGAGCAGGGACAAGAACCCAGATTGCCTGAGTCCCAGTCCCGTGCTCTTCACCACTACGCCACACTGGCTCAGATGATACTAAAATGGGAACAATGGCCACTACTGAGGAGCAGGTGCTCTGGATCCAGAAGGATCTGGACAGACTCCGGAAGTGGGCCAGGGATAACGGGATGGCGTTCAATGTGGATAAGTGCAAGGCTTGCACTTGGGGCATAGGAATGGGTGTCATAAGAACAGGTTAGGGGACAAGTGGCTGGAGAGCAGCACTTGTGAACGGGATCTTGAGGTACTGGTTGACTGCAGGCTAAACATGAGTCAGAAGTGTGATGTGGTGGTCAAGAGGGCGAACGTCACCTTTAGATGCACAGCTAGAAGCGTGGCTTCGAGATCGAGAGAGGTATTACTGCCAGTCTATATAACTCTGGTGCGCTGCAACTAGAGAATTGTGTTCAATTCTGGGCACTGTATTACAGGAAGGATATAGCCAGGTTGGAATCAGTGGAGCCACAAGGACGGTGGCTGGATTGCAGGGAACACTGTATGAGGAAAGACTGAGCCTGGAGGAGACTGAGGGGATCTGTTGGTGACATATACTGTAGGTATGTGAAGGGGTTTCACATGGAGATGGGTAGAGACCTGTTCTCCCCTGCAGAGGAGGGCAGGACGCATTCCAATGGAGCAAAGCTCAGGGAACCAAGGTTCAATTTGGATGCCAGGAAGCACTTCCTGGCAGTTAGGACCCTGAGGATATGGAATGGGCTTCCATGGGAAGTTGTTGAAGCCCCATCATTGGGGGTGTTCAAGGATAGGATGGACATACACATGGTAGGCATGTCATGAGTGGAGCCGGCTGGAGCCAGGGGTCAGACTAGATGGCCCAGGAGACCCCTTCTGACTTGCTCTGTTTCTATATTTCTGTGTTTCTAAGTACAGAGGGAAGGCCAGCTGGCCACATGCTGAAGTTTGTGAATCAGTCCAATTGTGTGTTAAAGATCCTAGCAGGAGTACAACCCTCTGCCCATTTTCTCCACTCTTGCCTGGGAACCCTAGCTGCTTAGAGCTTCCCTACATGAGGCCTTAAGCCCTTTTTACTGAGATTTCTGCTTCTGGTTTCTTTGCAGCATTAAAATTGACTCCTTTACACATTTTTCCACCCTTGTCTGTTGGCTTTCCCTTGCCTTTATATATGTTCCATTAGAAAGCCACAAGGTGGCACTGTGGTATAGCAGAATTGTGAAAATACACAAGTGTTTCATTCTGGTTTATTCCCTCATTTCCAGATAATACAACAGTTTCCTCACTCTTTGAAGAAAAAGCCATGGCAATTCTCAGAAATCCCACAAACACCCATAAACTACAATGAGTGAGGAATCATGAGCACACAGTAAATGTGTTGTTAGAAATATAAGTAATAAAGAAGGGGTGCTTCACAAGATGAAACCATATTTCTAACCTGCTTTTCTTCTCACAAGAGACTCACGGCTGTTGCACAATTCTCCTGCGTCGCTCTACTTTTTCATCACAAGAACCCTGCAAGGTAGGCTAGCCTGAAGTTCTGTGACTGGCCCAGGCGCCCCAGTGAGCTCTGTGGCTGAGTGGGGCCTAGAACCTGCGTCTCCTGAGTGCCACTATGCCACACTGGCTCCTGAGTCCTCCTGCTGGGACACTTCGAACGTTTAGCTGAAAACTGTTCCCTTGCCATTTCCACCCAGGCTTTTCCAGCCTGCCTTCTGCAGCCTGCAGCAACCGAGAGCAACTCCGTTCCATCTTTTGCATGAGAGCTCTTCTAATATCTGAAGGCTGCTATCATGTCTCCCCTTATCTTATCTCCTCCAGGCTAAATATGCCAAGCATTTTCAGCTATTCTGCACAGGAATCGTTTTATAGACTCCCAACCCTCCCCTCTCCCCCCAACCCCTCTGGACAGGCGCCAGTTTATCAATGGGAGATTCATCTCTGGGAAGCCCTTATCCTCCAAAGCCATTCTAGTGTACAGTTTCCTACTCCCTTAAGAAAAAGCCTTCGAGTAATATTCCAGTGGATCTGATGCTTCACAGTTAAAACTACTACAGAAAAAGAAGGGACCACCTACCTCTTTTTGCAGAATACCACAACTGGAATTGGCGGTGTCTAACTGGCACAGCAAGCAATGCAGCTTAGAATGGGAACTGCACATTTATTTTAAGGATCTGGACATTTTCCGCTCTTAACAGAAGTTGTCCATCCTGCCCCTGCTTGCCTTATTTATTTATTTCATTCCATTTCGATGCTCCCCCATAACCTGAAGGTTCTCTGGGAGGCTTGCTGTTTATTTCCTACACAGTGGTTTAAACCCTTCTTAGATTTGGGATGTGGGCTGCATCCTGTACAAATTTAGATAGGAAAAAAGGCCTACAATAAGAGGGTATCTTGTGCCTGAACTCGCTTTTCAGAAAGCTCAGATTCCTGGCTGCCCAGCAAAGTGGTTCTCTGATTTTGTTCCAGATCAGTTTGCAGCAGGCAAAGATATCATCCTAATTCCATGCCTTTCTTGTGCAGTGAAAATGACTTCTCTGCATACGGCAGTTCAACATATGGTTATCTGTAAAGAGCACTGAACCTTCCCCAGGACCAGAATCCATTCTATCAGTGGTTTGTTTATTTCTAAAATATAGATCCTGCATTCTTAGTCCACAGCTGCTAACTATGTTATGCAGAAATGCAATTAAAACATTAAAATGATAATTACAAATAGGAAAACTACGGCACTGGGTCACTTCTTCCCCTTGACTCGCTATTGGCTTTTACAGTTAAGTAGATGAGTAATCCTATTTCCTGGCTTTCCATTGGTCTTGTCAGGGGTTAAAACATGTGTCCAGAGAAGTGTCAGGACTTATGGGAATTTATCCTAATATGGGTTTACCCACAATCTGGATGTTTTGAAAAACACAGAAACATCACGTACAAATTCTATCCAGATTGACTGGAAAGTTCTATATGAGAAAAAAATCTAAGAAAACAGAGATAGGACACTATGCTGAGATGTGACCTATTTTCTTTGATCTATTTTTTTTTTTACTAACACAGAATCTATTTAAAATACATTTTTAGTTGACAAGTTGCAGAAATGGATGATTACAAATTTTTGGATCATAGATAATCCAAAGAGTCTCTGTGTGTATTCAGAGTTAGGAATCTTGTGGTCCTATGGAGGGTGTTGGACTACAAGTCCTATTATTCCTGTGTATTGTCTATGTTGGTTGGGGCTTATAGGAGCTGGAATCCAGCAACATCTGGAAGTCTCCAGGTTGTCTTTCAGAGCTAGCACTCTGAATTGTGGTTGGAGACAAAGTCATCAGGGCTGCCCAACTTGTGAACCTCCAGATGTTGTTGAGTTGTCGCTCCTGCCTAACACACCCAGTCACTCAGCAACCAAAGCATCCAAAAGGAGTAACGAAGGAGCAAATCTTGCAAGTTGCAAATCCACCATCTAGATTTGCAACTTGCATCTGAATAAATCTATCTATTTCTAGACTGCCCTGTAGCCAAAGTTCTCTAGACAACTTACAATGAAGTGTAAAACAACACAATAAAACTCAATACAAGTAAGAGAAAACAACCTTTTCTCTGTATACCAACCCTCTGGTTTGTTGGTTGGTTTGTTTATTAGATCTTTATTCCACCTTTTTCTTTCTTAACAAACTCAGATTAATTTACATAATTCTCCTGCTGTTCTCAATCTTATCCCCACAACAACAACCCTGTGAGGTAGGTTGGACTGGGAGTCTGTGGCTGGCTGGCCAGAGTCACCCGTCTGGCTCTAGGCTGAGTGGGAATAGAACCCAGGTTGCTTGAGTCCCAGCCCATGCTCTTAACCACTACACCACACTGCCTCTCTTCCCTTCTTCCTCTGACTCAGCATCCAGATCACCATGGCCCAGAAACACACACCAAAAACAACTGGCCTTCTCATTTCCAACACTGTTGTCTTACCAAAAAAAATTGTCAGCAAAATAATGCAGAATGGAGTGCTGTCCTTCCGGGTTCCCTTCCGCCTTGCCCAAAGGGAGGATACCCCATTCCATCCAAATCTATAAAAATCAGTGGTGTGGCCATACTAGCACAGGACTGCTTACGGAACCTGAAAAAAGACAGAGCTGGACAGAATGAAATGCCACTCCAGCTTCAAGGCCTTCCTTACCTTTTAGCTTGTTGTTCACAAACTATTTTTTTCTCCTTGAGGGCTGTGGTTCTTGGAGGACCACTTGATAAGCATTTTTTAAAAATCGCAGGTGGGTCTTCAGACCAAAGCACGTGGATAACCCGTAATTTAAGGACCGAAGTCTTGCCTTTAGACTGTGAAAGTTGTGCTGGCGTTTGTGAGCTGCGTTTTTGTTAGCCTGCGTGATTTTAATTGTTCAAAGTGGTCTCCATCTGCCTCATGGGAAAGCATTTTTTAATCTCACGCAAGGGCAAAGAGAGGTGTTCTTGCTTGTTCCTCAGCATTTCTGTGGAACACCTACCTCTTTGAGAATCTCTGCTTCGTTAAATAAACTGGCGAGGCTGATCAAAGGAGCGCCATCGCCATGGGAAGCAGGTGGAAGTTGTGGGAAGGATATGGGAGATGCTCATTAGGATTTGCAAGAACTATAATATGGAGCATAAGAAGAGCCATGATCGATCAGGCCAAAGACCTATTGATACCAGCAGTGGCCAGCCAGCTGCCCACAGGAAGTTCCCAAGCAAGACCTGCGTGCAACAACACCCTTCCCATGCTCCCCAGCAACTTATTCTCAGAACCCTACTGCCTCTGAAGGTAGTCACTGTTAGCTCTCTCTTCCTGTGTGTGTGTCTCCTTTAAAAGCATCCAGACTAGCACCCATCCTGCAGAAGTGGGTTCCACAGTTTAACAGTGTGCTGTGTGAAGAATCGAAGAATAGTAGAGTTGGAAGGGGCCTTGAAGGCCATCAGGTCCAACCCCCTGCTGCTGCAGGAAGCCCTTCCCTTTCTCCGTCCTGAATGTCCCACCACTCAATTCATTGGAAGGGCCCCAATATTACAAAAGAGGAAGGAATCTCTCTCTCTTCACCTTCTCTACACCATGCATCCTTCTGTGCACCCCTCTCATGTCCCCCTTTACCGGCCTCTTTCTAAGCTCAATGGCCTTGACCAAGGGATGCCACGCCTGCTGTGGTTGGTTGGGAAACACGTCTGTGCTTTGGAAGAAAGAATTGCTTCGCGTCTGGCGGGATCCCTGCACGAGGGGCAGATATTTAAGAGGTGAAACCTTTCCAGGTATGGAGTTGGAGAACCCTCGCCTGCTGTGCTTCGGGTAGGTGTGCTGATGTTCAAGACACAGCATCCTGTCTGGAAAATGGTGATATGCTTATGGATGAAAAAGGTGTCGCAGCTGCAAGAGGAAAACCACCGCTGGCACACGATGGGAGAGACCTGAGCAAGGGTGGATATTTGGCTTCATGGGCACACCAGGTGTAACGTGGCGGGGAGTGGTCCAGGCACGGCTAGTCCCAGCGTAAGCAACATGGTACGCATAAAGTTCTCACAGACATAACTATATTACCAGCTAATTATTACCAACGAATAAATACCTTTGGCAAAGTTGCAGTTAGCATTTCTCTCCCCACATGGGCTTTTAATCTGATTTACTGCTCAAAAACCATTTCAGCATGTCAGCCAGGAAGAGCAGACTGACCTGTTCTGCCTTAAAATGTCCCTCGAGGAACTTAATGAGGGCCAGGTCTTTCCTAAGCTATTTTGCGTATGTATAATGGTGGAACTAAAAGCATTGTTTCCTCTCTCTTGATGCATATTTATGCATTCTGTGGCGAACACATTTTTCACAGGAGATTTCAAGCATGTCCGCCACAAAATGTTGCAGTGCACCCCTGACTTATCAGCCTGGTTTGGACTTAAGGGCAGCAAAGCATGGATTATTTATCTCATCATTTGCCATGGCGTGTGCTGACAGCTATATTGAATATTCAGCCAGGGGTTGCTATTTGACATCCAAACCTGCACGCTATAGGCTAACTGTGGGTTTTAAAAAACCATGGGTAACTTACACTTAGTATTTAGGTTAACTCTGGGTTGTTTAACCTATGATTAACCTATAAACCTAGTCTGCATTGCAGGGTAGAGTCACTGGGAGTTATTTTACCGAAAATGAGCTGCAGCATCTGCCATTTCAGGTACACGTCCTCTAAATAGCATGATCCATGATTTGCAATGTCATGTGAACCAGCCACCATGTGTCATTTGAGAGTTAAACAACCTTGAATCCTCTTACAACACACTGAGGGTCATACAAGTGTCGTGTTACTCTTGTCTATAACCCATGGTGGCCAGGTTCACATGACATGGCCAACTCAATTGCCCTGTTTGGGGGTTGCATCTTCAAAACGTTGACAGCATGCACTGAGGTTTATCCTGGGTTAAATAACCTCCTGGTTTAACCTGGATCTTAGTTTATGGGCACCAATAAACTAGTGGGAATGACGGTCTGAACTCTGCCATTCAGTAAAGCCGACCACAGTGAGGTCAATGTTCCAATGGCCTGACTTTGCAAAGGGCAATTTCCCCTGTTCCTGCTTGTGGGAATATTTTTGTTTTTGAGTAAGCTGCTGTGGTTGCACAGCCCTTCTCTTTGTAGTAGATCAGCCCAGCTTCTATAAAGAAAATGCAGAGAGTAGCATCCAACTACCAGATCCTGTTGTATTTGGAGAGGGCCACAAAGAGAGCAGAAGAAAGATGGTGGTGTACTTCTAAGGAAGTGTTGCTGTTACCTGTGGCCAAGCTGTCTCCGACTTACGGTAGCCTTCCAAATTGACCTGTCTTTCACACCCCTGCTCAGCTCAAGGCTGTAGTTTCCGTATGGGGTCCATCCATCTCCCCTTTGGTTTGTTCCTTTTCTTCTCCTGCCTTCAACTTTCCCTAGCATGATGGTCTTCTCCAGGTAGCAAGACGCTACCGAGCAGGCTGAACACTCTTCCAAGTATCTGGGCAGATGGGCCACGAACAGAAGCTTTGATGAGCACAGCCGGGTTCACCCGGGCTCTCATCGGACTTGAGTGCCCTGGATGTTCCTCTTTGTATACTGAACCGCTCTCAAAAGCTGAACATCAGGACAGGCCGGCTTTGACTGGTCAGCAGCCAACCCTGTGAGTCAGGACGGAGCCAGGTGGGCCCTCCTACCTCCTTGTGACATCCTTCATTATTAAGCTGTCTTCTTCCGGGATCGATGGCCTCTATAAATAGAAGCAAACAAGAGCAACAGGATCCAGGCCACCCCTGACATCTTAGCATCACTTGGCAAAGGTCTTCGGTATCTAAGATTGTGGCTGTCTCCACTCCGATCTGTCTGCCACCCCCCATCATGTGCAAGAGCTACATTTTGATGTGAACTTGCATGGGGAGAAATGCAGGGTGGAAAACCATTTTTTCTCTGTTCCTTTTCTTCTGTGTCTTCCGATGAGGCGTGCTGTGGAAGCCCAGCCCATAATACTCCACTCCCTCCTCGCTGCCTTATTATGCAACATTAATCACAGTGAAACCTACATAAACCCTCACCCGCATTATGTAATCTTCTCTACCAGACCCCATCACAGCAAAGGAATTTTACTCCACCTCGGCAGGCTTAGCGGTGAAATGACTTTGGGTGGTTTTAACTGTTTTCCCTGCACTTACACATGATTATATATAAATATGTAGGTTAGTGCTTAAATGGTAGAGATTTTAAATACAGGTGGAGCTGGGTAGCTCATGCCCACCCCCCTCCTGCTTCAACGAGAGGGAGGCTTTGTAGAATAAATAAAAACAGGTGGAATAAGCCTAACAAAATGATTTTTAAACAAGGCTGAGAAAAGGATGGCACAAGTGAGTTCTAATAGAAGCAGATCCCTTCTTTTTTATGTAAAGAAGAGAAGCATTGCCGTGTCATTTATATATTTGCACCCATGCACTCACAGGGGTGGGCGAGGGGGGGGGACTGCTGGGCAATGCATTAAACCACTTTGGAGTTGCAGAGGAACCTCTCAGACAAACCCTCGCTAAGAAAGGGCCGGACAGGAGCTCAGAGATTGGTAACTGTAGTGCTCATGCGCTGCGGTCCCTCCTTCGAGCCTTCGGAAGCCACAGACTGTTTTCCTTTACTGACCCAAAAGCACGAAGCACCCAGAATGGATCCCTGAGCACGCATGGTGGTTTGTGGAACCCCAGCTAGTCTCCACCTCCAGGAGGTCTCCTCAGGAGCATGCCTGGGCCCCATCCCTTTGGGAGGGGTCTTCTGAAGGCGAGCACCCCTCCCCTCCACGTGCCAGTCTGTAACGGAACTCCCCTCCTCTGTCGACGCCACATCCTGGGGACAAGAGCCGGGGCTGCCTGGTCTGTGTCTGAGAAACTCCCCTGCTCGGGTCCCCCCTCCAGCCGTGCATCTCGGTTATTCCCAGGGACCGCCTGCTCACCTGGGGAGGATGGCCTTGAGAGAAGCGTCTCTTGCATGGCCCAGCCTCTCAGCCTCCCTCCCCTTCTGCTTCCCCTTCTGATTCGAATTCCTCTGAAATCAGGATCTTTGAGAATGAGCTCCCGAAGCAGCCACCCCCCTCACTCCCAACAGTAGTTTTAAAGAAAGCTGCTGGACAAACAGCCATGTGGGCGTTTGCATACCCTGCCTCAGAGTGCGGGACAATTGCGATCACAAAAACGATGCTGCTGGAAAGGGCCTCCTCCCGTAATGCTGCTGCTCCAATCAGATTCAATGTCCTTAACAGCTGCCTTTCAGTAACAGTAAAAATGTTGGGAGTGTTGATTGTGTTTTTCAAGTGCACTTTGAAAGCACTTTGACCAGGACTTGGCCTGAGGATCCTACGAAATGGGGCAGTCCGAATTAATTTCTTCCAGATGTGCCAGGTGTCTTTTGGCTAAACATAGCACAGAGAGAATGGGGCTAGATTCACCCATCACGACAAGCACCTCCATTTGGGGTTTTTGCCTGGATGGGCCTGATGGACAATTAAGTGGTTTCTATACTAGCATGAGGGACTGCAGGTGGCGCAGTGGTTTAAACTGCTGTGCTGCTGGGCTGGTTGATCGAAAGGTCGCTGGTTCGAATCTGCACAATGGGGTGAGTTCCCGTTGCTCCGTCCCAGCTCCTGCCAACCTTGCAGTTCGAAAGCATGCAAATGCAAGTGGATGAAAAGGTACCACTTTGGTGGGAAGGTGTTTAGTCAGGCCGGCCACATGACCACAGAGACTGTCTGCGGACAAACACTGGCTCCCTCGGCTAGGAAACGGAGATGAGCACCACCCCCCAGAGTCAGGCATGACTGGACAAAACGTCAAGGGGAAACCTTTACCTTTATACTAGCATGGTTTCCATCCTCCTTGCTCAGTCCTTCTGCTGTTGGCATGTATCCCATCATCCACCATCCCTGGAATTCAATCCCATTCTAGATGACTGGAGCCATTCCTGTAGCAACTGCCACTCTTTCCAGGGGACTCTGTGGCAGCTGAGTAATAGGACAGTGCAAACCACGGTTCCAGGTGTGTACAGTCAGAGAAACCATGGTGAAGCCTGGAAGTCATAGAACACTGTTGTTTCTTATTGTGGTCTCCAACAACTGGAATATGCTGAAATGCCACGACAGGGCTCAGACAACGCTGCAGACCATTTCGTGCAAGAAATCATCATGGCTTTTTGTGTCATGCAAACCCATCCGGAGAGTGTTGCCTGCTTTCACAGAATCAATATCCAGGAAAGCATACGAGATGCAGTGAAGGGGAATAAGAAAGTGTCCAGTCTTAGGGACAGTCACGGGGACTGGAGATGCCTGTGCAGTAACGTCTTAACTTTTCCTAGCACCATGAGCCGGGAAAGACTGGAGGTTTATATCCCGGGAAAGAATGCTTTTGCTTGACCACTAGGGGGCTCCCACAGTCAAACTTTCAGAGTGACTCCATGCCACAAAAAAATATTTGCTAGTCTTTAAGGACTTCTTTTTGATCTTTGCTACAGCAGACAAAGATGGCCACCTCCTTTCTGGTATCGTTTCCCAGTGATGCTATTTGCATGCCCAGAAGAAAACAAAAAATAATTCACAGATGAAGTACCAATTATCATGATATTTAGCCTCTGTGATAAGCAGCCTACACAGAAGTAAAGCTGGTTTCATGAGCTCTCTCCCAAATTATATTTCCTGTTCTGGCACTTTTAACATGGAAACCAGTAGCGTCATGTTGATTACTCCTTAATGAACATGAACATGATTAATGTAGAGCTGCGGTCATCACAAAATTCTTAATTTTATAAAAGAGAAACATTTTGGAAAGAGCGGCACAACTGATTCAGGAACTGGGGCTGTTGCTGATACGAGCCAGTAGGACCCTATTTACCATACTTTAAACTGACGCATCCCGAAACCTGTTGAGACTTCCATTTTTCCTCCAAGGTTCATCCAGCCACAGATAAGGTTTGCATGCAATGCTGCCGACAATCGCTTTTCCTCCTCTCTCCAAATGTTATGTCTGTTTTCAGCCTTGGAAGTTTCAGATTCTCAGACTTCCTCAAAAGTGGGAGGCAATTAGTCACATCTGCATGATGACCAGAAAAGCTGCCTGTCTGGCCCTTTTGCACAGACACCCTAAGATGCCCTTAGCATCTTCCAGCAAGCAGCTGGCCCTGTTTGAACGCCAAAGGTGTCAGCCTTGGGCAATGTGGTTGTGAGGCTTCAAATCCTATGCTGGATTTCTGGAACTCTTGAAAGCTTCAAAGCCAGAGCATTTGCTACGAATTGCTGGCATTTCTGATGCCGCCCATTTGTTTTGGTGTGGAAGAAGAGAGAGACAGGCAAAGACCAAACGTTGCATGCACCTTGCTAACCCTCGGAGGAAAGGAAATGCTCCGACACACCAAACCTCTTACAACTGCTGCCTCTGGAGGGACTGACAGAAGGAATGGCAGGGATGTATCTGCATACTAAAGACAGTTTAGGAGCAGAAAATAATGTAAGGATGGTTTAAATGTGGTGAGTAAGTGGGGATGGGAAGGGGAGATGAAAGAAGATGTGTTTACTGCTTCTTTGTGATGCATGGCTAAAGCCTTGGTGATCCAGGTTCTAGTCTTCACTCAGCCACAAAGCTCACTGGGTGACTTGGGACAGTCTCTGGCTCTTGACCTAACCTACCTCACAGGGTTGTTGTGAAGATAAAATGGAGAAGAGAGAGAGAATTATGTAAGATGTCTTCTAGGAAAGATACAGGGCATTTATATAATAAATGAAGGAATGACTTGGTCTTTTGCAGACTTCCTTGTTTCCTTTATCCCTTCCCTTTGCTCCTTCCTTTTGTGGCATGTTTTTCTTTGA
This sequence comes from Varanus komodoensis, assembly GCF_004798865.1. Lineage (NCBI taxonomy): Eukaryota > Metazoa > Chordata > Lepidosauria > Squamata > Varanidae > Varanus > Varanus komodoensis. Next base: position 8,675,302 of record NW_025335568.1, read on the forward strand.
AATTGTTCCCTGCTTGGAGAGCAGTTTGTTTTTTTGTAGAAGTTCTGGGTCTGAATCACATTCTGATGTTATTTGCCATATATTCCACCCCCACAAGGGGAAAAACAGCTGGGAGGGTGATTTTGAGCTGAAAAAACAGCAGGAAGGCAAAGCACGCCTTGCTGTTCTTCTGCTTAATTTTGTGGTCTATGATTGCTGTTTTTAGGTTTTTAAAAAATAAGTGGGTGTATGTGTTTGGGTTTTACACACAGTCACATGTGATAGTTTATTTGGACTTTACAAAGATGCACTTTAAAGTTTGCTTCATGGATGCACGATTCTGTTGTTTAACTATAATTACCATTTCACAGATGGAAAAACTGAGGCAGAGGGTGATTTCTCAGTGACCTAGCCAGTGAATCAGCTGTTGAGTTGGAATCCAAATGTAAGCAAGCCTCCCAGAGATTCAAGCTCAACGTGTTCCCAGTTTGCTGCAGTGAAATAGCAAACAGAGTAACACCTCACTTATTTCAGTACATTCACAAGCGCAGAATCATAGAAGAGTTGCAGGGGGCCATGAAAGCCATTGGGTCCAATGCCCTGCTGTTGCAGGTCACCAGTTTACACCCTCCCACTCAGATGATGGCCCAGTTTCTTTCTGAATGTCTCCAGTGTGGGAGAGCTGGTTCCACTGTCGTATTGCTCTGACAGTGAGGAAGTTTTCCTGGACATCTAGCCTGAATCTGGGTTTCACAACTTGGATTGTTCTGTGTCTTGCACTCTGGTATCAGTGCAAATAAATCTTGTCCTTCCTCTTTGTGACAGCCTTTCAGGTTGTCTTATACAGTGCCTTATAACACTTATAGAGGGATACCATGTCCCCCTCAGCCTTCTCTTCTCAAGGCTGAACATGCCCAGTTCTCTCAGTCTCTCCTCATAGGGCAGTGCTTCCAAACAGGTTTTCCCCCCCATTTCTGTTGCCCTCCCCTGCACCCTTTCTAGTTTTTCTGCATGTATCTTAAATCTTGGTGCCCTAAACTGGTCACAGTATGCCAAATGAGGTCTGCCTAGTGCAGTGTATCGGGGAACTATTACTTCTCATGATTTGGAAGCAAGTATTCTATTAATGCATCTCAAAATGGCATTTGCCCTTTTTGCAGCTGCACCACCTTGTTGGCTCCTGTTTAGCCTTTTGTTCACAATTACTCCAATATCTTTTTCTTGGTCAGTTCTTCTGAGCCATATATTCCCCACCTTGTATGGATGCATCTGTTTCTTTTTTTCCTAGGTGGACTTGGCATTTGTCTCTAATGAATCTCCTTCTATTGCTTTCAGCCCAGCATTCAAGTTTATCAAGATCACCCTGGATCTTCATTATGATCATAATGAGCATGCTTATGGAAACGCACAAAGAAACACAGAACAGAGCGAGTCAGAAGGGTTCTCCCAGGCCATCTAGTCTGACCCCTGGCTCCAGTCAGCTCCAACGAAGTTTGGGCACAGAGATGGTGACAAGGGGAGGCACGGCCCACTGACAAGAGCAATGGACTGTGCCCCACTGTTAAACTTGCGTACTTTCTGCCCCAGGCACCATCTGTGTCAGTGTGAGTGATCATGAGAAATGTTGAGAGCCAGTGTGGTGTAGTGGTTAAGAGCTGGGACTGGGACTCAGGCGATCCGGGTTCTTGTCCCCGCTCAGCCATGGAGCCAACTGGGTGACTTTGGGCCAGTCACAGACTCTCAGCCCAACCTACCTCACAGGGTTGTTGTTCTGGGGATAAGATTGAGAGCAGGAGGAAGGGAATGATGTAAATGACTCTGAGTTCTTTAAAAGAAAAATAAGGAGGGACATAAATCCCCAAATAAATAAATCCGCGAATCTTGTCAGGAATCCACTGCACAAGACTGTCTGGGGCACAAGTATAGAATACAGCTTCCAGACATGAGGTACTGCCCCCCCCCCACATCTGGCACTAATTGGGTCCCATCCTGTGTACTGTGCCCAGTTCAGGGCACCACACTTCAGGAAAGATGTGAAGTAAAAAAGGTTCAGAGGAGGGCAACAAAGATAATCAGGGAACGGAAAGAAAGCTCTGCCAGGACAGATGGAAAGAATTGGGCATTTTAGCTTTGAGGTGGCTGAGAGGAGATAGGACAGCTCTCTTCAAATACTTGAAAGACTGCCACCCTGAGGAGGTCCGGGATCTTAATAATGAGCTTAAATTGCATGAAGTCCGATTCTGGCTCAACACCAGGAGAAACCTCCTGACTGTTAGATCAGTTCAGCAAGGGAAGCCATGACCTAGGAGGGTTGTGGACTCTCCAGCACTGGAGGCAAGCGAGATGCAGCTGGGCAGCCATCAGAGCGGCCTGAGTCCTGCACTGGGGGGGGGGGGGGGGGGTCAAAGGCCTCATAGGCCCCTTCCAACTCGACTGCTCTGCGATTCTACCACAAATACAAGGAGGAAAAGCTACCAAAATTATCAATAGAGCCTCTAAGTTCAGAAGCACTGTATCCTGCAATACCAGCAGTGGCAGGACTATGGTGATGGGGGAGAACCAACTCCAGGGAAATCATGCCACTGAGCCCTGCTGGGATGCGGCCCTTGGCAACGGCCTGGCCAGTTTCCCCCTTGGCATGGTCCTGATGCAGCAGCGGCGAGAAGCGAGTTTTCTCCGGCCAGTTCAAAGCAGCGCGAGAGGAAGCAAGTGGGAGCAGCACGCAGCCGGGGGGCCCGGCGATGGCCGCCCCAAGTGCCGCCTGGGTGCTTCGTGGGCAGCATGTCACCGGCATTTGCCCAGAGCCGCTTGGCAAGAGCGGCAGGGGGACCGCGCACCCATGCCCCCTGCGGCCCACGTCATCCGAGTCTGGGCGGCACGGCGACCCGGTCTGGGGCAAAGAAACCCCACGGCAGGCCAGGACTCGCCAAGGCGGCTCGCAAGGCTGGAAGGCTCCCGGTTCGGACGTGCGCGTCGTCCAGCAAGGGGATCCGCCCAGGGAGTCTCGCTCCCGTGCCTCTTTGGCGCGCAGGGGCAACCTCGGACGAAGGCGGGCCGGTCCACCCCGCCGCCCCTCTCCCGGCAGCACGAACGAGCCGGCGCCGCCCGGGCAGGGCTCGCGCCGTCCGCGGAGCCCCGGGC
>NW_025335568.1:8678521-8880096 GCF_004798865.1 Varanus komodoensis
CCATGTTGCCGCCCGCAGTGGCGCGCGCGGGCGAAGGCAGGGGCGGCTGCTGGGGCGGGAGGCGGACACCCGGGAGGAGTGGCCGCGGCGGCGGCGGCGGCGGCGGGCGAGGGGACGGGCGCGCAGGCGGCGGGCGGGCGAGGCCGCGAGAGGAGCTCCGTCGCGCTCGCAGCGCCGCGCACCAGCAGCATGGCCGTGGCGGTGGGCAGACCCGCGGTGAGTGCGCACGGCCTTCCCCGGTTTCCCCCGCGGCGCGGCGCGGCGCGGCGGGCGCGCGTGCCTGCAGCCCGGCCCGGGCGAGGGATAACGGTGCCGGGGATGCGCGGGCTGCCCGGGGGCTTTCCGAGGCTGCGAGCAGCGCGGCGGCGGCGGCGGCGGCGGCGGCGGCAGCTTGTTGCTTCCCCGGGAGGGCACAGCCCGCGAGGGAGCCCCGAGCCGCCGCTGCGGGCAGGCGCGGTGCGGGGATCCAGCCGCGCTTCTCCCGCCGCGCCCGCGCTGCCTCCATTCATTGCAAAGGGAGAGCTCGCCAGGCGCGCGGAATGGACGCTGCCCTGCCGCGGGGCTGGTCGCGGAGGGGTGTTCGGACGTTACGTGCCGGAGGGGGGGGGACCGCGCCGCCGCTTCCCCGGGGCTGCTTTTCTCCCGCGCCGCTTCCCCGGGGCAAAAACAAAGGAGCGGCAAACCCGGGAAGGGCGTCGAGGCAGCGAGGGATGGCTCGGAGCGGGAAGCCAAACATGGGGTCTGGCGGAAGGGGCCAGGCAGAGAAGGGGCCAGTGCCCCCAGCTGCTCCGGGCGAGGTGTGATTCGTGGTGGGCAGCAGATGCACCTCCATGGCTGGGACGCGTGTTTGTGCGATGGGGGAAGCCTCTGGATCAGGACCTGATGAAAGGCTGCCCCTTCCCCCCTCCCCCGGTTGGGTTAATAGGCTAAGCAGTTACGTAACACGGTTACAAATTAACTGCCTCCCCCTCCCCTGCTCAGCCCCACCACCCACGGCCGCGGAGCTCGCTGCCCGTGCAGGAAAGGGGCTGCTTTGCTTGGACAGAGACTAACCCAGGAGGGCAGATGCCTTCATGAACCGGTGGTCCTCCGAGTGGCACAAGACTTTTGTTATTTTTATGATACAGAAGGACTGTAAACAGAAGCCTGGGAGTGTTTTGTACCAGAGCCCAACCTTAAGCCCCCTTGAGTGGAACATGGGACCTTCGCTCCCTGTCCTTCCCTCTTCTGACCCTTTAGAAGTGGCACAGGAGAGAGAACTTGGCCTTAAACAGCAAGGAAAGCAGCAATCCAGCTATAAAGCGGGAAGTCTGGGCTCCCATCTTACCTTGGGCAAGCTGCTCACTTTCAGCCATGCTTCCCCCATCTACAATACTGATCTACCTTACAGGGCTGTTGTAAGCGTGTGAACTACGCAAGCTATACTTCACCATCTTCATGCTTATTCTTAGAGTGGGACGTGGCTTTCCTAGGTAGGTCCTGACCCAGAATATGTCAGAAAAGAGCCTCATTATTCTCCCAGGTCTTTCACTGCTGGTATTTTTGCAAGGAAGTGAAAAATCACCAGGGACTTAACACAGTTGAAATTGTAAGGCAGAAATTGCTGCTAAAACAGGTGAGAAACTGGCTACCTGTGTGTGTTGTTTTTAGGGAAATCATCTTTGGACCACCTTTTTCCAGGACGTTTAGGAAAAATAGACATTGGGTCCTGGTGACCTCTTACCACATTTCACACAGAGGCGAATTATAGTAGGAGGTCTGTTTTCTAAGGACTGCATTCTTGGGAGGTTTTTCAAATGTCCTCTGATTAAGGAGCAGTAATGGCAAAGGAGTCCCAGACGGAGACCACCTTAACCTAGCTCCTCTTGCTGCCCTCCTTCCAAGTCGGGTCAGAGAATTATAATATTCTCAGGGGAACTGGGGCAGAGTTGGCTGGAAAAGCAGCCACTGGGAGAAAGACTTTGTCAAAGCCAAAGTTAAGGTTAATATAAATAATAACTCATCAGGCTTTTCTCTCGCTCTGGATCCCTAAAGGATCAAGGCAGGAAAAATGATGCTGGTGACTCTGTTTGTTTGGTTCTTAATGGCTTCTTGAGAGCAGTTTCCCACACACCAAAACATCAAACTGCCATGCATTTCCACTGTATCATCTGCTTTGCTAAAGGCAGGAAGGCAACAAAAGTTCAGAATTCCAAGATCTGGATGAGTGGCTGCATTCCAACAAATGTGATGAGTTAAGGTTGGAAAAGAAACTCTTAATACAAATGGAGGCTAAAAGATTAAGGGGCATAGATTTTCAAGGTGTCTCCCTTGAGTATTTTAGCCATTACAAAAGGGTGCCCTGGAGAAATGCTGAAATGAAATTGGATATCTGAAGGAGGCTTTGCTTTTTGAAGGGTTTTGGAACCTTTTGAATAAATCAGTATTATTTGTGAGAGTGTACAGTTGATTTTGTGGACTCGTCGGACAGCTTTCCATAAAGCAATCTACCAAAAGAGAGGGACAGGGATTCTTTTTATTTTGTCTATCACATAGATAGATTTTGGTGAAAGTAAATGTCGACCGTATGAAGGAACTCATATATATCACCAGAAGGCGGAAGGGGGAGGGGTGGGAAGAGGGACTTGATTGACTTTTTCCTGTTCGTTTTTTAAAAAGTGCACGCCAGTAAAACAGATGTTGCACATGAGCAAAATGACTTCAGTGTGGCTACTTTCAGAATGTGAAAAATTAGTGTCTGTGCTCAAGATGTGCTCTGGATCCCTCATCTAGTTTCCATTACCATCTTACAATGCAATGTGTTGCTCTAATGGACTAATGCATGCTATTGTTGTTTGGCAATGCAGCGTCCCCCAAAAATGTGTTGAGGATGTGAAAACAGAAGGGGAACCGTTTCATTGATAAGTTAGGTGAAGAAAAATGCTTCTCTGTTCCTTTAAGGTTGTACTCCATTAGGTGAACAAATATACTCCTACGGAGTACTTTCTACTTCGATTTGGTGCCACTGATTGTGAGTTAGGATCTTGACTCTTGCTTCTGAAGCTGAACTTTGAAAGATTCTATTGAAGGACTAGCAGCGTGTGACCTGAAATAAAAGCAGTAGGTTCACAGGACCACTTGGAGGTGCTGTGAAAAGGTGAACCAAAGACAGATGTGTCAAGAATTATTCTCTTATGAGAAGGAATAATCTCCAGGCAGTTTGTCAAAAAAAGCTTTTGTTAGGTGGAAAAGCTGATAGCCCTCTTTGGGAAAAAATGCTCCCCCCTGTTAGCACAAAAGTTCTACTTTTGATGAAAAATTTCATGAGGTCTGGGAACCATTTTCACCCCTGGGCCACCTGTACCTTCCATAAACAAGGAAGGGGATGATGGTGAGAATGCTATTTAATTAAAAAACAAAACAATCTTTGGGGTCCCACTGAATTTTGAGCAGGGTGGGAGCCTTGTGCTGCCTCTCGGTGCTCTCAGTAGATTAAAGATGGCTGTAACTGCACTTCCAGGATCCTGCTGTGCATTTTTGAACTTGAGCACTGAAAGGATGAAAATGGAAGCAAAGAAGCAGCTTTCCACCATGGGCTACTTGCTGTAGAAGCCATTGCATGGATTCTAAAGCATGTCTTGGGTTGGGATGATGTCTGAGTTTCACTTAAGGCAATCAGGGCCATTTGAAAAGACTAGCTTCTTTGTAATATCAAGGAAGGGTGCTGGGCAACTGTAGACAGAAGGACCTCAGCTCTTAGGACTGTGAAGATCTCTCGCTGCCTGAACCCCAAATAGCCACTGCCCTAAAAGAATCAGTGGTCTGGCCTGGAAGGACGGTTGTTCCATAGCTTTGTTCAGGTATGAAATATTTCCTTGACAAAGGGCAAGGTAACACTCGGTGTTTGGGGACTGTGGCCATCTTGCTGCAATACACATTCTGTGCACATCCTAAGCAAGGGTATATGCAATGCTCTCGGAGCAGCCAAGAGTTCTTCTGAACATGTAAAGGATACTCTCAGCCGTTGGCTTGCCTGCACAGTTGCCACTTCCCTAGAATTTCTCTCTAGCATGTTGAAGGCACAATCCTGTGCCCGCTGAGAGAGAAAAACACAGTAGCAAGCACAGGATTGCTCTGTAATATCCTTATTTAAGCCCACCCCCGTTTTCCCACAGTGTTAACCAGCTCCTTCCTTTCTGACCCCCTGATCAACATACTTTCCGGAGCATCACTTAGTGGATGTGACGTGTGGATCCTTCTCCATGTCAGCATGACAGCTGGTGGCCTGAGCAAATTGTGGACTTGAAGCCATTGTCTGTTTTCCTGCCTTTTATCTCACTTTTTCTTACTGTACCTTTGCAGGAGTCTTTGGCTATTGTATGGTTAGTCCGTTGAGCAGGTGAACTGGGTTAATCGTTAATCTACTGCTAGCTGCAGGAGAGCAGAGATTTCTCTTTTGACTTGCATGGAGCTTGTGAGCAGAGGGGGCCTGAGCCAGTTCCAAGAGGAATCAGAACCGCCAGCTCAGTGTGGTTCCATGAACCCGATAACATTCTTGAGTCACCAAACTTATCAGTTGAAATGGCTCTGGCGAAATGACAGGGCCTTCATTAGGAAAGCTGCCGAATAAAGTAATGACTGTAAACGTTATTGAGTAAAAACTCAGTTCACTGAATAACATTTGGTCTTGTTACTTTTATGAGAAACATTATACTTAAAGTATAACACCTTCCACATTAGTAACAGAACAGTAACCATTTAGTTCCAGTCTGCGCCAGGCATCGGACTGTGGATTCCAGAAGACAAAAGTTTCATTATTTTTATCAAAGCTTTTAGCCTTTTTTTTTTTTTTTACCAGGGATCCATCATTAACTCCAGCTTGCAGCGGGAGACGCATTTAATGTTTTTGCCATACCATTATTCTTCCTCCTCCTCTCAATCTGTTCTCTCTCAGCAAACAACAGAACAGAAGTGGGCCCGAGGCAAGCGGCCGCAGCGGCCGCAGACCCCAGCAGGGGGGCAAGGGCAAGCCCCCCTCCTCACAGGGCATCCTCCTTGCTCACCCACCTCCTGACCCGGGAGGTAGCAGGAAGGGAGGAAGAGCAACAGCCGATGCCATGGCCTTCTTGCTGCCTGGTTCTCTGCCAGCCCAGCAAACACGTATTAGCCATTCTGGGATGCAGGAGAAGGAGCCATCTGCAGCTGGTGGAAATACAGTGGAAGGTGTCCTCCTGGAAAGGGGGGCCCATGAGGATGGCTTCCCCAGGGGCCGTGCGTAACTGACCATGGTGGTGTCCTTGCTTTACTTTGGTCACGCAGCAGTCCGGCCGGAAGATTGCAAGCCATCACTTAAGGTTTCTAGAGGCTGTAAGTTGGTGAATGCTAATATCTGGTGAGGACTGGTAATGTTCTTATAGTGTGCAAAGGAGGAATTCCTTGGTAAGTTTAGCTTGGATGTGGATTTCTGCCACCCTACCCTGGAGCGCATGTTGCCTGTATTAGTCCGGTTAGTACTCTTCTTTAGAGCCGGCCTCTTTGGTAAATCATGTTGCTAGCCCTGATGGTTCATCTCTTCCTCTTGAGAAGATGAGCCACGAGATTTAGAAACTTGATTACATGCTCACATTCACATTCTGAGCCAGGTTTCTGGCTTGCTAGCCAGAAGGCATTGGTTATATTTCAAATGTCATGATTTTAGTAATTTGGAATTAGAAATATTTGAGAGCACCTTGCTACTGCTGCTCGTTTGGACTGAGCTGGTGGTACTGGGACTATAAGATGCTGGAGATGCCCATTTTGAAATGTGTGCATGTTGCGTGGAAATGATGGGAGCGTGCAGAAATAGCTGTGCAGATTTGCTCTTTGAGCTGTGGGTGACGAGGCAGAGGATCCAGCCAGTGCAGCACCTTGAGGCTGGTACTAGTTATCCAGATGCTTTGAGGAAGCTTTCCTTCATCATGTGCCTCCGAGAGATCTGAGAGCTGGTGTGGTGTGATGGTTAGACTGGGGACCTGGCAGACCCGGGTTCTGGGCCCCACTCGGCCATGAAGCTCAGTGGGTAGCTTTGGGCCAGTCATTTACTCTTGGCCTAACCTACCTCGCAGGGTTGTTGTGAGGAGCCATGGGAGGAGTGTTATGTAAGCTGCTTTGGGTTCCTTGCAAGAAAAAAAGGTGGGATACAAGTGTAATAAAATGCCTCAGAATGCTTCATTTTAGGTGACATTGCTAATTGATCTCGTTAAGACTTGTCCTCTACAAAGTTTTGTAAGGGAGCAGAAAAAAATACCCCGCAGTTTCCAGCGTTCCCCAGTCAGCATCCTAAAGTAGCAAGCATTTGTTCTTGTGTGAAAATAGGACTTCCTTCTGTTTGGTTTTGCCAGCTATTCATTTATTTATAAGAGATTCATTCTGTTTAATAGACTAAGTCCCTAAGGATGAAGAGATATACAGGTAGCCATATAAAGCAAGGTATAAATGCTAAATGATTGCAAGGAAATGTTACAGCAACACCCTGAAATGCCGCCTTTAACCTATTTCTGAAGTTGCTTTCCTTACCTCCAGGAAGAGCTGATAGAATTCTTTCTGTGCTGGCTGCAAGGGGGGGGGAGGGGGGATCCCTGAACCTCAGCTTGGCGGTTGGACCGCTGCCTCCAACCTCAGAGCTGTGAAAATGAACTATCCCATGTCAAGGACTAGCGGCCATAGGATATTTCCATGAGGCTTATAAATGCATTAATGTATCTATCTGTTTTTTCATTTGTGTATCAGTTAAAAACAGTATTTCCAGAGAGGGTCACATAGTTGCTTTGCTTTTAGATAATACTTGCAGGAACTGTAACAGGCACCTTTTAAAGGCAAAAAAGGTTGCTTCCCCACCCCCCATCATTCTGATGAGTGAACCAATTAAACATTCCAGCCTGACTTTAAGATATAAACTCGCCCACTCTTTGAGAGCGAAGGGATCATCTGCCATCAAGCCACATCTGCTTGTGTGAACAGGAACTACCGAAGAAAAATTTGGGAATATGAGACATATTTTTCTTGCTTGCAAAAAGACCCTTCTTTGCTTCATAGCAGTTTTACTGATACGCAACTGGCTTCTTGCAACATCCAGCCAGCTCCTTTTATATGGCATGTATCTGGTTTCTAGCAAGCCTGTGACTTTGCAGAAGTACTTTGAATTGCTAACCCCAGAGAAGCTCTGCGAGAGTCAGGGAGCGTGGGAACTTCTCAGACATCTTCCGTAGCCTAAGCTGGGGGAGATGCTAGATTTGAAGCCTGAATTAGACCCTTTAAATGCTGACGATTATTCCACAGCATTGCTCTTTGAAAGCCAACACATTGTAATGTTAAGAATAATTCCCTACTTCCCCAGCGATCTTTCTCTGAAGCAAGACTTTTCTGTCTCTCTGCCTGTGGTTGAAGGAATCTGATGTGTTGGGGGGTGTGTGTGTGTGTTTGTCTGGCTTTGCCTTCTTTGCTGGAATTTATTTTCCTTTTCTTTAGAAACTGCAGATTCAGGGCATCTACAAAGGGTCTCTTTCGTAAGGGGACATGGATCACATGGCGTGTGAGTCTCTGGGAACATGGAAGCCGACACCTTCTCTTATGAATCGGTAGATAACTTGGCAGCATTCAGCATTTCGAAGAATGTGCTCGCAGTTGGTAGCATTGGCTCTTTGGTCAGTCCATGAACTGTTCATGTCGAGCCCCCACGCCTGTGAATAGTAAGATTTCCAAAGGCTTTCAGACGAAGTTTGTTTGCATTGTTTGCTTCTGATGGGGGGACAAAAAGCTTACATTCTGTTTGTTATTCTCTGCAGAATAAGCTGTACCCAACCCATCTCCTAAACTCTTAGAAAAAGGGGCATTTTTAGTTTTCAGATTCTTTTCCACACTCCGTACATGTAGCGTGCTTTTATCTAGAAACAAAGGCTGCCATTTTGTAGGTTCGGCTCACTTTTTCCATCTACCACACAGCCTGATCATGGCCGGCTCACATTCACATCTTTCTGGCCATTGTGGTTTGAGCTGTAAGGAAGGTACAAGCCGAGGTGACAGCGCTGCATTTGAAAAGAAAATTAATGCAACGGGAGGCCAGTGCAGGATGTTTGTGAAGCCGTCATTATTTGTGGTTGCGCCGGTCCTTCGCCCTGCCCTCAATTCTGCGGCGTGGCCAAGACTTGAGAGGAAGGGAGTGGCGCTTCTCTGCCCCACGTGGTGCTTTCGTAGACATAGCAATAGGTGCCTGCTTTTGTGGCCTGCAAAAGCCCAGTGGCAGGGAAAAATAAGCCACTGCTCTGCTCCCACAAGTTTCTCCATGCCTGCAGCAAAATCCGTGGGGTAGAGTAGAGTGAGAAGTCATCTCCATCTCTGCCTTTGCATTGACCTGGTTCACAGATGACACCAAGCCACAGTGCGGTTTCTTGAAATGCGGCTTGTTGTAAGGCGAACCCATGCTGCAAACAAACCATGGTTTATTGACGAGCTGTAAAACTCAAATAGGAGCCATGGTTTGGTGTACACTTACAAAGTCTGGCTTATTCAAGCCCTGGCTTGTCATGGTATCAGAACACAAAACCAAGGCTTATCCCTTGTTTGCTCTGCCATCAGCCTCCTGAAACAGGTGTCCAGCAAGAAATGCATGGAAATGAAACCACTCTGGAGGTTGGCAAAGTTGGTGGGGGAGAAACAAAAGATAAACAGGTAGAAGAGCCCATGGTTTGATTGCTCTTTTGCAAGACCGTTCATGACTAAAGCAACATCTCTTGGTTAACGTGAACCATGAATTTGTACTCTCCACAAATGCAGCCAGTGCTTTCCTCTGAGTCCTCTTCAGTGGATGAGAACTTGGGGAAGGAAAGGGAGGGAGCTCTTTATGTGACATGGGCTAGTTGCCAGAAATATAAAAGGCATTTGCAATCACTGAAGGGAATCAAGGGAGGCCACTTGAGAACTTGTGACCAATTTCTGATCTATGAACCCTGATTTATTGCCACACAGATTCTGTTGGTGAAGACTGAAAGAAAAAGGATTAAGTAGGGTAACAGCTTCAAGGCCACTGTTGCTGTTTCACCAGCACTGCACAATATGTTGGCAAGCGGCTTCGGTAGCCTGAGTTGTCCCTGGAAGGCACCCTCTCTGCCTGCATAAGAGTAAGAATACTGGTCGTGGGAGCTTAATGTTGCAAAGCATTGTTTTGCTAAAGCAAAGAAGATGTGGGACTGAGAGGTATGCATGCAGACTGGGGCCCGCCAGATTCTTCTGCAGCAGAAGTTGGGTTCAACCAATAGCACAACCCACGTTTCCACTACAATCTATGGTTCTGTGGCAACCCACACTCAACCCAGATTCAACCTTAAGGTGGGTTGTTGTGTTGTCTGAGTCCAATCACTGTCACAAGATGTGGTGTTCTTCATGGCCAAAGGTGGGTTTAGAAGAAGAAAGGGAGTCCTTGAACCTGCAGAGCCTCCCCTGAATGCCAGTTGCTATGGGGGCACCAGCTCAGGGTGGCTGTTTCCTTTGCGCTCTTCTTAGGGTCCTCCCGGAAGCATCTAGATGGCCACTTTTGGAAACATGATGCTGGAGCAGATAAGACACCCCTGGTCATACCTTGCAAAGCTCCGTCTTGAACATACTGCGAGTGAGTTCCATCAAGCGCCTCTTTGGTTTTAGATATTGTCCGCACTCCCCAGAGTCTCACCGTGGATGGGAAGCCTTGGTGTGTGAAGGCATCAAGAGACTCACGTGGAAGCTTTCCTTCATTTCAGGGCTGGTTGTGGGAGGGAATGGAGAGGGTGTGCAGCGCACCAAGGATCAGCTCCCTGGCTCCTTTCCACTCCTGCCAGTGACAAGCCATCCCTTATTTATTTATTTAAAACATTTCTATCCCATCTTTATCCAACATGGATCTCTGGCTTGCAAACCAGAAATGTAATAGCACATTGAAATACAAATCCAATATATGAAAGCATACAGTAAAATGATTCCTCTGTATGATAAAACAACCGACCCTTAAAATACTGGGTGAATAAAAGGGTTTTGGCCTGGCACTGAAATGAATAAAGTGTTGGTGCCAGGCACACCTCCCTGGGGAGCAGGTTCCAGAGCCAGGGGGCTACTGCAGAAAAGGCCCTTCTCTCCAGCCACTCTTCTACCCTCTTTGAGAGAGGGCTTTTGAAGAAGAACCTCCGCAGAAGGTCTTGGAGCTTGGGCAGGGGTATGTGGAAGGAGACGCTCCTTCAAATATCCATGCCCTAAACCATTTAGGGCTTTATATATCAAAGTTAATACCTTAAATTGGTCCAGACTTCAGTTGGTAGCCAATGAAGATGAAATAGAGCTGGTGTTATGGGGTCACCTCTCTCTGTCCTAGTGAGCCATTTTGTGGCTCTGTTCTGTCCCAACTGAAGTATCCGGACCCTCTTCAAGGGTAGCCCCACACAGGGTGAGCTACAGTAGTCCAGTTGGGAGGTTACCATAGTGTGGGTCCAATATGTAAGGCTCTGCCCTTCCAGGCACGTCGCTGATGGACCAGCTGGTGGAAAGAGCCACCGCGGTCCCTGCCACAGCAGTCCCCTGGGATTCCAGGGATAACTCTGGGTCAGGGAGCACTCCCAAACTGTGCAACCCTGTCCAGAACAGGGCGAATATCGCTCACCAGGGCAGCCGAACTGCCCACCAACAGAACCTCCATCTCTTCTGGATTGAGCCCCATGTGTTGGTCCCTTGGAGCAGGGCAGCGTTGGGCAGCAAGAGCAGCCATGGCTCCGTTCCCAGCGATTGATTGTGGCCAAGTGGGAGGGGAGACTGGAAGGGACGTCCGGTTCCTTCTGTTCACGGAAGGCTGAGAAGGGAATGTACATGAGCCTGGGGCAGAGTCCCTGCTCCTGTATCCACATCTTTTGTAGGGAAGGGCATTCCACTGGGATAGCTGGGCTCAGAATGAGGGAGCAGAATGGGAACAGGGTAGGGGAGAGATGAGCTGGGCCAGCGACAAACTGCTGCAGTATGGGACGCTTTGCCTCAGGGTGCCACATCCCTTTCCAGGATACGCCTTCCCCTTTCAGTCCCCAGCAGTCACATATCCATGTTCGCCGAGTGTCCACTGAGTAGGCCTCATTTTCTGTACCCCTTCTGGGCTATTTTCTGTACCCCTTCTGGACTGTTTTCTGCCCCCTAAAGAGAATGTTTCCCTTTGTTGTTCTAAACCTGCCTTCATCCATAGCGAACACCACATGTCGTGACAGTGACTGGGTTCAGATGACACAGTAACCACCGATAGGGTTTGACTCTGGGTTGACCGTGGGTTGTTGCTGTCTTGCACCTGAATTCCGTCTTAGAGATGCTTTGGGAGTAGGACAAGGCAGGTGGGGCAACAATACCATGATTTTTCACTTAATGCTCTTAAGTATCAATAACTAAACCTTAGGAAAGGCATGTCTACCATTTGGAAGGTGTGCGGACTGCACAAAAATTGTGGAACGAGCGAACACTTGCTGAATACCAAGGGGTGTGGCATCTGGGAAACTCCAGAGGGTTGGATCAGGAACCCAGAAAGGTTGGATTTGGCTCCTCAGCCTGAGCTGTCCTGGATGGGACATTTTGGAGGGCTTTCATTCATAGGGTTGCCATAAGTCAGAGACCACCTGATGGCATCTAACAACACATCACTGGGTCTGGCCTTGATTGGGAGCTGGCGTTACCTGGTTTACATCGTTAGCTTTGATGTTGTTATTCCCTTGCATTTGCAGTTTTTCTTTTTTGTTTGACACTGCCTTGGGAGGGTTCCCCCTAAAAGGCAGCTTATAAATAGCTTCCCAACTTTTACAATACCTATACAAATCTTGGGGTTTCTCTAAGTCAGCTTATTACCTGACTCTTAATGCATGGATGATGCCTTTCTCACTGCAAAAGAATCTATAATTGAAGAGTGTGTTTGCTGTTAGGACATGGGAAGACGCCAGAACATCCCACTGGATTGCAAAATATGATTGCTTATATGTTCAAAGCACCCTTCTTGGCGATTTCTTTCTATACTCATCTGTTGCTGGCTGCTTGGCTTGTGAACACAATTCTGTTGAAACTAGTGAGATGCAAGAGCTGTCAGGGAGCTTGGTTGGGAATCGATCCAAGCCCATGACCTTTCATGAGAGCAGCTTGGAGGCTCATTCACTGAAATCTTTCAGCTGGACAA
The DNA here is from genome assembly GCF_004798865.1 of Varanus komodoensis. NCBI lineage: Eukaryota > Metazoa > Chordata > Lepidosauria > Squamata > Varanidae > Varanus > Varanus komodoensis. Next base: position 8,690,697 of record NW_025335568.1, read on the forward strand.
AATCTGGATGGCCCAGAGATTTGTAGCACTTGATGAACTCGGTGTTGGGCTTTATCCCTTTTAACTAAGCTGGGCATAAGTTCCATTCATTTTAGTGGTCGTTACACTTGGGGAATAAACACTTGAATTTTTAAAAAGGTGAAATATGCTTCTCAGGAAGGTTCCTGATTTCTACAATTCCATATCGCAGGATGTAAGATGTAAGCAAAGGAGACACACTTTAATTTAATCATTAATTAATATGTGGAACTTTTGCTGCAGGAATTCATGATGGTCAACAGCTCAGATGGTTAGAGCTGGATTAAACAAAATTTGGAGGAGAATTCTGTCTGTAGCTATCAGCTAGCCTAACAGCTCTTCAAAAACTGTATCCCAGGAACAAACTTGGACTCTGTGTCCTGCTTCTGACCTTCCCTATTGTCAGGTGTTGGATTAGAGAGAGAAACCTATTCTGGTCCAGTATGACAAGTCTTTTGTTTGATGTATTGTAGTTTGCATTTTTTAAAACCCTTGTTAAGTCTGTGGGGGCAACAATCTAACCACTGGCATGTTTTCCTTTCCAGAATTTACACAGAAGTAGACTTATAAGGTTGTCCTCCAAGGGCATTATCAGATGAAGAGTGCAATCCGGTGGTGATGTGCTGCGAAACCAGAGGGTTGCAGGCATCTGTTGAGAATGGAAAGACCATGGAGGAAAGGTCACCTCTGCAGCTTTCCCACTCCGCGAATCAGCTTGCCAGTTTTGGAGGTTTAAGTGCTTGTGAAGTGGAAAGGCTGCAGCCGTGTCAGGATACATGGAAATCTGGTGGTCTCACTCTGTCCCTCCTTGCCCCAGAAGACCTGCATCTTGCAGGCTTCGAGGTCAGTCTTACAACCTCAGAGCTGTAGTCAGTGTGGAAAGAACCATGTAGGCTAAAGGGTGGAGCGGGGCCACTCCGAATTCTGAATTCAGGGTCCCAGCTCTGATCTTGGCGCTCATGAGCAAGGATGCAACTGGGAAGTGGAATTTTTCTGCAGTTGGCCAGACAGCCTCCACTAGCCATAGGACTGCGTCCTTAATAAGAAAGTGACACAAACACAATTTGTGTTACTTTGGGGTGAATTTTAAATGGTTTTAAAACTGGAAAGTAAGGGTAACAGGACTGGAAGTGATATCCAAAAGGAATGGGGAGCCCTTTTAGATTTCTGAACCCATGCCCAGGCACCCTCTGGATCCTAAGCACAACGAGCGCTACCCAAGCTATCCGCTTCTCCCTGTCTTGTACTGCTGCCACCAGGAGCCATTCTGGCAGGCTGAGCTGAAGGGGAGCAAAACTACTCCTGCAGTCCCACTGAAAAATATTTTCCCCTCTTTCCTGCCCCTCCATTTTCCCTGTGAGTTTTAGATTGAAAGCCTGTGGCAGGGACTGTCTTGCTTAATTGATTCTACCTTAACTGCCCCGGAGGCCTTTTGGCTGAGGAGTGGCATAAAAATACTATTAAATAAATGAATACACCCTGGCAAGAGTTGTCCATCTTTTCCCCTTTCAGCTTCTTGCTGCTAACTTATTGTTAGATGTCTTAATAGGACCTGCTGAATGGACTCTCTTGATAATGTGGGTAGAGGGTTTGTATTATTGTATTGGATAATATTAATTGACTGGGTATGTTTTAATGCTTATAGAAAATGTGAATGTGCTTTAAATTCTCCGTTAATTGTTGAACTCTCCCTGTTATATTGCAGTGGCGTTTGAACTTCTTAAAAGCATGTTATGAGTATGCTTTTGTATGTGCAAATGTGACCTGTAACGAGGTGTGTTAGTGTGAAGCGCTTCAGGTCAGGCTTCCAGGCTAAGTCCAGGTTCACACATCACAAGCAGCAATTCCTGGGTCCTTTGACAAAGGAACTGTGGGCACAAGGGCCGTACATGAGCCATGCATTCCATATTATCAGGTTCAGTAAACTTGGAAACTCTGGGTTTTTGATGGGTCAAACAACCCACACTTAACCCAACAATTGCCTGCTGGTTTTCTGTGCAGATTTTCAGAATTCCTTTGTTTAATTGTACACATGGGCTGTTAATCATCCTTCAGCTTCCAGCCCCTTGATACAGTTGTTCCCAAATTCCTCCTGCCCCTTAGACCGTATAAATTTGTTCTGGAGTGGGGTCTTGGCAGAGCAATTAATAACTGTTGTTTATGCTGCACAGCAAATGCAGAACTGAGGAGATATTCCTGGCTGTTCGGCAACTTTTCGGTTGATCACCTGCATGGAGAACAGTTTGAGGAGCTTTGCCTTACTTCAGCATGCTCCCTATAGCAGTGGGATCAGCAATGCAAATTTGAAGAGGAGGTGATTCAGTCTGGAACAATGACCAGACCACATCCTGTGCTTATCGGCAGTGGTCCGTTGTTCCAAAAACTGCATTTCCTATGTCATGATGTGCAGCCTCCTTTACATCAAGCAAATGTTCACCTGACTCCAAGGGTGGTAACTGCTACCAAAGATGGAACTCCATTGCTAAATGCTGTTCAACAACTTCAGTGCTGTTCAGGGCAGCATTACATAATGGTTAGAGAAATCTTCAACCAGATGCTTTAGACTACAACTCTCAGCATTCCTGACCATTGATTTGCTGGCTGGGGCTGGTGGGAGTTGAACTCCAAAACATCAAAAGGACACCAGGTTGAGGAAGTTTGGATTAGAGTACAGGTAGTCCCCAGGTGACGGATGAGTTCTGTTCCTGAGAGCATCCTTAAGTTGACTTTGTGTGTAAGTTGGATCGTGTATATAAAGAGCATATAAAATACTTAAGAAACGTTCTATATACATTAAAACACCTTAAACACAACAAAGCATAACAACAACAACATCAACAACACTATAGCTACAGGTGCTGAAGAAAGAGAGAGAGAATCTATAAAAATGTGGGTAGGTATTCAGTTCTTAATGCTGGGCACAATAGATGGCAAAAGAAGGAGGGGACGGCAGAGGATGAGGTGGCTGGATGGAGTCACTGAAGCGGTTGGTGCTTGGGTGGACTCCAGGGGATGGTGGAGGACAGGAAGGCCTGGAGGAGTGTTGTCCATGGGGTTGCGGTGGGTCGGACACGACTTCGCGACTAACAACGACAACATTCAGTTCTTAAAACAGTTTATATAGAAAGATAGAAAAAATAGTAAAAAGATTATTAAAGGTTAACACTGCTTGAGGTAAGATTAAGCCTAACATTAATTGGATGGTGATGGAGATAGGACTGGTGCTGGAGGTCGAGGGTACCACTGGAGTCACCTTTCCAGTTCTGGCTTCGCCGCTCTTTGCTTTTTCCTTCCCTCCCTCCCTTCCTATTCCCCCCTTCCTTCTCCCCTTGCCGCCTAGCCGGCCCTCATGGGCACCTGCTTGCCATTCGAGATGAGGCAGGACTCCTGGGTTTGTTTCTCTGCAAGTACAGAATGCTCATAACTGGGAGACCACCTGTCTTAGAAACAGGCCTGGGTGACGTGGCTTAAAACCCCTTCTGGCGGCAGATTTCGCTGGGCGCTCTTGGGCTGCCTTTCGAGCTGTGGATTGCTGTGAAGGTACCCAGGTGGGAAGCCCAAGGCTGCTGCTTTGAGCACCTTCGAGTCTAGCTTTGCACAGAAGACGCAGGGACACCCTCTCCAACACCACCAGCTTCTCCCAGGCCTGCACACTTCACCGTGGCCAAAGGTTCAAATGTGTCGTGGCCACGCGTTGTAAACCCCCTGGAGAGCTTCAGCCATTGAGCAGTATAGAAATGAAATAATTAAACAAATAATACTCGACCCGGCCAAATTAGAGCCAGAGGCCAGAGCACGTGGTACTTGAACGCCATAGCTGACCACTACAGCTTTTGTTCTTTCTACTTTAAGGGCAGCACCCTCAATCCTGTTTGGGTCCCCAGCTTTAGGGTTAGGGGGGCTTAAAACCTCCCCCCTTCCCCCACACGCCATGGCCTTGTCATTGATATTGTTAATAGCAAGACATTAAAGCAAATGGACCACTGTGCAATATATATTACAAGCTTGTGGGTGGGTAAATATGGATTGGAATTTCACTGGGGGGAAAAGAGATGAAGCGTCTTACTCTAAAAGTAGCTGCTAGCTGGATTGTTGAATTCATGTGTCCTTATCAAGAAATGCAGTAAATTTCCTTTTCCTTGCCATTGTTAACTTAGCAAGGCTAGGATGATCGATGCCAATAACTGCTGATTTGCTCACGATTACCTTGTATGTGTTTAAGCTTTCACTGAATTGTCACAAACCATATATTTTGCATTTCATGGCCATTGACTCCAACAGTCTCAATTTTTTGACGTGTGTGTATCTGTAATTTTCTTGCCAACTGGGTAACTCTAATTGCATGTGGCAACATGGACTCTAGTCCATGAAAATAATAAATTTGTCTGGCCTAAGGAGGTCACAGGACGCCTTGTGTCTTTTAAAAGAAGAAGAGTTGTTGTGAGAGGCAGTGGTTATAACATTGGTCAGGAATTTGGGAGGTCCGGGTTCTAGTCCCCATTCAGCCATGATGCTCCTGGGTGACTGTGGGCCAGTCACTGGCTCTTGGGCTTACCTACCTCATACGGTTGTTGTGAGGGTAAAATCACAAAGAGACAAACCTTATAAGCTGCTTTGATTTCCTTGCAAAAGGAATAAAGGCATGGTACAAATGTAATGTAATAATAATACATCAGGTCAAAGAATGGATTTAAAACCCCACTTAATGCCTCTCATGTTGATGCTGATGGGAGACCTCTGTAAATATTTCTAAAACTTTCTCAACTTGCTTATTAGAACATCACAAAAGAAATAAGCAGCCAGCCTATTTTTCTGCCGGAAGCTAGATGCCCCCACCGCCTGCCCTTTCCCAGCGGTACCACCACCTTCCTTCCAGCTGGAGGAAACTCACCCAAGCCTTTGTGAGAGCGGGCCAAGGGTCCCCAAGCGGCCTCTGCCACCCAGAAGGGCACGGTGGCCCTGGGAGTGTGAGTGGAAGTAGCAGAAATGCAGTGGCTGGAGCCTGCCTGCCGAGCAAGCGTTCCGCCTCGCCTCATGGGAAGGCTGGCCCTGGAAATAAGTCTTCAGCCACGGAGTGCTGGAAACTCTTCCGCATCGGGCTGAGATTGAGAACCTTAAATTCAGTGCTCCCTTCCTTCACCACCACCCAAAAAAGAGCAGTTTTGGAAGCTGGCACTCTTAAGCCTTTTCTTTGTTTATATACATTTTCAAGAACATTTCCAAAATATGGAATCAAGCGAACTGCGAACATTTTGCATGCTAAAGAATGTGTGTGTGGCTTTTTGTTTTGCTTTGTTTTTTTGCCACCGAGCATCTTATACGATCAGCTCCAGGCTTAGCTTGACGGTGCTTCATCAGCTCATTAATATTGAATACATGTCACTTTCATATGGCAGTGGATGCAAAGCAGGAGTTTTCTGCAAATATCTTGACAACTGAGGGTGTAGAATTACCCATCGTTCTGGAGCAAGCAGCTGCTATATATAAAAATAATTGGCATTTTTTTACTGGCATGTGACCCGATTTGCTTTTTCTTTCCTTCAACTGCTCTTAAGAACCTCAGTTAAGATATAGCAGAGGCAGATGTGTTAGGGGATTTCTCAAAGCAGTAGAGAAGGCCTTTCACCTGAGATTTGCATGTGTGTGAATGAGTGCAGGGGTGCAAGCCAGAGCCCCCATTTTCCTGCAGAGCAGCTCTGGGCTTAACAGAGTATCCAGTTGCTTGGAGACTTCGCTCAATTTCCTTAGAAACCCACTTCAGATCCTATCACTGATGGCACCAGGCAGGTGGGAGTTTGCAAATGCTTGACATGCGTGAAGTATTCCTTCAGCTCTTGGCCTTGGCCTGGTGGATCCTCGTGCTTTAGATTTTGGGTCAGCCTGAAAGATCCAAAGCGTTCAAAAGCACTGTTTTTCTAAGCAGTGCCGTAGTGATGCTTACACACTTGAAAGGGATGGGGGTTGTGCTCTGCTTCTCTTTAGAAATGAGGTTGCTGCAGCTTATACATGGCTCTGGGCTTCCCTCCCTCCCAGCCTTTTCCACCCCTTCCCATTTTCTCTGGCTGGGGCAAGGCATTGTACATCACGTGGTGCAGGGGCAGATCAAAGGTGGCTTGAGAAAAACAGGGCTCTGAGTTGGCAACTTCCAGGCACAAACTGCTTGATAACCTACCAAAGCCCCTTTAAGAACGAAGCGGCATGTTGCACAGGTCCTGTTATGTAAGATATTGAATATGTAGCATGCACATGATGCTCTCTGGAATTTTACTCCTGAGTAAGTCTCTGCAGCCCCAATCTAGGTCAGGATCAGCAGGCACAGAAAACAAATGTAATACATGCACCCCCAGCTTGTTTTCCAAAATCCATTCCCCATTTCAAGAAAAAAGCCTCTGTTGGGGCCAAAAGAAGCTTCCCCATTTTTCAGCTCTTGGTCCCGGTGGTTTTAAATTGTGGGGAGAAAGCATCTGAGGACGTGTACTCCTCCTCTCTTTGTGCATGATGGTCCTGATCCAGATTGTGACCTACAGGCTATTTGCAAGCGAACAGCAAAGACAGCTAATTACACACTAGGAATTTAATGCATTAGCCATGTTCGCATGTCATGATAACCTACCCTACAGGTAAGGTATGCAGTGTCAGTTGTTCATGAAACCCACACTGAGCATGACAGATGTCTGGGCTCATTGCGGTTTGTTCTTCCTCTCATTTCTGCTTGGTCCACCAGCTGGTGTCCCAGTGTCCCTTCCAGCAGAACCCATCTTGTTCCTTTCTCCACTGCAACCAGCCCCCTTTATCTTACACCTCCATTAAAAAGGAAAACAAAACACCCAGCGCCTCAAAATGTACGTCTGGGGTTATTTATTGTTATTTTGTGGCACCAGACAATTGTAGTGTTTATCAACTTTAAAATGTTGTTGTCGTCTTACTAAGAAGTCTTGCCTGTTTAATTTCCTTGCCTGTTTCAGCTGCAAGAAGGAGTGGAAAACAAGATTTGCACATATGCAGATTTGCACGCAATTGTCAAAGTCCTGTTCGCAGCTGTTAATAGAAAACCAGCACTGAGAGGGGAAAGGGGGCAAAAGAAGGTGCACCTGGAAGAGTGGGAGAAGGACAAGATCCGTGAAAGGAGCTTTAAGTATTCCACTGACAGTTCCCCAGATCTTCCAGCTTTCAGCACTTCCCCAACTCTAGCTACTCCAGAATGGGGTGATATGGACACCCTCCATTTTCAGGGCTACTCTTGGGGGGACTTACTTCTGAGGTCCCCATGGTTCTCTGACAATTAAAAAAAGGACCCCCCCCCCCAAAATAAATGTGACTGAATGGGTCCGGGGAATAAGGTGCCATGGAAGGCAAGCGTCAGTAGCTCTGGTTCTGCTTAACTGTTTATTGTAAGCCGTCCCGGGACTCTGTAGGGGACAGCATAGAAAAGCTTTTAATAAGTAAATAAATAAAATAAATTTGCTCTGTCCCATTCTTCCAGCTATCAGACATTTTTAAACTCTCTGGGATATTTTGGACTTAGGAGTACGGACAGATTCAATGGCTGGGAAGTAAATGGACGGCAGATTTGTGCCAATTTAAGGGCAGGACAGTGAACGGAGGGAAATCTGCGCACCTGCAGTAACACTGGTTGAAGGTGTGCACATTTCCACTCTGTTACTTTTTGACAATACATTTGCATATAATTTCCCTCCGTTTACTTGGCAGACATTAAATGTCTGTTTTGCAGTAGTATTTTTAGCAGGTGAAGAATTCATAGAAACCGCTGCAGCAAGTGCTCTGAAAAGTACAAGGTATTATCTCCCCTTTCTGCCACAGCTTGGGCAAGTGTTAGACATTAGAAAACTGTCAGTTCAACCCTGAAAAGCTGGAGCATCGCATTGCCAAGGTGCTGAGGCGGCCTCTGCCATCTTGGAGACCTGGGAGATCCAGGTGCTCGTCCCCCCTCGGTCGCGAAGCGCATGGGGTGACTTTGGGGCAGTCACAGACTCTCAGCCCAGCCTACCTCAGAGGGCCGTTGTTGTGAGAGTGGAGCAGAGGAGATCTAAGTCCCCTTTGGTTCCTCACAAGAGGAAAAAGCAGGGTGTAAATATAAATAAGAACGACTAATAGCCGGCAACTGCACAACTCAGCCTGTACGCAGCCTTGCCTTGATAGTTTTTGGATATGGTAGGAACGTCACTTCTGCACTTTTTATGACATCTGAAACTTACAAAGTCATCGCATGTATTTGACAGCCATAAATGCATACTTGCGCCCCTGTGAAAGACCAACAACTATCAGAAAAATAAAATACAACTCACCACCGCCACAACAGTTGTACAGATCTCAGGAACTGGGAAAAACCAAAACCCTCCACTGCATTTTTTTTGAGCAACAAAACGTTTTTAAAATGCTGCCACTAAATAAAACCCTGCAAAGGACAGTGGGATACCAGCTACAGGACGGAGAGGCACTGTGGGTTTGCGATGACCCACCCACACGGTATCGCTGACTTGCGGGCGGCTTAGCCTGTTGTGTGGGCCACCTCCGGTGGTTTTAACCTCACTTTGCGTAATCCTGGAACTGTTGCTTGGTGGGAAAACTGCATTTCCCCCTCAGCAGCAAATATAACCAGCTGACGAACATCAGCAATGGATGTCCTGCAGTGATACAGTTAAGGCTGCACTTGTGCTGTGCAAAGACAGAGTTGCGCATAAAACTGTTTTTGCTGTCCCACCAGTTACACTTTGAGAACAATACTGTGCATAATTTGTGTTTACAAATGCTGTGGCTGGGTTATGCAAACCAGGCAAATTTGCATTCATTGCACTGGAGAGCTTCTGTCATTTCCGCTAGCCGGGCTTCAGAGCATTGTGCAGGACACGGAAGTCAAGTGCGCTAGAAAGTCTTGCTCAATCTTCTTTTTGCCTACTGTGTTTCCAAAACCTTACTTGGTATTGACTTTGCATCCGTATCGTCACAGTCATAAGGAGTACAAGCATTTTTTTTTCAAGGGAAAGAAATCCATCTCTTTGGGTACTACAAGCTGGCCAGTGACAATTATACAGTGCAGTTGTAATATGCTTGCAGGCACACCTAAATGGACTTCACCGGTCCCAATGAAATTCCAGATGTGTGGCTATTTAGGCCAACATGGGGGGGGGGCAGGGGGCCCTGTCCTGGAAACCAGTTATGCATTCATCGTGAATAAAAAGATTTTGCTTGAACACAGTTGGAGTTGAACCCTGTGCTTGAAGACTCCTGGGCATGCCCCCTCCTGAATCTTGGGACAATTCCAATAAAGGTCTGACTCTTTGGCAGGAAGCCTTCTTTTTAGAAAGCAGCGATTCAGCCCCACAGCTGATGCAAATCCAAAAGGAAGCTTGAACTGAAAGATGAAATCAAACCATTTCCCTGCTCAAATAATCAAATGCCTTCCAGGACCCATGCTGACGGAGCAAAGAGACTGCTGTTGAGCCAGAGAGCTTGTTTATTGTCTTACGCCTTGGCCAAAAAAAGGCACTGCAGCCCATCTCCAGGAGTCCAAATTTAAAATTCCATTCCTCCTTGGATACTCCTGTCCACCTTTATGGAAGTGACTGAGTAATGCTTATTTAGAGAACGTTCCAGCTCCAAGATGCAGTAACCTTGCCGCATACACATGTGCTTTACCAGACAGCACTTTAAACTGTCTATTGTGCAATGGTGTAACACAGGCCTAAGCACGAAGCTTCAGCAAGCCGGTGGAGCCCACTGGCCCATGGAGCAATGAGAATTAATTTCTAAGGTGGTCTTGCTCCTGGCATGGGGGGAAACACCAGCCGAGGAGAAGGAATGGGTGTAAAAACATTGGAAGGTAGATTTAGGATGCCTGGTCAGGGGCAGGGGCAGTGAAAAACTTTAGGAGTGGATCAGCAGCTGACACACTGTGGAAAATGTGACAGTTTTCAAGATAAAGTCTCTTCAAGATAAAGTCTGGAGAGGCGTCTCCAGTAGAAGGCAAAAAGGAGCACTTCTATAGCCACTCCCTTCTTAAGCTCCGCTTCCTATGACACCAACTAAAATTATTTCCAGCTTTGTTAATATAAACACTATCTCGTTTCTTTCTCCTTCTGTTTTCTCCCTACCAGGGAACATGTGTGCTTTGCCAAGGGGTGAGGGCCCTTCCAAGAAACAGCTGGATTTTTTCTTTTCAAAAATAGGGGATTGATCCTTGGTGTACTCCTCCATCTAGGTGCAACCTGAAACTGCTGCAGCATCTGGTAGAACCTAATTTTTGTGTGTAGGCTCCCCTCTCGGTCCATCTTCAGACCGTGTCAAAATGCCCCATAACAGGTTCTGTACCACTTTCCCTTCCTCATGGCTTGCTCTGGTCACCTTCTTGCCACATAAAATGTTCTGAAAAACCCCAACGCTTGCTTACTGTTCTGCGACCTTTGAGCTGGTAATAAGAAAGGTATTGCCTAGATAGATTTTGGAATTTTCCCATGGTGGCATTCTGGGGACACAACTCAAAGAAGGTGTGTGTGTGTGTGTGTGTGTGTGTGTGTGTGTGTGTGGACAGTCCAATTTCACTGCTAAACTATTTCAGCACTTGCAACCTGATTGTACCTGCTCATGTTCTTTTGTGGGCAACTGAAAAATGAATTTGAGAGAGGAATTCCTTGAAAGGAGAATTTCCTTGAAAGCAGAAGGTTGCAAAATAAGATAAAGTATTTATTTAAAGTTTTTGTATGCCATCCCCTTGCTATATAGCCTCAGGACGGTTCACTCCAATAAATAAATATCATACAAATACAAATTTGTAAATTAAATCTCAGAAAAAGCATTCTATGCTCTTAAATGGTTAACCACAGCAGACAAAGAGACTAGCGATTACTTTGAGTGCACATACCATTGATGACATGTTTAAAATCCCTTATGTATGTCTGTCACCTCCCAGGGGAAGGGCCTTCTTGGTTGTGGCCCCTGAATTTAAGAACACTTTCCCTGAAAGTTCTGTTTGTTGCCCTTCACGTGCAGGTGAAAACCACCTTATTATGAAAGATGGTACTTTATTTTATTTTACTGATGCTGGTGCTTTAGATCTTTTTTCAGTCTTAATCTGTTAAGTGGGTGTTTTTGGTCATATTTTTAAATGCTGTTTTATAGTGTAAACTTTTTGAGAATTTCTGTGCAAATATAAACAGTGGAGGAGGTTTGTAAAGGACCAGAGTCATCCATTACCATCGCCTCACACAACTGCTTGTGTGCTGGTTGCCAAGGGCAGAAGTGGGTGGCCAAAGATACCAAGACTGCCAACAGCATGTTATAAGGGCAACACTTTTACCTAAGAAGCATTTCAGCATTTTAGAATGGTGGAAAATGGACAAAAGCCAGGCTATGGAAGGGGCTCCCCAGAGAGGTGCAGCTGGCACTGATGCTTTTTTCATTTCGACACCAGGCCAAACCCTTTTTATTTTCCCATTATTTTAAATGTTAGTAGCATTTTCTGGATACTGTATCTTATTTATTTTTTATTGTGTTGCTGCCCTGAGACCCTGTGAAGGGCAGGATATAAAAGCATAGAATAAAATAAAATCAAGCCATCAGTGATCAGGATGGGGGGCGGGTGGGCAAGAGACTTAGCTATCCAGGGATGGGCCAGATTGGGGTCCCAGCAGGACCAAATTTGGTCTTTCATGGTGAGCTTCTGCACATTGAACCTCTCGGGATAAGAATGCGGGGAAATAACAGACAGACTGAAAGCTGGCACAAGAGGGCTCTGAGTCACACAGGGGAGACCTAATTCTAGCCTGGCGGCCCGTGTAGCGAAGCTTGGTCAGGGGGGATCGAGCGACTTGCTGGGGTGGAGGCAGGCTGGCTTGTGAAGAGGCTAGCTGCCCCCTTTGCCCCCGTTCTCTGGGACACCTCATGCGCACAATTCCTAGTAGGTTTGGTGAGGAAGCCCTGCCAGTCTAGAGAACCCAGTCTGAAAGAAAATAATGCCCATCTCCGGGCCAGGCAGGGCCTTCAGAGTGAGAGTTGTACCTGGCAGCTGGCAAGCCAGGGCTGGTCAAGCTTGAGAAGAAGAGCAAGGTGAGCCGGGCTGTAGCCTTTCTCAATTCCTTGGCTCAGAGAATCCCAGATTCAAGGTGAGGATCTGCTAAACCACTGGAGTAACGCTTCAGGAGAGTGTTATTAAATAATTCCGAGCTCAGGGCATATTTAAAAAGGGCTATTTGGAAGAAGCAAACCAGCCACATCATGCAATTTGCTATGGAATGGATTGAGAGTGTTTGGGACAGTGGGTAAGCATCTATCTGCATTTTATGTTTTGTAGCCTTTTTTCCTAATCTAATTTAAAATAATTCTTTTAAACACAGGCAAATCCAGATGTTTTCTTCTAAACTATGTCATCCAGAAAAATTGAAGAGTAAATCCAGCAGAAGTAAACAGTGTAATAGCCATTTTAAAAACTGGCTAGCATACGTCTTTTAGGACAAACATTCTCTTTTCTCAGGCCAAAAAACAGAATGGGAGCACCTAACTACATGCTTTCTTTTGCTATTTTTTAAGTCTTTAAAAGTCTTAGTTTACATTAAAGCATAAGACATGGTGCTGAGCTGGTACTGTGGTACATTAGGCATAGCAGACATTGCGTGCCTGCAATTAACAGGGTGGTGATGGAGACGGCCTGGAGACCCCAATCCTGGAAATTTTCCTGCCCTACTTGGAGATGCAGAACCTGTAAAGCAAAGCTTTTTTCCAACCCTGAGCCACGTCTCTTCCCTGACCTTGGTCCAGTCAACCATTTCTCAGCCAAATCTACTTCTGTTGGGTTATCGGGAGGGAAAAAATAAGAGCACTTCAGCCATTAGCTGGTATAGAAATGAAACACATATTTCAGCTAGAGCAGACCCTAACCCTTAACCCTTTCTATCCACACTATGGTTCTGCCAGAAATAACCCTGCACAACTATAATTCATATGTTCGTGGAGGATTCCTTGGATGCCAGTGGAGCTAGAAAAAAGAATTGAACCTTTGGGCTTCCTGTTTACACAACACCTGCGGCAGCAGGCAAACTGCATTCATGGAATTAACGTCACGCCTAGTTTGGCCTGCATTTGGGGTTTGTTGGAATTCACTAGGCACTGTCCTTGGAAACAAACCCACCCTTCTGGGATGCATTTTAATAAACAAATCGTTGCTGCTGTATTTATTTTGTATGTTTTAATGCTGTTCCAAGTTGCCTTGAGAATTTTCTTTTGAAAAAAGGGCTCTGAGAAATTTAAGGCACAGTGTTATGCTGCATGGACAGAAGTATGTGGTACAACTCCCAGCATGCTTCAGTTCTCCCGGCTCGCATTGGAATGCTGGGAGGTGGGAAGATCCCTTTTCTGCATAAACCTGCATAGGAGTGCACAACTAATTAATTCCCGTTAATGCACCAAAATAAGCAGAAGAAGAAGCAGCGCACACAGCTGCTCCTCAGGTTCCCAAAGAGAACGGTTGCGTCTCAGCGATGCTTCAGAGATATTTCAGCTAACTTAGAACCGCCAGGTTTTCTCTGGTTTGTCCAAAGTGCAAACTCTCTGTTTTGCCTCACCTCTGTAACAAGGAACGTAAAGCTCAAGACCAAAAATGTGGTATTACCTCCAAACCTCTGACAACAATGGCCTGTTTCACATGACCATGAGAAAGATCACCGTGTCTCAGTTTACCTGTCATGTTGTATCAGGCATCTGTGGCTTGCTCTCTTGTGCCAGTCCAGAAACCAGGGATTGTTTGAAGGCTAGATAATCCTCAGACAACCCTGAGACAAGCCATAGGTTATTTGAGGGTTATCTAACCTTCAAACAACCCATGCTGCCTGAGTTCATACAACACGACAAGCCATAGCAAACCAGGCACCTATGAGCATCCTGCAGAAATGGCACTCGGGGCAGCTAGCTTTGCGTGGCACAATTCCCCCAGTAAATTAAGCCATGGAGAGCTGTTGTGCTGCTTTATAGGAGATCCAGCAAGGAAGCTTTGTTAATGTACAGTGGCCAGCAAAACAAAACATCTTACGGTTTTATGAGAAGAATCCTCCAGTGATGGCATTACTGTGACTGGATTACTTTACATATCTTTATCCTCCAGGGTTACGATATGAATTTATAGTGCAATGTCACATTGATTTGATTTGTGTATCCTTTGACCTTTAAGTGGCTGAAATTATGATTCCCTTTTGCAATATTTCACCAGATAGAGACTGTGGTTTTATTAAGCCTATTTACATGATTATCTGTAGGGGAACACCTGTCCATGCTTTCTGTGTCACTCTAGCTGCCTTCCAGGGCTTCCAGTGTTATGTGTGTGAATGTCTGGATAGGCTTCTCTGGTCCGGTCTGTGAAGGAGCTCTTCTCCAACTCAGCCCTGGGCATCATGTCTCCCAGATTCATGGTTTGCTGGAATGCTGCCTACTAAGGAAGATGCCCAGCCTGGGCAGATAGTTTTTCCGTGCCTTCGAACTGCCTCCCGCTTCGTTTCTGTCTTCCAGGTGTATTTCGAGCCCGGTTTTTATCTGAGGATATTCTCTGGGGCTTTTTTGAACAGCACCCTGATAATGCAGTATGTACGGAGTGTGGAATACATAGGACTTGGTTTCCTTTTACAAGTTATTGAAGAATAACTGTTGATTGCAGCTTTTGTCCTCTATGGTGTCTCATTAACTCCATGGCTGTTGGGCAAAAGCCTTTGCTAGCTTTCTACAGTTTCTGACATATCCAGATGAGGACAGTGCGCAGATATTTTAAGGCTCCTCCTATTCTTGTCACTTGAAGGCACCTAGAAAGTGTGTGTAGCAAATCAAGGCATGGTCGCATGTGTGAATGAGCAGTCTTTAGCATTACAGTTCAAGAATGAACCAGTTAATTCAGTAACAGTACTCCAGAATTAAAATTCATTGACATCTAGAACTTTATGGATGGAAAACAAGGGTTTTGAAATGCAGCAGGGTGTGATTAAAAGAACAAGAAACCAGCATGAAATCATAAGGCATCACGTGCTTTACAAGGTGCAGGAAACCAAATTCTTGGCTTAAACCTGAATTCCAGTTCCACAAGAGCCATGAATTTACTGCCTCTTTGTAAAACGAGATGACAATATGCATAAACCTCTTGCCTTCCTTTTAGTATGTTTGGCTTTCATATATTTATATGTCAGAATATGGATAATTAATGTCGGTTAGTGCAGGGTAGAAATATTTTTAAAACTTCCTTTTGCTATTACAGAATGAGAGTTTATTTACTCTGGCATGGAAAGTCCTTGTAAACCCCTTTATGCAGACACTGTTAATGTAGCTTAATTTTTTTTAAAGTTAAACAAGTTAGATGTCCAAATCATTTTGCTTCTTAGGAGTCGTGAAATCTGAAGCCAGAGGTAAATAGGAATGAGAAGAGGCCATGCTAGATCACATATATGTGCCTATGTGCAGAACCTGGAAAACCCGTGGAAACGCTACTTGCTCTTTCTTCCAATTCTTGTGTCAGCACTTTACAAAACCTCACCAGGGCAGGATGACATCTGCTTCCATCAGCCAAACCTTGTCAACTACATGTGACCTGGAGATTGCTCCTGTTATTGGCTGCTTGCCAGTTACCTCCAGCTATCTTATTTATTTATTTATTTATTAAAACATTTCTATGCTGCCCCATTCGCTGAAGCCTCGGGGCGGCTCACAACATAAATTAAAATACAAGAAATAACAATATAAAATAAGTCGCCCTGGCCAAATAAAATAAGCAAATAATATTAACAATTAAAATGACGCTTAAATAAAAAGGTCTTTGCCTGGCGCCGAAAAGCAAATACCGACGGCGCCAGGCGGACCTCTCTGGGGAGCGCATTCCATAGATTGGGCGCCACCCCAGAGAAGGCCCTCCTCCGAGTACCCACCCTCCTAATTTCCTTCACGGAGGGTTCCCGGAGAAGGGCCTCTCCCGCAGATCTCAAGGGGCGGGCGGGCGTATATGGATGTAAGCGCTCCTTCAGGTAACCAGGACCTTCTATCTTCTATCATCCTGGGTTCGCAACCAATATTTATACTATTTGATTTATTAGATTTATATCCTGCTTTTTCTTACGCTGAACTCAAAGCAGCCCGCATCATTCTCCTCCTCCTGCTCTCATTCGTATCCTTACAAGAACAATCTTGCGAAGTGGGTTTGGCCAAGAGTCTGTGACTGGCCCACAGTCATTCAGCTGGCTCCATGGCCAAGCGGTGGTAGAACCCAGATCGCCCTTCGGTCCTGCACTCTTAACCGCTGCGCCACACTGGCTCTCTGAGGCTTCTGGCAGGTGGGCTTAGGGAGCAGCTGTGGCAGAATTGCTAAGGGGGTGGCCAGATGCAAAACAGCCTAAGACTCCTAGGAGAGTCAGAGTTTTGTTTAGTGAAGTTTTTCTTAGACCTCTGCAACAAATTCTAATTTTTGGTGGTGGGGGGGAACACCAAAAATGACCCCTTCTCCTTTGCTTCTACTTACTCTGACCAGTAATACTCTGACCCTCTATGCTTCAAATTTCCTTTGCTGTATTTTAATTTATTTAAAATAAATAAATACTTGGAAGGGTGCTTGATAATTTTTAGGCAGATCTAGGAAGAAAAACTGTATTACTCCTGGGCTACTCAGTGCCACTAACCCAGTTATTAAAAAGCCTTCCTCTTCCTCTTCCTCTTCACCAACTGCAAGAGTGCAGCTTCTGAGAAGTCTTCACCCGGCTGGCCTGTGTAGGGTGTGAAGTAGGAGGAGATGGTTTTCTCAGTAACTGTGCTGCTGATGCAGGGCTACTTGGAAATGTTTTATGATGTGGCTTTGTGGGAAGCATAAAAACATTTGGTACCATTTAGAGGGGATGTGTAATTCTGCTCAGCAACCCTCCCCTGACATTTCATAGTTAAAAACAGGGACCCTTTTATAGTACCTGGTTCTTAGAGTGAGGAATAATATTTCACTTCCCATCATACCATCCCCTCTCTCTCTCTATACTGTTCTCTGTGTTCTGTGCTGTTTTTTTATCCTGCAATAAACTATTCTGTGCTCATTGACAATTCAGCTTGCTTGTCCAGCAAACCTGAGGGAGGTTTTCTTCATTCTTGTCCTGTCACTCTTTCACCTTAAAAGTAAAATAAAATAAAATAAAATAAAATAAAATAGTTCTTGTTAAAGGGTGTAGAGAATCCTCATCGAATTGCAAATGATGCAGCTGGGAGGAATAGTTAACACTTTGAAAGAGGGAAAAAACTCAGAGCAACTTAATAGAATGGAAATTAAACAAAACGAGTTTCAACAGAGACAAAGTTTTGCATTTAGAACAGGGTGGAATCAAATGCAGAGGTTTAATGGCTGGGCAGTAGTGCATTTAAAAAAGATCTCAGGCCTTCAGCTGAATCTGCTCAGCAGTGTGACACTGCAGCAAACATGGCTACTGCATTATCAGGGGATGTGACTAAAGCCATCATTTCTAAGTCATGGGAAGTAATGTTTCCACTTTGCTCTAGTCCAGTCTTCAGTATTTTCTCTGCAGATCTGGATGCTGCAGTTTAAGAAGTTAGACAGTTTGGGACAGCTTCAGAAGAAGGAGGCAACAAAGGCAATCAGGAATATGGAAAATAAATGTTATGAGGGTAAATGCAAGGAACTGTGTCTGCTTAATCTGGGAAAGGGAAGGCTGACCTGGCTGTACCAGGATGGCACTCCACAAATACCTAAATGCCTTGTCACGTGGAAGAGGCCAAACGTTTGTCTCTGCTCCGTGCCACCCCAGTGGGCGGAACTGGATCTCGTGGGGTTAAGCTGCAGGAGGGTAGATTTTGATTGAATATCACTGGAAACATGTTAATGGTAAGAGCAATCTGAACATGGAACTCATTACCTAAAGGGGTGGTGGGTGGGAAGGAGAGAATCTGTGGAACGTGAGGTTGTCTGAATTCCATTTCATAGCTCAGCCTGCCTCACTCCCAAGTGCGAATTTGTTTGCTTGTTGTTCAAATAGGAAAAGTACATATTTAGGTGTTGGGTTTTTTTTTTTCAAAGTGTGAACCCAGATACTTTCTTCCTTTAACTACATTCTGAAAATGCATATTTTTCTGACCAACTCATTTTGCTAATGGAGTTGCAAATTTGGGAATATGCTAGCTTTGCCCCCAAAATGTGTTTGCATTTGGGGATGTGAATACGGCAAGCTCTGCTATTTAACAAACAAGCTAAATTCCTATGCTTCCTTAGAGGTGGGCTGTCCCTTATTGGATACCATAGAAACAGCATAGAAAATAAAATAAATAAAATAAAATAATTTGCACATCTGCAGAAGGGGATTGGACCAATTCATGGAGGAAAAGGCTCTCAGTGGCTACTGGCCCTGATGTCTGGTATCAGCGGCAGAATGTTTGTGTACACCAGTTGCTGGGGAACATGGGCAAGAGGGAGGAGTTGTGGGTGTTCCATGAGCAGCTGTCTGACCACTGCACTAGATGGATCTCTCCTCTCCTCTCCTCTCCTCTCCTCTCCTCTCCTTTGAGATCCTCAAGCAGGGGATGGATGCTTGAACTATGAATTCCCTCAATTGAGCAGCAAGTTGGGGTAGATGGCTTAACAAGCCCCCTTGTACACTGATCTTAGTATACTAAATAGTCATTTATGAAGTTTGCTGTTTTATTTATACTAATTCTCCATTGGTAACATTTCTTATTCCCCTTTCCAGGGGAAATCCAACAGGAAGCCAGATTCTGGCTAAATACCAGGAAAAATGTCCTGACTGTTAGAGCAGTATGACAATGGAACCCATGACCTGGGGAAGTGAATTTATGTATTTATTTTTAAATTTATACATTGCAACCTATAGCCCAATTTAGGGCTCTCTGAGTGATGTACATTACAGGTCATGAGCGCTCCCACCCTGGAGGCATTCAAGATGCAGCAGGACCACCATCTGAGAGGGATGGTTTAACCTGGGAGTCCTGCACTGAGCGGCAGTTGGACCCAGTGGCCTTCCTGGCCCCTTCCGACTCGACTCTTCTGTGAGTCCCCCGATGTGCTCAAAGAGACATGCCAGTCACGGCCGGGACCCTGTTTTGTTATGAGAGAAGCAGGATTAGACCGAAGCCATTCTGTGAGGGTCACAGTGTGGATTCTCAGCCCTAGTAATCTCTGCTGAGTGATACCTGGTCCATAGGTATGCACACCTACAGCATCTCTCCCCCAACCTGGGGGCCATGCCAGTTGGGGATGATGTGACTCATAGTCCAGCTTTTGTCTATGGAAAGCAGGCTGGGGAAAGGCTACACGGCAGCACAGGCTGGGAGTGGAAAATATATCTGTGCTAAGAAAGTTCATTTCTAAATAGCCTGGACTGCTTCCAGATGAAAAGAGAGACCTCGTGGGGGGGGGCATGGGGGGCATTAGCTGGCATACAAGTGACTAGACCTTCTCACTTCCGCAGAGGATGACACAGGCTACAAAATGAGGTACTGGAATCTTGACATGGTAGCGTGCAAGGTACTGCTTGAGGTTGCAAGTGGGGAATGCCATGTTTGCATAATTACCTGACTCCTGCAAACAGAAATCTAGTTCTTCAGGTGAATGAGGTTCTTCCCTGCCACCCTTGATTTTTATTAGCAGGGACAGGGTGGTGGAGGTGGTGTTTTTTTTTTAATGCAGGGGAATGTTACACTGCAGCCCATACTGGCAGTCACCCTCTCCTCTCCTTTGTGCTGCCTGTGTACGCCAAACTGAAGCATTCATTGTGCTTTTGTGCAGATACTTAATTATCCCCCTTATTATGGTTCCTTCATGACAATCTACCACTCTGGAGTGTCTCATGGGCTTCTATACCACCACTTTTGGAATGTTGTTTATGGCCTAAATATCAGTGCTATACTTAAAGAGGAATATAATCAAATGCATCCCCTGGGAGCACAGAATGTGGGGAAATGATGGGAACATTTCTGTTTCTCTTAGCCGATGAAAAGAATACTTGGGTTTTGTGTTTCCTTTTTAGTGTGTGTCGCTTGGTGCTGGTGGAATTCCAGAACACTTATGCCTCTATTTAACACAGCACCAAGAGAGAGGAGGAATGAACATTTCGAATGATATTATGGGTTGTGGTCCCCTTCCCAACCTACTTAAGTGTTGAGTATGACTCTGCCTCTCATGTGAGCAATGTTCGCAGCTGGGAAAACTCTCTGATGTGCAGCTAATATATTTTTCTCCTCATGTCTGCAAAAGCTCAGCATTGTGGCTTGAAAAGCTTAAAATACAATTTAGTGCACAAAGATTTCAGCTAATGCTAACAGATTGCTCCTGCACATAATAGCACTTTATTTAAAGTAGTGGGGGGGTCATTGCGATTATGACAGTTTTAAAATAGCCACTCATCCAGGATGAATATGAATTGTCTATGGGCTGCTTTTGTACACTGGAAAAGAACTATAGTGATGTAACCTGTGTGTGGGTCTTCAAGTGACTCAAAACCAAAGCTATGTTTTCACTGCACCTTAAAGACTAACAGATTTTAGTATGTCATAAACTTGACACCGCTAACATAAGCATGCGGGAGCTGACAGGCTCATAGAAATGTTTGTGGGCAAGTAACCTTTGCAACTTATTTTAAAGCCTGGCCTCTGAAGTTCCTTCTAAAATTGATAGATGAAATTCTGTAGGTTAAGGTTAATCTGACCCATTAAAATACATACAATACAAGGTAACTCCCATTGATTTCAATGTAGCTTAACTTCTAAGTCAGTGTACAGCCAGTGGCTAAAGAACTGGATACCAGCCTGTCCCAATCCAGTGGCTTTCAACCACTGGTCTGCGGACTGGTGCCAGATTTCCTGCCAGTCCATGTGGGTGCATCCCGCTAACCCCAAACTGCTGTGGGGGCTGACTGTGCTCCACCACCTTTTCCTCAGTTGGTCTTGCTTTTGCGCTGATGCCACCAGGGAGGGGAGAGAGGGCTCCGTGGGAGCCACTCTGTGCTGATTTTGGTATTTTGTTCTTTTTTTGTTGCTCAGTTTCTGGTTGGTTTGGAGAATTCTCTTTTTTTTGGCGGGGGGTGGTATTGTCTTTGGAAATGAATGCACAGAATATTATACTATGTGTATGGTGCTTTTTGTTTCTGCTTCAGCGGTCCCTGGGGTGGTTTTCCTGTTTTTGCCGGTCCACAGCTGTGGAAAGGTTGAAAACCACTGGTCCAGTTTATCTGGCTGTCAGTTCACAGCTGCCTCTAACACCCAGACCAATGTTCAAGAACGCTGGGAAGTTGTCATCCCAAACAGCTGCAGGGCACCAAGTTGCAAGAAGAGGTCTGCATGCTAATTCAGTGTGGTTTCTTTAAAAAATGACTCTGCAAGCAGTTTAACCACAGAGCCACGGTCTGGTGCAAGGAAGTTACATTTAAACCTTTTGCTGGGCAGCGTTTCACCTGTGACAATTCTATGGAGTATTTGTGAATGCCTTTGAAAACTCTCAGAAGAGCTTCCTGGTTAGCAATCACTGTGACTTATAAAAGCAACACGGGTAGTTCTGTTGCATTTTTAGGGGTCTGGAGCACGATTCTTGCTTTGCTCTGGTCATTCTGTCCACTTTCATCTCCCCTACAAGCAACGATGGGTCGTGCAGGCATTAAATCTTGCTCACTTCTTGGGGAAGGAATAGAGAAAAGCAGCCGAGGATACTGGCGAAACTGTTTCCTGCCTGAGCACTGAATCCCATTTTGGAGAAACTGGGGTGAGGCTTGAAATCCAAGCAATATCAGCATCGTTTAACTTAAAGCTCTGGTGGCCAGTAATGACACTTTCAGAGAAGCAGTTCAGCCTTCTAGAATTGGGAAAAAATGGCACCGAGGGTGGGGAAAACAGTGTCGGGAAAATGGATGGGGCTAGCAAAGACGATCTGAATGTCTGCTCTAGCATAGACACTTGCCCTCAGGGTTGCATCCTGGCAACCTTAATTGCATTCTGTCGTGGCCAGGGACAAAAGGAGAGCCCGCTTGTTCCAGTGCTGGCGTAGTTCAGCTGTGCTTGCATGAGCTGCGGATGAACTTGGATCAGGTATGGCTTTAGATGGACACCTTTATGTAGAACACCAGGACCCCCACACCTTGGGGTTTCCCCTTTTGAGCAGATTATGTTGCTGGCAAGACACAGTCTAGCCCCTTTATTCCTTTTTTAACAAGTTTTATTATTTTCTCCATAAACCCAAAACTAAAAACAACAATTATTCAGGACATCAGACATACTGGGTCGACATCTCTCTCTCTCTCTCTTTTGCATTCAACAACCATATTCAGTTTTACGCACAGTCCCATTTCTCTAACCAATGATAGAAAATATTCCAAGTTGGATAGAAGTATGTCTCTTCTTTCTCCTTCAGAGACAAAGTCAATCTGTCCATCTCCGCACAATCCAAGATCTTTTTTAAAATCAACTCTTCAGGAGGTGGCTCTTGGCTTCTCCAATGTTGGGCAAATGCATCTTCGCCACAGTAATTATATGTAAAGTCAAATAGATAGCTTGTTTATCAAAGTTATCAGGAACAATACCTAATAGAAAGACTTCAGGTTTAAATATTAACAGTTTATGCAGCATTCCTCAAGCCATTTGTGTATTTTAACCAAATATTTTTTTGCCTTAACGCAGGTCCAGCACAAATAATAAAAAGTACCAGGTTTGTGTTTACATTTCCAACATCTATTTGACATATTTGGAAAAAGTCCTTTTATTCTTCCTGAGCAGTTGGCGCCTTTACCTGTTGTTGTTCTGTGATGTCAAGTCCTTTCTGACTTACGGCGCCCTCCAAAATGCTCTTGGAAGCTCAAGGCCATGGCTTCCTTTATGGAACTGAGCCATCTCGTAGCTGCCCTTCCTTTTCTTTCTTTGACTTTCCTTACCATGATTGTCTTCCAGGAGGTGCCTGAAGTATGGCAGTTTCTGTTCTATCCCTTTTGCTTCCAGAGCAAGTTCAGGCTTGCTTTGATTTAGGCACCACTAGTTCATCTTTCTGTCAGTCCAAGGCATTTGCAGAGCTCTCCTCCAGCACCAGGTTTCAAATGCATCCATTTTCTTCCAGGCAGCTTGTTTCATTGTCCAGCGTTCACACCCAGATATAGTGGTTGGGAGTGCAATATTGTATCGCGCTGATGAATTTGACCTTTTTCTCCAGTGAAACTTCTTTACACTTGATTATCATTTCCAGTTCCTTCATTGCTGCTCTTCTTCTAATTTCTTGGCTGCAGTCTCTGGACTGATGACTGTGCCAAGACGTGAAAAATCTTTGACAATTTGTTTCTTCATTGTTGACATTAAAGTTGTGTGATTCTTCTATAGTCGTGGCTTTTGTTTTCTTAATGTTCAGTTGCACTTTCTTCTTTCATGTCCATCAGGAATCGCTTCAATTCATTGTTGCTTCTACCTAGCAATACAGTAGGGTGCTAATTTCTCTTCCTCCGCCTTCCCCTTTGTTGTCTGCAAGGCAGGGCTTCCCCCCATGTGGACTGCAACGAATGGCTCAAACAATAGCTGTGATTTTAGGAATCAACCTGCTTTAATGCAACCTTGATCCTTCCAGTCTGTCGTTCTTCACTGATGCTGTCTTTACTGCATATCCCTTGAGTGTACAGACATACAGGACAAATGTGAAATTTGATACAGCCCCTGAGCAATTCAGCATCCAGATAAGTGCATTTTTCTTTTTTAAAGTATATTTTAGCCTTCAGAGATAAATTTAAAAACATATTCCAGTACACCTGGTAAGATGTTGGAAACCAGAGTGGGGCTCAGTAGAGCTTCCTGAGGTCAGTGCCGGAGCAGGGAGGTCTGTTAGAATGGGGTCCAACTCTCTGATTAGGGCAAGCACAGCTGTGGTTGAACACAGAGCCGGTTCAGAAGTCATGAGAAGTTATGATTTACTGCCAGACTGGAAAGGAGTCCAAGTGTCTGAGCAGAGGAAGGTACACACAAACACACACATACAGTAGCACCTAGCCATAGCTCGGTGCTGTGTTTCAACTGAGCCATTGTGATGGGCCTCTGTCGAGCTACGTCTTGAATGAATCAGCTAATGGCATACCTGCATTACAAGTTTATGCCATTCTAACTTGTCATTTCTGGGGAACTGGAAGGCTAGCAAGCTCTTAACCCTTCCCTGCACAGCTGATCCTGCTCCCACCAATATTTTTGAAGTATGGAATGGTAGAGTTGGAAGGGGCCACTAGGGCTGTCAGGTCCAGCCCTCTGCTCAGTTTGTTGTTTTTTAGTCGCAAAGTTGTGTCCGACCCATCACGACCCCATGGGCAACATTCCTCCAGGCCTTCCTGCCCTCCACCATCCCCCGGAGTCCACCCAAGCTCACACCCACTGCCCCAGTGACTCCATCCAGCCACCTTCTCCTTTTGCTGTCAATAGTTGCCAGCATTATTTATTAGGAGTATTCCTAACCAGTCCATTACTGTACGTCACTGGACGGCTTACAATAAATCACCCAAGAAATACATCATAGTAACTCATGACTGAGGATAAAAACATAACTAAAATATTTAAACTTTAAAATACCAGGTAAATAAAAAGGTCTTGACTGGCGCTAAAAAACATATAACCTCGGTGGCAGGTGAACCTCTCTGGGGAGCGCATTCCAAGCATCAGGGTCTTCTCCAATGACTTGTTCCTTCTCAGTAGGTGGCCAAAGTATTTGAATTTCATCTTCAGTATCTGGCCTTCTAAAGAGCCATCAGAGTTGATTTCCTTTAAGATTGACTGGTTTGATCTCCTTGCAGTCCAAGGGACTCGCAGGAGTCTCCTCCAGCACCACAATTCAAAAGCATCAGTTCTTCAGCGCTCAGCCTTCCTTTAGGTCCAGCTTTCACAGCCATGCATTGCAACTGGAAAAACCATTTTGACTATATGAACTTTTGTCAGCAGGGTGATATCTCTGCTTTTTTGTATACTATCTAGATTTGCCATAGCTTTCCTCCCAAGGACTAAGAATCTTTTAACTTCTTGGCTGCAGTCTCCATCTGCTCAGTGCAGGACCCCAAAGAGAATGAGGAGCTATGAGAAACATGGACTTCTCAGCGGCTTCTCTCTGGCTGCAGATCATGCTTCTCAGGGAAGGTCAATACCAAGGCCAGTCCTACCATTAGGCAGAGGACGCAGGCAGCTCAGTTTGGGTGTTTGGAAAGGGAAGCAAATTCTTAGTCATGTCACACATTATTATTGTCATTTTGCTAATTCCAGTGAGAAGTAGCTGTGCGGTTTTTGACTTCAGGTGCTAAAATACCCGGCCATCCTTGAGTCCTCTTCATACTGACATGGGTGGCATTGTCCTTCCGGCCTCAAGCAGCAGGATTCCTTGGGCTGGTCCTGCTATCAGGCTCAAGTCTGAAGCTGGGTATAAAGCCAGGCTTTAGAAATGGGTATTTGTGGGGTAGTTGTGCTGCTGCAGATGTTTCAGGGCTTTCTCACAGAAGACATCCTTTGTGCTCTCACGATATTTGATTCAACACCTTTCAGCAATGTTGCCTTAGAAAGATATTGTGCACTACATACTGGGACCAAATTACAAATGAGGAAGTGTTACAAAGACGTGGCACCGAAGACTCTGAGTTGATAGCAGAACGAAGAATGGATTTTGCTGGAGGTGTGCTCCACATGAATTAACCATGCCCTGCTAATTAACAATGCCCTGCAATTAACTGGATACTACTAGGTGTTTGGAGGAGGTTAGGAAGACCAAAAAAGACCTGGCATCAAACATTCCAAAAGGACCTCAGAAGAATCAACCTTGAATGGAAGGATAAAGAAACGGTTGCTGTGGATCAAATACTATGGAGGTCACTTATAGCCTGATGTGCCCACATTGGACGCAAAAAAGTAGAATATTTCTATTCAGTTCAGTCTGCAGGAGCTTTGCACACATCCTTCTCCTACAGGGCCTCTTCTGCGTTTGGTAGCCATTTTTGCACTTTTTCTAAAAAAGAAATAAGGATAATCAGCTATTGGTTAGCTATTGTGCTCACACAGGCGCCTTCATTTGGCCATTGTGCTGCATCCCAGTGCTGGCTGAGGGGTTGTGCAGTAGAACAAGGGGAACGGAGGGAGAGACCCCCCCCCCCGAGAAAAACCCATGTGTAAATGACACACTTGCACTCTGACAAAGAAAATGGAAGCAGCAGCTCTGGTGCAGGACCGGATTAAGCACTCATGGACAGAAGCCTTAGGGCTAGGATTTTTCTTAGCTGAACAATAACTTGTTATTGTTTCCTTTTACTTGTAAGCCTATGCAGAGCTTTCAGAGGCTAAAGTGGAGTGGATTTAAAGAAATAAACCCAACTAGAATTCTCGGCGTTTTAAAGGGGAGAATATGCCTGTTCAAATGGGCCTCACAGCAGCAGCATCAAGACCTTTCTGGCATCTTTGCATCCAGAGTCCCGCGCACTTCACTCGGCCTAACATTTCTAATTCCAAAGCTGGGAGAGCCAGCAAGGAAGTGAGCAAGCATGCAAGCCAAAGAGGAACGCGGCTTGGGCGATGGCGTTTCCTCCCGTTCCCCTGGGCTCCTTAGGAGTTGCGACAGGCGACAAGCGGGGGTGGGGGGGGGAGTTGTAGCAATTTGGCATTTCCAGGAGAAAGTCTTGCAAATGACTGATTTACACTCCTCCTTATCCACTTGAATGCAGCAGCTCAGACTGACAATTCAGCACGGGCTCTGTGGAAGGGGAAGAGCATCTGGTTTTGATTGGTGTGTGCCTTTGGAAGTTCTTCATACTTGTTTGTCGCATTGTGTGCGCCCTTTCCCCCCCCCCCCCCTCCCTTGCTAGCTTTACAAGACTTGCAGGAATGCACACACATGGTTCTTATCTTCCCTCTTCCCACCCCTTCTTCACCAGGAAAAGAGCCTTCAGCTTTCTGCTGGTTAGCAATTTGTGACATGAGAGCTGCTATACGCATTAGTCACTTCTACTCCAAATAGAAATGTTAGCGGTTTGGAGAAAAACTGTAAGGAAGGGAAATAGCCTTTCTATGTTGTTTCTTGGCATAAGTGGTGCTATTACTGCTTGGAGTTCGAACTGACCTTTTAGCCAAACAGTTTGCCTTGAAGATCTGCGCTTGGTCTAAGCAGCCGTCTCATGGAGCGGCGCTTGGTTAAAATGAAGATACAAAAATGCAGGCTCTGAAGATGAAGTGGGACAAAGGGCTATTAACTTCCCCTTGGGAGTACTCCAAGGGGAGGGGCTTAAATCCATGGCTTTGCTCCCTCCCCCCCCCCCAAGCTTGTAATGAATGTTTGGGTGGGTCAGAAGCACTGAGCTCTCTTTTCCTCTTCCAAGTGAGCGTAACAAGATTTGCTTATCTCACCAGCCCACTCTCCGAATTTATCTAGTACATTACATACATTTCTTCTGTGCCATGCGTTTGTTATTCTTTTGCTTCCCCTTTGCCACATTTTCAGAGTCAACATGGAAATTGAGGGTGTGCAAAGCCAGTCTATTTTTGAGGGCATTTCTGTCCTCCCACGTGTTGCATATTTGGGCACTGAGCTGCAAAGGCAGATGTGTGACTTTTGCAAAGCAAACCATTTTTGTGTTCTGCATGTGCTTTAGCATCCAAAATTAAGCCGTCTGCTTCCTGTTCAGGATTACAGACAGCGCTACAGGTATGAATAATTGTTGCACATTTTGTACAAGTCCCCAGTCGGATTGTGCATCCCGGAACTATCAATACATACATACGGATCTGTTCGAAGCCATTGTGACAGGCTCAGTTTTTCAAAAGGAAGCACGCTTCTTGGAAATCAGACACGTAGCGGTACCCGAAGTGACTCGATTAATTTCAGATGCTGGCTTTCATGTATTGTAGGATTGTTGGCTAATTTTCCACCAGCTATAACTGGCTCACGACTTTCCCATCAGCCAGTAAATTATTGTAACAGGTTTTCTTTAAGCTGAGGGTCTTACAGAGAGGAATAAGCTTACAACTTTAAGATTTGCTTGGCAGGGGGAGTTGTAGAGGAAGAATGGCTTCTTTGAAGGGAAGAACTTAAATCAAACCGAGAGCTTGCTGTGTTAGTTTTTCGTATTGTGCTCACTGGTTGGCTTGGTAAACTTTGTCTATGTGGCATCTTTTAAAATTAGTACAAGCTGCAGAAGGAGCCAGGAAAAGCAATGTAACTTAACAAGTGCACAAATTCAGCATGGACGTCTGTGGGGATGCGAATCAGAGTATCTGTTGCAGTCTTGAAAACTGACTTTAGGAGTCAACAATCCTCTCCATTCTTCCCATGTGATTGGACTCTCTCTCTCCCCCCCCTCCACTTATGGCTTGCCAACCCTCTTTTAGGTTAGCCTCCGTCTAACAGCTGCCTTCGTCTCACCCCTTGGTACTAGCGTCCAATCCTCATACTGAAGAGTTGGGTGGAATCTGAAAAATACAACTAGGTATCATTGTCTTGCTCCATGTGCCCGTCTGTTACACTTTCTTAAGGATTTCTAAGGATGCTGGGGAGGAGAGACTTCCCCATACAGAAACCATGCTGCCTCTTCCTTCGCAGGGCTTGTTCTTCTGTATGCTCTTAATCATTCTAGCTTTAAATGCTTTCTGTCACTTTATTTAGAGCAGAAGTGAATTCTTATATGACTTCCTTTTGTAGTTCCTGTTTGTGCAAGACTTGGAAAATCTCTTGAGCCTCCTGGCTGTGGACCCAGAATTCTTGATTAAATCAGGAATTGATAGGTTTTCCATCCTGTTGAATACACTGCCATCATTTTTTTTAAAAGCCTGTTGGAATCATTTCAATTAAAATAAAATATTTTGCCACTTTGGGAAGATGTCCGGAGTCTGGCTTTAGCAAGTCCACAGGGGAAACTTGCAGTGAGTCAAACTTTCTCCAGGCAAGCAGGACAAGGAATGAGTTTTAACCTGGTAGACAAATGAATCTTTGCTTTCAGCTGTCAATTATATCTGGAATGACTAATAGAGACAGTTTTAAAAAATGGTTTCTGGGCTAGCAACTTGTGTAGACTTCTTTGCAAAGCTGGCTTCGGAGGAACAAGTGAGGCTGAGTCCAGAATGCGAGGGGTGGAAATATTTTGGTATGTTGCTCCCCTGCCATGGCTTGAGTTTAAGCCATGGGGACCCCCCATGGCTTAAACTTCCCCCCAGGGCTGCAGGGAAGGGTGCTTGTCCTTCTCTCAGCTGGAGGAATTCAGTGCCCTTTCATTTTCCTTCAGGGCCTGCTGAAGGACAGCAGATGACTTGGGGCACAGTTGTGCCGTTTCAATTTATTAGCTCCGGTTAGCACAGCCTGGTGTGTTTTATAAATAGCAGACCGAAGGGGGGAGAGTAACTCCAGACGTGGCTGCCAGTCACATGGTCGACTTTCCATGTGTGCTTTTTGGATGGCTGCAACAGAACTGCGGATTCCCTGGGCTCCGCTCCGTTTTTATTCCCTTGCGCCTATGTTCTTTCTGATGAATTTTGCTTTCCTGTTTTCCTTAATACGTGGGGGGAGAGGGAGGGAAGAATTCCACCTTTGGAAGACCCTTTGGAATTCCATCCTATGGTTCCCCCCACCCCCATGCTTGTGAAGCTGTAATAGAAAATATGAGACCCTCCTGGGAATAGCAACTCTATAACAGTATAACCAGTAAGGTATAAGTGTCCAGAATTTCTCCCCTCCCTCCACAGGTATTTACCTCTTATGGTAAAAACTGGCACGGCATAGCAGAGCAGAGCAGAGCATCATATAAGTCAGCCTTCCCCAGTCTGGTTCTCTCCAGATGTGTCCAGCTGCAGCTCCCATAATTCCCAGCCAGCCTGGACACCAACCCATATTCTTCAGAAAGCAGGCTTGCTGTCCAGGGTTAACTCGCCTCCCACCCTGCCTCTGCCCAGCAGCTGCTCTGTATGTGTAAGGGGTACCCCCTCATTCAAAGGATCACAGCTACATTTTAGCAATGTATTTAGGAAGCCACGTTTGACCAGGGCAGTCTGTTTGCTGATCTATCTCAACATTGTAGGCTAGGACTGGATCTTCTACATTTCCAAAAGCTTTTAGCGTTGTCTGCTCTAGAACCTTTCCAACTGGAGGCACCGAGGATTGGACTCTGCCCCCTCTTGCTTAGAAGGCAGGTTTGCTCTACCACTGAGCCATGGTCTTTCCTAAATTCTCTACTGAAACATTAAATGTACCTCCATTTAAATAGCTGGAAAGCTGTGATACTCCTTTCAGTTTCCAAAATGAGCATGTATGTTACTGCAAGTTGGCTCTCTTAAAAGCATTCAAACATTTCTCTTTGGAATTTCAGAACGATGATCGAAACCTGTCCCTGTCAGGTCATGTTGGTTTTGACAGTCTCCCTGATCAACTGGTCAACAAGTCAACCTCGCAGGGTTTCTGCTTCAACATCCTCTGTGTTGGTAAGTGGGTGCTTACGCCAGGCTCTCTGCAACATGCAGGATTAGTGATGTAAATCCCCACCCCATTCCACTGCCAGGTAGGGGCAGAGTAGCATATTTTAGTTGGAAATGCCCACCCTTTCATATCTTTCTGTAGTGTGGAAAGCTATATTCGAGTGGAAAATGGCACTAGACTCTAAAACAGCCTTTCCCAGAATTCCCCAGGACAGTGCTTCAGTGGCCAGGTATCTCTTTTGCACCTCTCTGATAGCCTAGCTCTTTTTTCCACCTAGTATGTCACCCACACTTTGCCCAGTCACTGGGGCTGGGTCCATGCTTTCAAGGCCGTTTCAAACTTGTTTTCCCCTCCCATGCCTGCCAATTGTGCCTGTACCTGTCTTGCAGCCTGTATCAGAGAATTCCATTGTGTCCTTCAGTCCCACATTCCAAACAGTTGATGTCTTTGCTCATATATATGAGGTTCCCTGTTCCAAGAGGGCGCTGAAGTCAATTGACCGAGTAGCTGCACAATCGGGTGCATGTTTAGACAGAAAAGATGCCATACAACTTCCAGCATAGCCCATGAGGATGCTGGGAGATGCAGGACTCTTTTTGTTAAACCTGCATAGAATTTCACACTTATTTTTTAATTCATCCCCATAGCAAAGATTGCACTACTGCTGTTGCGGACTGCAGTTGTGTGTATTTTCCTGGATGTGTTAGCTTCTGTAATAACTAGTGGTAAATTTTTTAAAGAGGAGTAACAACTTAATAATTGAAGCTATCTGCTGATAAAATCCTATGCAACTGATAAAGCCCCTCAATTGTTTTCCAGCCTTCTAAAGACCTGAATTATATGTATTCAGCAAAATCAAGAGGTCAAACTATCTCTAGAACTTTTCTGCTTCCAAACAGAAGAAAACTTGCCTTTTTACTGTTCCTTCATTTCAAACTCTTCCTTTATGTGGGAAGCTAGTGCGTCAAAGAAAGCAACTCCAGGGCTGACCTCCTTGATGTACAGGTTTTCTACATGCAGAGAATCTTTACATTAAAAAAGTAATGCAAGGAATAATCAGAAATCATGAGTCCCCTGATAGCAGTTTGATACAGTGTAGTTCAGAATTCTGCCCCACTGTTTTGCTCAGTGTTTGGATTAGCCCCAGTATTAGTTTTTTCCCGTAAGACTGCAATATTTTCATTATGGTTACATGTAGAACATGAAGCGGTTTGATTGCATGAGAGAAACATCCCATGCAAAATTATACCTGTTTTTCTCCCTGGGGAGTTTCTCACAAACCTATAATTTTTCACTAAAGCAACAAATTGCAGGGGCTTAAATAAATCCCCTGGCAAATGTTTCCAAAGTTCGACTGCCTTTGAGCCATTGTGCTGTTCTGGCCAGAAAATGAGCCTTTCCACATGGACATGTGCCCTGTGTTGGAATTCTGAAAATTAAAAGCCGAATTCTGTGACCTGTCTAGATTATGCAAAGCTGGATGAGTTTTCTTCTGCAACTTTTGCTACTTTGCATAACTTAGAGTGTAGGCCTTTGCATGCCTATTTGGAGGTGCCACAGAATTCAGTGTGGCTTAATACCCGGGAACCAGGTATGTGCTGCCATCCTTATTCTGTTTGTCTCCATTCATGGACACTGAAGCCCTGTGTGCAGCCCCATGATGGAGTTATTGATCCTTCTTTTGGCATCTGAGATTACAACAGACACACACACACACACAGTGTGTTTTCTTTGGTGTAGGGTCTTGCAATTTTCTTTTATTCTTTAAAGGATATTTAGCAAGCTGATTCCTACATTTAATATCACATCCTATGCTTTCCCCATTAAATACTGGGATATGTGCCTTCCATGCAGTCTTGCCTTTTGAGACTCTGAAGTGCCTGGGTTTGAAGATTGTTTTCAAAGATGTCTGGAGTTATTGAGTCCAGTTTATCTGTGGAATGCAAAAAGACTTCTGCCTTGTCCTCTGATCTCCCTTAAGGATTAGTATTTTCATATCCAACAAATTAAAAGAAAATGAATGATGCAGCAGAAGCTCAGCAAACCATGAAGCAAGTCAGTTTGAGCTTCTTAATATGGTACAAGCCGCATCTTTCCCAAGACCATTCCTTTTGCATTCAAGGGCTGTGTGTAATAATGAAATGGATGATCCCTATACATAATCTGGCCAGGTCGAGCTATTCCCATTGCTGCCTGCTTATGCCAAATGAAACTTGTTTTTACAATGAAAATTTAGTAGGCAGGTTCGTTTGTTTCTGTAATATATATATAGACAGGTGTTTTATTGCTTTTTAAAAAATGGCAGCCTGTGGAGTGTGGCTTTTTCACCTGCTGGCATCCACAGCTGTTTTCCAAGGCTTGGATTCAGTTTTGTTCAAGTGGGTGATGAAGATGTATGGCAAAACTGGGCAAGGGAGAGTACCAGGAAACCTGGCCTTTTCTCTCCTCGAAGGGGGTTGTTGAAGACACAGCAGAAAACTCTGGGAGGAAGAGAGAGAACTGCTTAAGGAGCTAGCATCAGCTAGGTTTTCTTTCCTCTGCCATGGACTTGATGTGGAATGCTGTGAAGTATGGGGTGTAGTTTAGTGGCAGAGACTTGGCAAACAGAATTCATAGACACAAGGCCTGCTCTCTCCACCAGCTGAAAGCAGAGGCAGGCAACTTGTGGTCTTCCAGATGTTTTGGCCTACAGCCTTCAGCCCTGGCAAGCAGAGCCCATGAGAGGGATCGTGGGAATTGTAGGCCGGAACATCTGGAGGGCCACCAGTTGCCCTCTTAAAGGACTCTTAAATAGCAGGCTGGGAGGGAATTGCAGGTAGCAGTCAGAGCCAAGTGCACCATGGGTCCAGTCCAGCACAAGGCCTCTTCTGGCATTCTCTTCCAAAAATACACTAGGGCGGTCTCTCCATTAGCAGACTCCTTAAACTTGTGTTTTTTGTTTCTTATGGCTGCATTCCTAGCCATACATACTAGATAGTAAGGGCCATCAAATATAGTGGGACCTCCTTCTTAGTAAAGGTGCATGCAAGTTGGCTGCAATGAATTTGCATAGCACTTTTTGGAAAGGCAGCGACACCATATTGTTCCCTTCAAGAGTTGCAGGAGGATGTCCTGGAGGATCCAGCTCGCTATTGTGGGAAGCAGGATGCAGGATCTGAGGCCTGGTGGGCGGTTGGTCTTATTCATCAGGACTCCTCCTCCTCGTAGTTTCTTGCCAAAACCTTGGCATCAGTGCCTTGTTAAAGGAAACATGTGAGAACTTAATGACTGAATCAGTAAAAACAAGCATGTGTCACTGAAAGCAAAGGTCACCTTTTAGTTTTGCTATATTTCTTTACTCTCTCATAGAGCAATGCACTTAAACGAAGAAGCTGCAAAAGGGAATCAAATGTGCCATTGCGCTCTCAATTGCACTGATCTAAAATGTGTCTTTATTAGTTTTGTGGACCTCCCACCAATTCCTCATTCAACTGATACAGCTTTCCACCCCAGTGCCTATCAACAGCTCCTCCCCTCCACTTGTTTAAAGGCTCCGGAGTAGAAAGACTGTGCGCGTTGAGCTCCTTCTGCAAAACTGCGACTCTCCTTTGAGAAGCCAAGAGGGACTGTGTACCTCATTGCCTTAATGGTAGATTTGTCAGGCACAAGTATGAGAACTGCTGCAAATGTGTTGCTCACTTCTGCTTTGATTCCACTTTCTGTGGTCCCTCTTGTTGCCGCTTGTTTTCATGCACTCTGGGCTGTTTAGGGAATAAACCATTGTTTCCCTTGGTTCATGCTGGTTTACCTAACCTCCAAACGCTCCAGGATGCCTTCGTTCAGGTGGCGTGGGAGCAGCCCAGTCAGGAGTTTGGGATCTGTGTATATTTGTGTTCCCAGTACAATTGCATTGGTAAATCTCTGAGCAACGCCGCCACGGTTCTCCATGGCTTTGTTATTAGTGGAGAAAGTTGCAGTCAGGATTTTTGCTAAACATCTGGCGCTTTAGAGCTCTTTCTTCTTTAGAGGGGGAGCTGGCAGTTGCAAGTAGGCTTGGAAGGAAAAAGTGTGGGAGGAAACTGGAATCAAGGTGGCAACTTAAGGAGTATCGTGGAAGAGAAGCAAGTCTTTCCCGAGGAAGAGACTTGCTAGGTTGGGCCAAGGTCCACCCAGTCCAGCCAGTTGCCTACAGGAAACCATCCAGCAGAATGTGACTGCAACAGCACTGTCCTGCCTATGTTCCCCAGCAACTGGAATACCTAGGGATCCAGCCCCTGAAACTGGCGGTCAGACAGAGCAAGCACGGCTAGTTAGCTGTTGGTAGCTTATACTTCGTGCATTTGACCAGTCCCCTTTTAAAGGGGTCCTGGTCCCAACGGCTTGGGTCCTGGTTACCTGAAGGAGCGCTTACATCCATATACGCCCGCCCGCCCCTTGCGATCGGCGGCAGAGGCCCTTCTCCGGGAGCCCTCCATGAAGGACATTAGGAGAGTGAGTACCCGGAGGAGGGCTTTCTCTGCGGTGGTGCCCCACCTATGGAATGCGCTCCCCAGAGAGGTCCACCTGGCGCCGTCGTTATTTGCTTTTCAGCGCCAGGCCAAGACCTTTTTATTTAAATGTCATTTTAATTGTTGACTTATTTATTGATTTTAACTATTTTGGCCAGGACGTCTCCAATTATATTGTTTTATATGGTTAATTGTGTATTTATTTATTGTTTTGAGCTGCCCCGAGGCTTCGGCGAATGGAGCGGCATAGAAGCTTGCTAAATAAATAAATAAATAAATAAATAAAGCTATCCAAATGGGTTGGCATTGCTGTCTATTATGTAAGTGAAATCCATAATTTAATTATGTGCTGTTTAAAGAGGCCCTTCCTTTTACCTGTCCTGCTTTTCCCACCAATCAGCTTCATGGGGTGTCTCTGAATTCTAGTATTGTGGAGAGGGATAAAAATTTTCCCTATCCTCGCTGACCACCCTGTGTATAATTCTGTACACCTCCCTCCCTCCCTCCCTCCCTCTCTGCACCAGTGGCAAGAATGGAAATATAGAAGCTGCACAGTTAAACTGGATTTGAGGTTTTTAAAAAATTTGCAGACTTGTTATACCAGTGTTAGCACTTCATGGCACAAGCAAAAAGATTCCTGCCCCAAGGGAACCAGGCCGGAGAAGGCTTAGAGACCAGGGAGCAGGGAATTAACGAGGTCTCTTCTCGTTTTTGCATATAAGATGACCAGTCACAGAGCCCTCCTAGCAAATCTCTGGTAGATGAGCTCAAGATTAAGCCAGTGCTTAAGTTTGGGGAAATGATACAAGGGCTTAGGTTTGCCGGGAGAGAATCCCCACACCCCGGAAACTTTCCACACTAATCCCTTTTGTGTGTGGACAGACCTCCTCTAAAATGAGCTGAGAGAATAAGACCGGGAATGGATTTTTGTGGGATGAATTCTTGCTCTGAGCCGTATGCACAAGGATACATCATTCCTTAATTCTGCTAGGTGTATTTGTGCCCTAAGTCACTTTTTATAGCTAAATCCACTGGGTGGATCATCTATTTATTGGAGAAAATGGAGTCATTTGCAGCTTGAAGCCTGCCCTCCTGTGAGGCCTGGATGGGCTTTGTTTAAGGATGCTCCTAATTTCTTGCAGATTTCCAAAGGGGAACTAGCTTTCAGTTTGAGGATGTTTTGGTTAAACAACTTTTCAGTTTACACTTAATTAGGATTCAGCAACAAAAAGTTTATGCTGTGATCATGCATGGCCGCAATCGGAAGTTTAGATAAAGTGCCTCTTGTTTCTTGCAGACTTTCCAAATTATAATTTGTGTGTGGTTTTCCTGGGTTGGTCCAGAACTAACTTGTAGCAATTGCAGGCTTAGTTGACTGTAACTTAATTTTTAGACGAGTTCAGAATGGCATGACAGGAGCATGCAAGCAAGGGTGAACACACATCCTTCTGTTGCCATTGATCGAAGGAGTCTTGCAGGATTTCGAAGCAATACAGCAACCTTCACGTATTTACCAAAGACTGAAGGAGCCCTACTCAGAAAAAGTATGCTCGCTCGCTCGCTCTCTCGCGCGCCCTGTCTCCTGCTTTTAACAGTTTGCTTCCCACTTATCTTTACAAGCCAAAAGTAAGCCCTACCAGTTAACATAAGAAAACACAGTTTATATGATGTGATGCCAGAAAGATTGTCATGCAGTTTTAAAAGGGATGGATGTCTTGATGTGGTTAATGGGCAAATAAGACAGTTGCTTGTTGTGTAATTACAGCTTCACAATGCAACCCTGCAAGCTTAGACAGACAGAGGCCTTCATCTCCCAGCATGCTCCAGCTAACATAGCTGGCCAGGGTACACTGGGAAATGTAGGCCTTTTTTCTGTCTAAAATTATTTATTTAAACCGGCATAGAATTGTGGCCTAAATAAACCAGATTAAGTTAGTGTAGCCGTGCTCATCAAAGAGGACACAAACGCAGTTCCCAGCATCTCGAATGCACTGATGTGCTTCTGGCAGGAAGGAGGTTATGACTGTGTGGCTCCGGCCTTCATTCTGAACCCTTCCGGCTGAGATGTGTGAAAGGGAAGAGAAAGTCCTGCCAGCTGAGAAGGAGCATGGTGACTTCCCAGAACAGGTCCCCGTCAAAGGGCAGGCCAAAGGCTACCAAGGTTCGAGTTCTTTCTTGTGTGATCCCATATTTGTGGGGCATCTCTGCTTTCCGTCCATTCCAGTCAGGCGGTGTGTGCAAAGGGATTATCGTCCCTAAAGCTGAGCCAAGTTTAACCAAAAGGTAGTTAAAGCCACGAGGCTTCAGCTTTTTAGGTCGGGACTGGGGCCAGGATATGCCCTGAAAGCAGCATAAAAGAATGTGGAACTCCGTGGAGTCTCATTCCCGGCCGTGCTGGCCCTGCCCAATCCTTGCCATTTTAGAGTCTAATGTCTACTTTTCAGTAGCTATCCAGCTCCACGTGCCAGACAGAGAGTTCAGGAGATGGCTCTTGCCTGTGGGTTTTTCTGACTCCTAATCCTGATCTGTTTCTTCAGGCGAAACTGGTATCGGCAAATCAACGCTCATGGACACTCTGTTCAACACGAAGTTTGAAAGCGACCCGGCCACACACAACGAGCCCGGTGTGCGGTTGAAGGCAAGGAGTTACGAACTTCAGGAAAGCAATGTCCGTCTGAAGCTGACGATTGTTGATACGGTTGGTTTTGGAGACCAGATAAATAAAGATGACAGGTAACCTTACATTAACCTTTAACCTTACGTTAAAGTTACCCCATACAAGGTATGCTCTGAAGATGCGCAAGGTGTACTGATTATTCTGTCGATGAGAGACAAATGTATTGGGACCAGGCAGTGGGAGACTTTGGTTTGTCTCTAAACTGCAAGGAGTGTGGCATTCTGTTGAAACAAGCCATTTCCCAGCATGCATTCTGAGGTGGTATAGTCCTATAGAGAACTAGAACATGACAGTAACAGCGTGCTTCTAGATGGATGTCTCCTTGCACTGGCAGTCAAAAAGCTTAGACAGTTATTTGTTCTTTCCTCCCTTACTAACGGTTTTGTATAAATAAAAAAGGGAGAATTAGTTGTGGGAAAGCAGGGAAGGGTTACAAGTAGAAGATGACCTTTCACGAACAGAGCAGAGCAAATAAAATGGATGATAAAAGCTTCATTTGGAAATATCCTTAGTCAGTTTGACCACTGTTTTTCACCTCTGTGGTCCAATTGTGCTTTTTACCAATATCCTAGTCCAGTCTTCCACATCCTGCTGCACGTCAGGTTTTTGGACTTCAGCTCCCATTGGCCTCAACCAGCATGGCCTGTGATCAGGAATTCTGGGAGTTGTAGTCCAAAACATATGGAGAGCACCTGGTTGGGGAAGGCTGCCCTAGTACTTCTGCTTGTTCACCATTTTGCACCTTGTTCCATATGCATGTTTCTTATTTGCATGCTTAAATATATGCATGAATGTTTCATACATTATGATGTATGCTTTTCTTACAAAATGATCTTATGTGTTATATGGATCACAATATCACTTAAGAAAATGTCCTGAATTTTTATGTCTTAATGTTGCTTATTTTGCTTTTATGTTTAGGATGAATAAAACTCATGGTTTAAAAAGCAAAATGTATAGCTTTGCAGTGTAAAACATTTTTAATATGTATATGCTGTTTAATATTTGGTTAGCTTAGCTGATTGACTTCTAAAGTTTTGCTAAACCTGTGTCTTGGGAGTTAAATAAGTTTATTGTAAGCCGTCCCAAGATGTTCTTTAGGGGATGGGATAGAAAAGCTTTTAACAAACAAACAAACAAGTGAACTATTTACCAAGTTTTATATTTTCAAATATTTTTAGACTTATGGAGGGGCTCTTTCTGGTCCACAGTGGGAGCAGGAGAGCAGTTTTGCTCCTATGCTCTCACAACTGGAACTTGGAAGAAATTATCATACTCCACATGTGGCAACGGAATTTACCCTCCTGTCCCAGCTTTTGGTTTACTTGTCCCCTTTTAGCAATCCCTTTTCTTACAAGGGGTCACCCAGGGATGCTTCCCTCGTACTTGGCATCAACCAGAGACGTCTAGCTATTTTCAGAAGCACAAAACTTTCTCACCTCACACACATGTGCAGCTTTCCTCTGGAGTGGGTCTGAGGTGAAGGCAGGAGCCAATCCATATCTCACAGATTGCGCTTCCACAGACCTGGCCCTTGACTTGTGAGGCTGGTTCCCTTCCTTGGCCTCTCACCATAAGGCCAGGTCCTAGAACTGTCCCTGGCCCTCTCTTGAGGACATACATATTTGGCCTTGGCAACTGAGTGCTGCCGTGCCTGTTTGTTCAGTACAGAGCATTTTGCCTTTGCTCGCCTGTGTTGATTGTGTTGACTGGTGTTGGAGGCCAGCGGTGTTGCTTTTGTCCCTGGGTGTTGTATGCTGTGGCTTCCTGTTTCTTGTGCAGAGGTTGAGTAGGTAACAGACGCACCATCAGAAACACACCTCTTGAATGACTGTGGCACAAGAATCCACCACTGTACCTTCTGGATGGAGCCACTCAGAGGCAGTCAACAAAAGAGGGGTTTACTGGTCCGGAGAAGCCCAGGATTACATCGAATGTCTTGCAAATGGGCTTTTGCCAATACAATAAAAGCACTTTGGCTCTTCTTTCACCTGCAGGACCTGGTGGGTCCCCTAGATCTGCTCTTGAGGGTCCCTAAAGCCCCCAAAGCAAATTTGGGGCACACAGAAAAGGAAGGGGAAACCCACTCCACCAATGGTTTCTGCTTAACTTGCAAGAAAATAAATTGGATACAAACAGCAGTGTCAAAGCACAGTGACTAGAGACCACTGCAAACAGGGGAGCAGGAAGGATGGGTGTGGAAAGAGCCATCAGTGACACAATCTCTGCCCAAAGTTTAGGGAGTCTGATGTCTGAACTCACAGTTTGAGTTCTTAGTGATGGTTTGTACATGCTATCCTCTTCTAACCTAGTGTCACCCAGTTTTTTGTATTACTGCCCGCAGAATTCTGAACAATGGCCGAGCAGGCTGGGGCTGATGGGAATTGGGGTCCAAAACATCTGGAGGTCAGCAGGTTAGGCGAGGCTGGTACAAACTCCCAGTGAATGCAAGAGGCAGCCCCATAGTTGTGATTAGCACAATTTGTCGTGCTAATAGGTGATGGATCCATTCCATAACGGGATCCATAGCCTTGAGGTTACAAGAGCTGAGCAGGGCTGTCAAGGATGGGGCATTTGGAGGGCCATAAGTTGGAGACAACTTGGCAACACATCACAACAGCAAATGCCCCTGCAGTAATATACAAAGATTTTACTGTTCATTAGTTCTTCCTCTTTAAATAAAGGTTTAATTCATCTGAGGGTATAAGATCCCTTATGTTTCAGGGCACGTGACCCAATATTTTTCAAGTATCGTGTTTATGTACATCATGTTTCATGTTAAATTAATAAGGGGATTTGCACTGCGATAGTGAGGAAGCCACGTGGTCTGCCACTTTCATGGGTGATGAACTGTGCCAAAAAAATTATTGAAGTCTCTATTTCAGAGTATATATTTACTTGCAACCTGAAATACGTTGCTTGAATGAGTA
The DNA here is from genome assembly GCF_004798865.1 of Varanus komodoensis. Taxonomy (NCBI): domain Eukaryota; kingdom Metazoa; phylum Chordata; class Lepidosauria; order Squamata; family Varanidae; genus Varanus; species Varanus komodoensis. Next base: position 8,731,224 of record NW_025335568.1, read on the forward strand.
TGTTTATATAGTAGACTTTTAAATCCAGTTTAATGTACAGAACTGCCTCCACACACACATTCTCAAAAACCTAAGAATTCTGAATTTGTTTTAAATTGGTTTGGGAGTTCATTAGCTGTAGTTAAAGCCCTTCAGCTTGCTGGATATGCTCCAAAGCTATTTTAATGACTTCATCTAATTTTTCCTAAATAGGGAATGAGACTTTAGCAAGGAATTCTTGGAATGGGTGGCTCGTAGGGATAAATTCCAAGAATGCCTGTTTTTAAACCCACACTGAAACTGAAACATGCTGGCTTCTGTAAAGGTGGGTGGAATAGTGTAATGAGCAGAAGGGGAGGAGGCCAGACTTAGCCGTCCTGGGCTGTAGCCTAGATATTCCTCTAAAGAGCAAAAGGTTCTGTTCTCCCACTTTGCCCCAGTGCACGCCCTGATCCCGCATGGCAGAGTGCAAGTTTGAACGCAGGTCGCACCAGTCTTAATCTAGTGTTGCAATCTGTCCCTCCAAAATTCCTCAGCCATGCCTCTTCACCCTACCTTTGTCCTGACTACCAGTTGTTTGGTAGGTTCCTGACTTCTACATGTCCCTCCCCATCCTAAAATATTTAAACAGATGTCCTACCACTTAGTTACCGGCAGTAACAGCCATAAACTAAAATATGCTATTTTACCTCACTATTTCTGGCTTTTCGCTCTCGCCACCTGTGGGATGTGGTCCCCAAAAACGTCTCCAAAATTAACTTTAGCACTCAGGACAAAGTGGCTTCATGCCACAAAGATAAAGCCATTTCAAAACAGTGTGATTAATTTGAACCTGAGGGGGAAAGAGAAACAAGGAACTGAAGAATACAACTAAACCAAAATTTGTAACAATTATCTGCAGTAAATCCATCTGTAGTAAAACTGTGATGTACTTTGGATTCAGTTTCTTGACAATGTAATGTTTCTAAATTAGTTATTTCTAGTCCTCTTGGCTGTGAAAACACTGAGAACAGCTCAACAAGATTTCTAGTGATTGGTGTTGACAATCCATATAGCTCTGAATCCCTCCACTTGATTAGTAAAACTGGCATAAATTATGTGAATAGTAATATGCAAAATAATTTATGCAAATTAGCAGAGCTGTGCAAATATGTATAATATACTTTAGTCCCAGAAATCAAAATTTCTGAGAGCACCCGGAGAAGAGCTTTCTGAATTCAGCATCGACTGTTCCAGTGGGATGTTCTGATAACGAGGCACTCAGTCAGAGCAACTCCTGACACATCACAAACTCTTTGGACAAAGAGTTTGGGCTAATCTGCAGCGGAAATTCAGGCTAACATTAAAGCAAAAGCACCGAATTCAGAACTCATGTGGTGTGTAAGCATCTTCCTTTGCCAAAACTTGATCTGTTATGAAAGGCTGCTTGGAGGCACTGGAGGGATACTGGCACAAAAATTAGAGACCCCAAGCCCTTCCCTGTCTGTGGGAGAGTCGCAACGACAGACCGAGAACAGACGGTGGGTTGTATTTTTTTAAGCATGGCCCTGTCAGTCCTGGGTGGGGTGCTGGCAGCCAACTGTGTGACATACATAATAAAGGTTGAGTGACCTAGGCAGGGCAGCTTCCCAACATCTTGGCCTGTGTTTGCCATGGTTACACAAGATGGGAGTCAGGTGATGGGTAGATAGGCAGGGAAATGGTGAACCAGCTCAGCCATTTCCCCCTCCCCGTGACAGCTTGGCTTTTGTTTCAGCGCAGATGGTATGACACCGGTAGTGAGAGAGCCTCCGCGAGTGTATTTGAGTGGAGGTGAGGGGGTGTGAGCTGACCTTGTGATAATGACTGTACTGGGCGAGATCAAGAGATCTGCACATCCAGAGTAAGAACTGCTGTTGAGTTTTGGTTCCTCCTCTTCGGCATGACTCACGGCAAGTCGGCCTTGGATATGTCTGTGACTCAGGTTGAAATAATGGTTTACCACCTCAAAGAAAACCTTCAAAACTTAATTTCCACAGGATCTGAAAGGGGTTTTTTTCTGTTTCAGCTACAAGCCTATTGTGGAGTACATTGATGCCCAGTTTGAGGCCTACTTACAAGAAGAACTGAAAATCAAGCGCTCCCTTTTTAACTATCATGACACCAGGATCCACGCCTGCTTATATTTCATTGCACCTACTGGGCACTCCCTGAAATCTCTTGATCTGGTCACCATGAAGAAGCTGGATAGTAAGGTATACCTTGATGAGATGGCAGAACTGCTCTTGCCCTGCCAGCCAGTTGTATTAGGAATTGTGGAGAGTAACAGAACCCAAATGCTTGTTTTCCATTCATTAAAAAGAGCTCTTGGGCCCTTGAGATTAAGGACCTGGAAGGGCAGGATTCTGAAGCTGTGTCTACGGCCTCTTCATTGTGTTCCTGGCAAGGCTGTGATGCAGGTTTTTTATACACAAGTGTTTTACTACAGAAGAAAAAGAAGATGATGACCATGAATACATGAGCAGCTGGTGCTAAATTAGAAGACGCATTCTGCCTTTGCTCCTACCAGAGACAGAATGCCTCTTCTAAGATGGAGTTGTATGGCAGGCATTTGCTGCACCTAAAAACACTCTTCCATTCAGGTTCTTGCTGTAATCCTGCAAATCCATGTTACCTTTTTTCTTAAGAAAAATTTGAGTTTTCTCAACTTCAGGATGAATTTGAGATGGCATTTATTCCACCAGGAATACCTCTTCATGTTATCATTGGCAGTGGTAGTGGTAGTGAAAATTTTTATCTGGATCTTTCCTCCTTTTCTGACTGAATGTGAAGTCTGCAATTTTGGCACAAGTTTCAATATTTCATCCACATAAGGATTACCAACCTCCTCAGGAAGGGATGAGTTTATATAATGTAAGAGGATTTTCAAGCACTGCCTGTAGTTAAAGACCTCTTCTTTTCTGGGTCAATATTCATGTCAACTTTATTAGCTTTTTTTTTTTTTTTAAAGCTCTTCTGTTTTCAAGGAAGGAGATTGATTCTAAGCAGTCCTTAAATGTGCTGCTAATGTGTTGTTCTCCTCCTTCTCTCCACTCAGTTGACATTATAAAACTTACAAAATGAGAGAAATGTAGATCATAGCCCTGGAAGTATATAATTAATCACATCCACAGCACTAATAATGTAATTCTCAGTGCCTTGCAGAGCTTTAATGCAATCCTGGACATTATTTGGGGAAAAGTCCCAGAGTTTAGTGGGACTTCCTGCCATGCAAGTATACATAGCAGCTGCTATCTTGATTTTTCTCGGAATGGCTCTTATTCCCTGTAGCTCTTATACATGAGAAATTAATCTAAAGCATAATAGCTTACCAAAGGACACTGAGCGCTCCTGCTCAGATGTCAGGATAAACAGTGTTATGGTGGTACGGAAGAGGTTCTTCACACCTTGGGCCCATGTGCTCCCCACCCTGCTTTTTTTGGCATAGTCCTCGGGAGTTTAGAAACCTCGCTTCCATTGCTAACTAGCTGCAGCTTTGGAGTCTGTCTTAATACGTTTAGCTTCAGTTTGTTTCAGTCAATTATAGTTAACTTCAGACCTTGCTTTATGAAGCAGACTTGCTTCAGTACACCATAGCTAAGGTTAACATAGCTAAGGTTAAGAAAATTAAGATCATGGCATCCAGTCCTCTCACTTCCTGGCAAATAGATGGGGAAGAAATGGAGGTAGTGACAGATTTTATTTTCCTGGGCTCCAAGATCACTGCAGATGGGGACTGCAGCCAAGAAATTAAAAGACGCTTGCTTCTGGGGAGGAAAGCTATGGCAAATCTAGATAGCATACTAAAAAGCAGAGACATCACCCTGCCAACAAAAGTGCGTATAGTCAAGGCCATGGTTTTCCCAGTTACAATGTATGGCTGTGAAAGTTGGACCATAAGGAAGGCTGAGCACCGAAGAATTGAGGCCTTTGAACTGTGGTGCTGGAGGAGACTCCTGCAGGTCCCCTGGACAGCAAGGCGGTCAAACCGGTCAGTCGTAGAGGAGATCAGCCCTGACTGCTCATTCGAAGGCCAGATCCTGAAGATGAAACTCAAATACTTTGGCCACCTAATGAGAAAGAAGGACTCCCTGGAGAAGAGCCTCATGCTGGGAACAATAGATGGCAAAAGAAGAAGGGGGCGGCAGAGGATGAGGTGGCTGGATGGAGTCACTGAAGCAGTTGGTGTGAGCTTAAGTGGACTCTGGGGGATGGTGGAGGACAGGAAGGCCTGGAGGAATGTTGTCCATGGGGTCGCGATGGGCTGGACACGACTTCGCGACTAACAACAAAAGGTTAACTCAACTTTAGGCCTTGTATAATGCTAAAGTGAAATTAAGAAGATGGAACTGGAAGTTTCTGTTCTCCTCTTCTAGTCATGCTAGGAGTAGGAAATGGGGGAGCGTCCAAGGTGGATGCTTGGGCGACCTCCTTCACAAACCAGCTCAGGGTCATTGATTGTTATCTCCAAAGATGTCCACTGCATCTCCAGGAAATTGAAAACTAGTTTCCAGATGCAACTGAGCGATCTTTTTTCTCTTTCTAAGCTATCACCTCTTCACTTTTTTCACATTAGGAGTGGCCTCACACGGGTGCTGTAGGAACTCCAAGGATGTACATCACTGTGAAAGAAAACGCTCTTGATACTTTTACCATCTTTTTCTGAAATGCTGGCTGTATTCTGTGTGGTGTAGTGATGTTTCCTGTTCACAGCCTCTGTAGGGACAGGAGGGTAAGCAGTAGCTTGCCTGAGTGTGCCTTCTATTTATGGCTATCTTCCATACTCTGAAATGCAAACAAATGGATCTTATGTACTTTGCTGTTGCATCACTGGGCAAGTTTTGCAATTCACATTCAAGTGTGCTTGATAAACTCTCCATTCACTGCAGTGTTTGTGACCTAAATTCTGTCATTTCACTGGCCTTTACAAGTTCATTAGAAACAGAATAATTAATCCACACAGTGGAAACGCTGCATAATTGGATCTGTCGGGCTGGCAATCAGACCGGACTGGACCTGGGTTCAGGAAGAGGAAGAATACGCTGGGGCTAATGCGGGAGGGCAACCTATAGGTCCCTTAGAAGGCAGCAGAGAGGAAAAAGGTTCTGATGCCTGGGAGCGTCTCCTGAACAGCCCAGTTGAAAGCTCACCACTGCAATCCTTCCTTGATGAATATCAGAGTACAAGATGAAAGGAAGAAGGAAGAAGCGCCTCAGTGCTGAGCTATTTGCTGGGTGCATCTGTGGTGCGTCTCTGTTTCAGCTCAGCTAGAGGAGGGGGTGCTTTCCAGTTCAATTCATTGTAATATGAGAGACTTCGACACGCATGTTCTGCTGCAGCTGGGCGTAGTAGCGGAGAAATTTATTTATTTATTTGTTATGGTCACAGACCAGGAAAATTAATAAACAGTTAAATAAAAGAGCAGGAGAAAAATTAAAGCACGGTTAAAACAAGTACAATTTATACAATGTTTTCACTCAAGCGGATGACCACATTTTTCCGAATCTGCATTGCCGTCATAAAAAAATTGGCAACATTTCCAGTAGCATAAGAGGATACAGCCCTTAAACAATTAGATACCAGAGTGGAAGAATCATTCCCATAAAGTTCTGTTATTAACGGTTTAATCAATTGCTCTCTGCATTCCTATAAAAGCTGTGATATAGGAGAATAAGTTCCACTGTTTCTGCTCCTGCAGCAGCACAAGAACATACCTGTTCATTGTCTGGGGTCTTGCTAAATGGTCCTTTTAACAGTGCCGATGGTGACATGTTAAAATGGGCGAGAGTAAATGCTCTTCTGATCTTTGAAATAGTTTGTGTGTACAGCTATGGGGCCGCAGTAATTCCAGTTTTATAGCAGTGATTGATGTTAAGATGCAGTAACGAGGAACAAATTTTATTAGCTGCAATCCTCAAATGATGAAGATTCAAGTCTATTAATCTTTGTACCATCTGTGTGCAGTAGGAATCCAGTAGCTCCTTTTGCGAGGGCAGTGGGTAGAAGAAGAAAGCTGTACCTGAGCGGTACCTGTGTAACTTAATCAAAAAGGAAAGGGAGCCCTCTGATTTTCTACCTTGGGGCAGCCCGTCATGTAGTTTTGGGTCTACTGTCTCTCAGCCCGTGGATCACGCAACTCCACACCATCACAAAGGCCTTCTTCTTGGATCTGTGCAGGAGTATGGAGGAAATCAACTGATCTATGTGGTCCATTGCTTATTCAAGAGGGTACAGATTTGTGATCCTTCATGCTCTGACATCAGAATGGTATGGGCCATGATTTCCTTACTGATATCCTGGAATCTTACTTCCTTTTCAGCTACTTCATCTTGCATTGTGCTTTGTTTGCAGGGATGTGCAGGAGAAGTTAACACATTCATTGGGATTATTTTAGGATTATCTAGTGGCAACTTTATCCAGCTTATCCACTACTGAGTTTGGTAGTGTGATGGATTATCTGAGAGACTGAGCTGCAAATCAAGAGATCCTCCGGTTTGAACCTTGCCTCTGCCTTGAACTTACTTGGTAGTGTTAAGCAAGTCTTGCATTTTCAGCAAATCCCTTCTTGACTCTGTAACTTGGGAATAATATTGCACTACCTTGCAGAACTATAAGGACTGCAAAGAGATAGTGCTTTTAACGTACTGCATGAAACAATTAGTATTGTTCCAATAATACTTGGGACATGCAATGCTTACAACAGGCTGATGTTAGACTAGGAGCTTTGAGTGAGAAGAGAGGATGGATGCAAGTTTTCCCCCATTCCCTACCCTTTTCTAAGAAGTCCAGTCCATATTCCCCTGTCTCTCCTGTTTACTCTCAGAAAAGGCTCTCCTTTCTCCTCCCACATTGCCACCCGCCAATGCAGCATGATGACTGAGCATGGTTTTCATTGCAGGTGAACATTATCCCCATAATTGCCAAAGCTGACACCATTGCAAAAAACGAGCTGCATAAATTCAAGAGCAAAATCATGAGTGAGCTGGTCAGCAACGGGGTCCAAATCTATCAGTTCCCGACAGATGAAGAGACAGTGGCTGAGATCAACGCTACGATGAGTGTAAGTCTTGTTTTCCTTAGGTGGACATCCACATCATTATAAGAGGCAGTAGTAGGTCACTTCTTGACTTTCTGTACTAGAGAGACCTTTCAATGTAGCCCAGTGCAACAGGAGTGGCCAATTCAGAGACAGCCCTAAAGAGTGGCACCATCCTTTTCCCGCTCCTGTTTCTCTGTGGGCCTCTGTGCACCAGTGGTACTGAATGGAGGCACGGGCTTGTGGCTGACGTGTTAAGAGACATGAAATGCAATGTGGTTTTGTCGTCTTTGCAAATTATGCTTCAGAAACCAGGAGTGTGCACCGTCTGTCTCCAAGCAAAAGAACAAAGAGGAGATTCTTCTGGCATTTTGAAGGCCAGTCAGTGCTTTTATAGCATTCTTAAGCCTTCATAGGGAGACCGCTCCATCAGATGCATCAGAACAGGACATTCATAAGATACTGGATCAGACCTGAGATCTATCTAGTCCAGCGCTCTTGACATATGGTGGCCAGCCAGCTGCCCCAGGATCCCTCAAGCAGGATGGGTGCAAGACCTCCTCCTGCCCAGCTCCTCGGCAAGTGGTGTATGCAGGCAGGCCACCTCTGGTGAAGGAGGAAGCCCATGGCCAGCAAGGCTAGTAGCCATGGATCACCTCCTCCTGCATGCATCTGTCCCATCCTCCTTTAAATTGATGGACGCCACCGCTTCCCATGGCATAGCTCAACTGTATGTCATGTGAAGAAGCACTTTTTCTTGTCTGTCCTAAACCTTCCTCTGTGCTGATCTGGAAGAGTGAAAGAATAGTTCAAATGGTAAAGCCTGGAGGATGAGCCTCTTTCAGCGCGAGGGCTGTGAATTCCACATTGGTGATGCTTTGGAGAGCTCCATTCCCAAGGTGGTCAGGGCTGAAGGCAGTGGGGTGCAGGTGGGCCAAAACCACCAGCCTCTTCTAGCTGAAAGCTCTCACTGCAAGTCGCTGGGCATTAAGAGATGCATTTTAGCCTTTTCGAATGGGGAAAATGGCACAAGCTGGGAAGCCACCCCACAGGGACTGGTTGGGGGAGCAGTGGTGGGGCCAGAAGAAGGGGTTGTGGCCATCTGGGACCCAAGGGGGCTGAGTTGGGATTCCGGAAGAGCTAAATTTGGCTCCTGGCCTTGAGTTTCTGCACCTCTGGTGTGGAGAGATAACAAACCCAGATTAGGCATATCGATTTGATTGATTGATTTTATTCATTCAGTAAGTTCATCTTCCAGCATAATTCTTACATGGAGCCTGAAGTGGCTTAACTAACCCATCTTCTCCTGAACTGTTGCAAACTGCCCAGAGAGCTTTGACTAGTGGTTGGTACAGAGTGAAATGAATAAAGAAGAGCATAAAGAATTCTCTTCTTCATTTTATCCTCACAACACCCCCTGCAGGTAGGACAAGCTGAGAGTCCCTGACTGTACCAAAGTCACGCATGGCTGAGTGGGAACCTGAACCTCAAGCTCTTGAGCTCAAGTCCTGTACTCAATCCACTACTTTTTGTTGGCTTGAAAGAGTCGTTTGGATGGTTCTGGGCCCAGCATGCTTGATCCTTGTCACAGTCTGGGGTGGAAGTTGAACCAGTGTTGGTTCTCTCAAAAAGAGGGACGGACCAGTGGGAGGGGAGCCCCTGGCTCGTGATTTCAGTCGCGGACATAGCATAGCTGCAGCTGTCAGGCAGTCTGTACCCACGAGCCTCTCCACCATCTGCCCAGCCCTTGGCCCAGTTCCCAAAACTCTGCGTGGCCTGTGATCTTTGCCCAAAATGCGAACCAGCCCTTCAGAATTGCGCACAGTGTAATGAGAACAGCACCTGGATGACTCTCGGGAGACAGAGCACAGACCCGGCTTCCTCTTGGCTTTGGCTCCCCTTCGAAACACATAATATCCTGGATGGGGAAGAATCTTTGTGGCTCTGGAAGCTGGGCTAGAAGGCACTCCTTTTTGAGGCAGAAGTTCCGTTACTGTTTACTGGTAAATTCCAAAAGCTCCAGAGTGGTTTTGAGGTTTCGGTTTGAAGCTGAGGAAATGCAGAAGGAAATGAAGTGCTCAGTGCTTGCCAGGCCATCGGGAGGGGTGTGTGTGTGTGTGTGTGTGAATGCTTTGTTTGGTGGAAAGCTCAGCAACGAATTTGTTGCATGCAGAAGGCCAAATCTAGCCTTCTGAAAGGTGCTGCCTGCACTGCTCTTTGCAAACTCCACGATTCAAGGGAGAAGTGTGGATTGTTGGAAGCAGAGGCCGTGGGATGTGACAGTAGAGTGGGTCGGAGTGGACTTGTGGGGTGTGGCCAACCAGCCCATAGTCACTTCTCCACACAGGCCTCCAGCAAACTAACCTGGAACACAGGAATCTCTGCTTCGGTAACTGGAACGAACCTGGGATTCAGTTCACACATTGCACCGAAGCCTGGCTTGTGCTCACCTTGATGTAGATAGCAAACTAACCATGTAGTTGTTCTTGTTGTGCTGCCAAGTCGTCTCTCATTTAGGGCAATCCCATAAATGAATGAGTCCCCTCCAAAATGCCCTGTCCTTCACAGCTCACTCAGCTCTTGCAAACCACTCAAGGCGGTGGCTTCCTCGATACCTCGTAGAACTGATGCATCTCCCATTTGGTCTTCCTCTTCCTCTGTCTTCAGCTTTCCCTAGCAAGGTTGTCTTCTCCAGTGGGTCCCGCCCTCCTGTGATGTGCCCAAAGTAGAGAAGCATCAGTGTCATCCTTTCTCGCTTTCTTGGCCAACCACGGGACATACTAACAATGGCTGAAGGCTGTGTGTTCGCTTTATTTTTCTAGCAGACTGGTTTCTGTGTACAGCTGCCTCCTGAAACAAAGCTCCGGCTTGGACTTGACAAGCCACGCTTAGACATGGTGCCAAATCATAGCGTCTTTCCCATTGAGGAGAACAAGAACGCAGGTGTTGTCCCCCTCCCCGTGGCATGGGAGTGCGCTTTCCTGTCACCCCTGCTTCTGTAGTCGCTGTTTTCTGCTAGGCTGCAGACATTTCTGGATCGAGTGCCTGTGAATCCTCCCTTCTAAGGTCAAGCTGGCTGGCTCTTTGGGGGGCCTTGGAATGCAGACAGCCTGCCTGCCTCTTTTTATTACATCCCCCTTTCCTTCGTCCTTTAGTTAAAGCTCATATAATGGGGTGGGAAGTCGGTAGAACCTTGACTTCCTTCCCTCCATCCCGCCCAGTTCCTTAGGAAATTTCAGCACTTGCTGTGGACCGGCAGTATTTGAATTACGTAAGGGCGTACTTGCAGAACAAGGAAGAAACTGGCAACCGGCTCTGAACTGTCTGAGTCATACTGCTCTCCTATGACAGCTCCTTTCCCAGGGCAATTTATGGCCCTCTCCATCCATTCATTACTGCCATGCCTGTAGTAATGAATGCTCAACCCTCCCAAGAAGAAGTGCCCTTCCACCTATTGTAAATTCCTGAAGGCTCTGTTTTGATGCTACCTTGTTATGGGGAATGGCAGTTTATGGGAGTTGAGCACCTCCCCTATATACCCTTGAGAAAAGACCCTGGATTTTGCCTAGAAAATGAACCACATCCAACAGCACAGAGCATGTGTCTCTGACAGTATTTCCAGTGCATGGATCTGGCTGTGGGAAAGATTCATGGACTGCAGTGCCCATGCTCTGAGTTAAAAACGAGGGGCCTTTCAAATATCAGAAGCCACCAAATTCCTTTGTGGTTGATAATGGCTTCAGCCATAGTTGCTGCATGCAAGAACAAAACAAAACAGCTCTTTGTATATCGTTAAGCGAGACTGTGTGTGCCGCAACGCATCAGAAGTATGGAAAAGCAGAATGTGGGATAGTGCTCAAGATGCAACTACCTGAGCATCTGAGAAGACATATCGAGTGTGCTTGTGTGTGTGTGGAAATGTTTGTTGAAATTACAGAAGTGAGAGGAGAGGCTGAATAATGTTTCTAGGGGGAAGTCTTCAGTGCTCTTTATAGTTCCTTACACCTCCCTGTCTCAGGCATGTGAGATATTACGCTCCGTGAGCTATAATGAACTGCCTCCTTGTATTATTGCATAATGCAAATAGTAAGGTTGTAACGAATTCCTGGGCAAGGAGGCTGTTTTGATCTAGAGCCTGTTGTCATCTCATTCCCCCTCTTCAAAGGCTCTGGCTGTATTCCAGGGACACTTGAATAACGTCAAATCAGCAAAAGCCAACACAGTTGTCATTAAAAGAGCGTTTCCTCTCTCTCCCCCTCGCTGCCTCTTCTTAAAAAGTCTGGCCAAACCGCTGAAGACACCCGTGATCTTTGTTTGTCTCTTGCTGACTAGGTCCACCTGCCGTTTGCTGTTGTTGGCAGCACCGAAGAAGTGAAGATTGGAAATAAGATGGCCAAGGCCAGGCAGTACCCCTGGGGAGTTGTACAGGGTATGTCTGGGGTTGGTGGGGACCAATATGCTTGTTCACACTGTTGCCCCAGTGAGGAGAAAAGGTTCAGTTGTGGGGGGTGAGACTTAGAGGCAGGAAGTTTTGCAGTGGAGAAAGCGTTGGTGAAGTGCGTGGGTGACTAGGATCCAAACAGCTGCATCGGTGCACCAAGATGCTTCCATGGATCCCATGGTGTTTATCACCTTCACTACGAGAAGTAACATTGTCCTTGCAACTTGGTTCGGTTTTCCACACCAGTTACAAGTGCTGTGTTTGGACCTGCTTTTCCCACCCCTTTGCAGTGGATGGCACTAGATGGTCTTTTGTTCCCAGGCTGTAGGGTGGGAATAGATTTCCGCTTAAGTGCTAATGGATTCATGGAACTTATGCATTAGGCAGCATCCTATACTGAAGGCAGTACATAGCCATCAGGGCTGGTAGCCGTTGACCACCTCATCCTCCCTGAATTTGGCTCATCCCCTTTAAAGCCGCCCGAGTCTCGTGATAGTGGAAGTGTAGCCATGCACTTTGCACATTCATGTGCAGAAAAGCCCAAAGCTTGGGGGTTGGAGCATGATAGAATTCCCGGTTGATTCACGATTCGCATTTTTTGAGAAATGTTCCTCGGTTATGCATCCTTGCCCTGCTTTACGTTGTAGTTGAAAATGAAAACCACTGTGATTTCGTGAAGCTGCGTGAAATGCTGATCAGAGTGAACATGGAAGACCTGCGGGAGCAGACACACAGCCGACATTACGAGCTCTATCGCCGCTGCAAGCTGGAAGAGATGGGCTTCAAAGACACAGACCCTGACAGCAAACCCTTCAGGTAAGATGGGGGTACGTAGGCTGCAAAACCACTAAAGAACCCGCTCGGCACATTGTCGGAGCAGATGCAGAAGGTGCTCTCCTGTAAGAATTTCAGAGCTGATGTGTCAGAGAGACTAAGAAATTGAGATAAGAACAGCCCTCTTCTGAGCTTTGCTTTACAACAAGATAAACACACATGAAGGGCTCTGAACTCTTAAAAGCCTTGTGTAAATGTTAAATATTCTTCTTAAGATTTCACACTTTGTTTATGTGTGCTTACAGAGAAGCTGAAACTGAGTGAGACTCTGACTTAGATATGTTTAGTACAGCCATCAATGATACTAGCTTGCATTCATTTGATTCCATCTAGCCTGAGGTGCCTGGACCTGCCTAATCTTGGAAGCTAAGCTGGGTCAGGCCTGGTTGACACCTGGATGGGTGACTTAAATGTTGTGAACTACTCAGCTATAGGCAGTATAGAATACTACTGCTGCTGATGATGATGATGATAGCAGCAGCAGCAAGGATTTGGTCCTCTGAGCAGTCGGAGTTGGCTTGGTGAGCAATTACTGGTTCTGTCAGGCAGCAGTGGAAATTGCTGAGAAACCTGGGTGGAAGTTTGCTGAGAAACTTGGCAGTTCATACAGAAAAGTACGATCTGCTTCTAAGAATCCAGTTTGAAATGTGACTGATTGCAGTAACTGGGAGACAGGATTCAGGGAATTCTGCAAAGGTTTTGGATCGCTTTTCCAATGATTGCATTGTGCACACCCTGCCTTTCAGACCAGAGTGGCTCCTAAAGGCATTTACAGTTAAAACCATACCTGTGTACAATATATTTCATGATCTATAGGTCTATGTGTGGACAGTCTTTTCTTTTTTCTGGTATTTGTTTGCTTATTAGATTTATACCCCACCTTTTTCTTACAAAGAACTCAAAGAGGCTGGCATCATTCTCTTCCTGCTGCGCTCCACCTTATCCCCAAAACAACAACCCTGTGAGGCAGCTTGGGCTGCGAGTCTGGAACTGGCCCGAAGTCACCCAGTTGGCTCCCTGGCTGAGCAGGGACTAGAACCCAGATCACCTGAATCCCAGTCCTGCGCTGTTCACCACTACACCACACTGGCTCTCTTAGTCATAGCAGTCCAATTCGGCTCCTCTTCCCTCTGTAGCAAAGCAACAGGGGAGCAACACACGGGACCCTTGGGTAGGTTGACCATCAAGCTGTCAACCTCTAGAATGGGTCCTTGCATTGATTTGCTGTAAAGGTTTTTTGAACAATGTGGATTATTTGCAGTTTTCTGTACCTTCAGAGACCTCACCAAATTATGTTTGAATGTTGCAAACTTTAATCTACTCAGCTGAGAAAGAGAAGCAGCTGAGATATGCAGGGCAATGATCTTTGTACTGGGGATCAAATTCTCTGCTTGCTTGGCAACCCCAGGTGAGGTACACAGCCCGGAATATATTTTATTAGCTGTGTGCATGTGTGCGCGCACATAAGTTTATGTGCCTGCCTGTACGGCAGTGTTGCAAAGAATTCTGCAAAAGTTACTGGGTCATTTGCAACACAGATCATTAGTCCTATTGGGGATTTCTCCCCCATCCCCCACCACCGGTATCCCACAGCCCTTGATGGCAGAACCCACTCTGTCTCCCCCTCCTGACTTCAATCACTGCTGCTTTCTGTTAGCTGCTTATTTTTGTTTATTTTTAGGAGCTTCAGAAAAGTGCAGCTCAGGTTGTATTTTTTCAAATTGCCCTTTGTGCAGTTGCTGGAAACTTGGGGAAATGTTGAAATGAGAGTGGGTCATGGGAGCTGTCAGTTCAACCCCTAAAAGCTTGAGGGTTGCAATGCTAAAAGGGTGGTATTTTCACCACCCCCTTTGGGTGTACCTACTTTATTTTATTTTTATTTTATTTTATTTATACTTTTGCTGCTCTCCCCCACTTTATTTTTCTGTTTACAGCTAGCCAATTGGAAGCTGTGTACTGTGCCCAAATTACCTTATCTGCAGTCAATTGCAGATTGGAATTGTCAATTTGTTGCCTATTCCACTTGCTTTGAAAACTGAAACTTATAAGGCAAGATTATGCCTGTTAGGCAGTTTAAGTGTGCACTTCAGTACCTGCAAAAATCTAAAACAACAACAACAACAACAACAACCTACAATAATTTAAAAGAGGCAGACAGAATTGTGCACTTTTGGGGGGCTGAAAAAGAAAAGGTGGTGGGGAATTAGTGATGTTTGCTCCAAAGCGCCTCTTTGGCTGCCACTGGTGGTGAGATCATGAAAAGTGACCGCATGTTTTGCTATCTTCTATCTTTGCGACCCACAGTGGAATTGATCTTGCCAGTCCAGATGACACAGCAACCAATAGTGGGTTGATCAACCCTCAGAAAAAACCATGGGTTCCCAGGTTGACTTATGCCCCCAAAATAAGCCACCTTGTGGGAAGCGGTCTAAGTTTGGATAGCAGGACAACCCACCCTGTCATTCGGTCACAAAGGGAGGGACTTCTTACTAGTCAGCTTTTGTACGGAGGTCTAAGTAGTCCATTTGTGGCCTGAGAAAGAGACTGAGAGCGGGAGAGAGAGGGAGTGAGCAAAAGGTTCCCTTTCTGATCAGCCACAGACATTTCTGACTATTGAACAGGAACAGGGCAAATGGCCATGAATGAGTCACCCTCTTTTCTTTCACGATCTCAAATAGCGTTGACTTGTCCCCCTCCATCTTCACCAGAACCTGTTGTTAAACAACCCATCTGTTGAATTCTGCAAACGGAGGACTGAAGTGTGATTTAAAAAGTCGGGGTCGCACGCCTTCTGCCCATGAGTCTTTTCTGCTTTCATCCCCCAACGCTCGCTTGGCTCCTGCACGGGTGTTCCGCACTAACCAAGTGGCAGATGCTGTTGGGTTCGCCTCCCCACCTCCCTTCTCCTGTTTCCCCTCCGTCCATGTGGCTGAGCAGGTTCTCCTCACAGCTTGCCAAGCAATGCTTGGCAGTCCTGGTCTGGAGCCAGAAGCCTGGTTCCTGTTGGGCTGCTGCTGAAATAGCCCGTATCTAATCAGCTTCTTATAGACATAGTATTTTTCAACACTTCTCCGCAGTGCAGGTTGCTGTATTCGCGTTATCACTGCCACGGGAAGTGGTGATGGCCACCAGTCTGGATGGCTGTAAAAAGGGATTGGACAGATGCATGGAGAAGGCTGCTAGCCCTGCTGGCCATGGGCTTCCTCCTCCACCCGAGGTGGCCTGCCTGCATGCACCAGTTGCTGAGGAGCTGGGCAGGAGGAGGCCTTGCCCCCATCCTGCTTGAGCGATCCTGTGGGCAGCTGCTTCGCCTCCATGTTTGTGATAATTGGCTTTTGGAGTAGTTCAGAATGGCCTCCGCTTGATGGCTCTAATGAAAAATATTAACAAAGGGGTCATAGGATAGAGCAGAGGTGTTGAACCACAAGGCCAGGGGCCAAACTCGGTCTACCTGGGGTCCCAGTCTGGTCCTGAAGATGGCCACTACCTTGACTTCTGATCGTTTGTGAATTTCATGGGTCTCACCCTGGTTATTCCCCACTCCTAAAGGCTGGGACACCTCTTTGAAGGCTTAGTTGCTGTCAGTAAGAACTTCAAGTTAAAATAGGCCGGCATTTTCAGTATTTTGGCCCTGCCCACTAACAGAAAGTTTCTTCCCCAGAGCTTCTCCATTAACAAATCTGACCCTAGACTCTAGGGCCTAGAGCTAAGAGGTAGACTCCTGGATAGAACCTGGGGCAGTTAGTCTTTGCCAAAAGAGATGACAGTTTCCAAAGAGAAAGTGGAGAACAGAGATAACAAGGAACCATCGTTTAGGATTTGTTCTGCTTGTCTTATTTGCAAGTCAGCAAATAGACTTGACTCTCCCCACAGCCACCCTGCCAATGAACTGCAGACGTGTAATATTTCAGGCCAGGCTTGCGATCTTTTCTGACAGGGAGCAGTAAGCATTCTGTAAACTCCTAAACCAAGCTAGATGAGAAACTGTTTTCTCTACAAGGGACGTGGCAAAGAAAGAGCAACAGAAACTAGATACTTTCTCAGTACTGCAGAAATTTAAGTGAACCCCTTGGCAAGTCTGTGATATGGTTGTGAGAAATTAGCAGCGTCTTCTGTTACTTTGTGCGGGTGCTCGGGGGATTCTAGGGGTTGTAGCCCAACACATTGGAAGGTGACTAGACTAGGAAGGCTGTTCTAAAGAAAGCAAAAACTGAAGCAGTGCCAGCAGGAAACTTGGAGAATTCTTGGCTGAGTGTGTTGAGGAGAGAAGGATACTGAGGAGAAGGAGAGCTTCACATCACTGTGGAACAGTAAGACTGGACCTTCTGTGCTTCTGCCCTGCTTCTAAAGAAGCTTCTATGGCGCCCATGCTAAGAAGGACTTTGTGGTGCTTCCGTGCTACAGCTGTGCTACTTGGGGTGGACATCCATTGAATGTTTTTCCCACCTCCCTCCAAGGAGTTCACACCTGTGGATATGGCAGTAGGACATTCACATGGCGAAGGTCCCAAGTTTAGTCTTTGGCACCACCAAGGAGCGGGGGATGAGAAGTCTCTTCTTCCTGAAGCCCCATGAAGCTGTTCTTCCCAGCCAAAATAGGTTGGTCTGGATGGACTCCAGCCCAGCAGTTTGGTATTAGGTCACTGCCTAGTTGAAAGTCAACGTTTTACCCTTCCGATAACACTGCAAGGCAAGCCACAGCTCAGCCAAAAGTAAGGGATCACGCAGTGAGATTTGGGGCTGAGCAGGAGGTTAATCCAGACACTCTGATTGGTTGTTGCACCTCAGTGGGCATTCTGCATTGGGCTGTTTTAGCGCCCCCCTCCAAAAGGTAGGTGCATGCCTGAATGCGAGAGAGACCAACCCAAAGACCCCGGCTTGGGGTCACAACAGCCAAGCATCCTCATTAATAACAGCTGAATTCACTCCCCTGTGATATGTGCTTGCAGGGTGAGAAACTCCTCTGGCTTTGTACAGCTGAAGTCCTGGCAGTGCATCCATTCACACAAGTTGCTTATTCCAGGACAAAATAAAAGAGGAAGGGGTGACTTAAGTTTGCAATTGTTTATGAAACACACCAGTGTTTGAAATCAGCTTCATAGTTACTTCAAAGATGACTACCCTTGAGCGCTCCTTGAAATGTAACTGGTAACTAGCAGTGCTCATGCACGGAGCAAAATGATGGTTGAATAAACCTAGAACAGCTACTATGAACAAACTAAGCTAGACGAGTGAAAGGATCGATAAATCAAATACTTCCATTGCATTAAAACATCTTGATGTAATTCAAGTGGAAAAACTGACTTTCCAGGGACCATTCATAAACTACAGTTTTAATTTCATTCAATTAACTGTTCAGTTTGGTGGTATGCCATCACAGGCCTACTTCAGATGTAAGGTTAAATCATAGTTCAATGTTATGTGCATCATCCCCTTGGCTTTGCACCCTCTTTTTCCAGTGTAGCAAAGAGCAGGAGATCAGAAGCACCAGAAAGTAAGGTTAGTTTTAAGCCTGTTTAACTAAACAAGCCAGAATCATAAACTAAAGTTTAAACTTGGCTTGTTTGGGCAAATCATTGTTAAAACTAACCATGGTCTATCCCAGTTTGGATGAAACAGTAAACTGTGATTAGTTGAAATAGAATTGGATTCTTTCAATCTCCACCTCATGGCAATATCAGAGAAAACAATGTTTAAGGAGCAACAATCCTACACATCTTGGCATACAGCCCACTGGGAACTGTGGGACTTTTTCTGTCTAACCATTCATAGAATTGTGTTCTGAGTTGTGTTGTGTTTAAGCACAGCCTTAGTTGACTTAACAGAAACTGTAGGTTTTAGCTTTTTAGTGTTTTCATTACTCCAATGATAACTAGTCACACTTGGTGTTAACTTGAGGTTTCACTTTCTTCCCCCAACCCTACTGCCTCTGCCACCACCCTTTTTCTGGGGGGTGTGCTTGGATCACAAGTCTGCAGGAGACCTATGAAGCCAAGAGGAATGAATTCCTGGGCGAGCTCCAGAAAAAAGAAGAAGAAATGAGGCAAATGTTTGTTATGCGGGTGAAGGAAAAAGAAGCAGAGCTGAAAGAAGCTGAAAAGGATGTAAGTGGGTTGGTCCTAGAACAAAGAGCTCTAATTAAAGGGTTTGGTTTGGGATCCTCAATGGAGTTTCCCAAAATGATTTGGGAACACAAGCCAGATTGTCACCTCCTTTTTGGCACTTGCATTCTTTGCAAGGTTTGGGAAGAGACTGCCAGACCAGGAGGCAGGTAAGTACAGCCAGATCTGCATCCAGACTGTGCTTGGGATGAATCCCTTCAGGATCTGTCCCTCCAGCATCCATGGGCATCCTCTTGGGCTCGGCCAGGTCCTGCAAAGGGTGCCGAGCCAAGAGGATGTCTGTGAATGCTCCTGGACACCCAGTTCCAAAACCAGCAACCTTCCCCATCAGGTGCAGCCACCAAAGAGCTGCTGCAGGACACAGAAGGGGGTGCTGTGAGCAGGTGCGCCAGGTGCCATTCCCGGCCATGAGCCTTTCTCCCTGCCCGGTCCTGTCGGTGGTGGCACCAGGCACAGAAGAGGGGCAATGTAAATGGGTGCACCAGGCACCATTTCCGGCAGCCAACCTTTTTCCTTGTCCCCTGCTACTGCTGAAGACCGGCACTCTGAGCAGGTGTACCAGATCCCATTCCCAGTGACCAACCTTCTGTTCTACCCAGTGCAGCTGGCGGTGGGGGTACCTGGTGCAGAAGAGTACCAGGTGCACTTCTTGCTCAATTCCTGGTGAGTTCTGGGAGCCCTCGCCAGGAACCTGACCTGGGTGATTGCAAAGCAGACCAGAGCCTGGGGAGCCGAGCCCAGGGAATCTGATCGGTTCCCACCCCCAGAGAAATTCCTCACGCATTGCTAATCCAGATGAGGTCACTTGTTGGAGCTTATGCTGTAGGTTTAAAAAGGACACGGGCTGACATTGCTTGTTTAGCAGAGCTCCACTGTCCAGGATGGCTCTTGGAATGCATCCTGTTGTTGAGTTGCAAAGTCATGCCTGACCCATCATGACCCTGTGGGCGACATTCCTCCAGGCTTTCCTGTCCTCCACCATCCCCCAGAGTCCACCCAAGCCCACACCCACTGCCCCAATGACCCCATCCAGCCACCTCATCCTCTGCTGTCCCCTTCTCCTTTTGCTGTCAATCATTCCCAGCATCAGGGTCTTCTCCAATGAGTTGTTCCTTCTCATTAGGTGGCCAAAGTATTTGAGTTTCATCTTCAGGATCTGGCCTTCTAAAGAGCAGTCAGGGTTGATCTCCTCTAGGACTGACCAGTTTGATCGCCTTGCGGTCCAAGGGACTCTCAGGAGTCTCCTCCAGCACCACAATGCAAAGGCCTCAATTCTTTGGTGCTCAGCCTTCTTATGGTCCAGCTTTCACAGCCATACATTGCACCTGGGGGAATGTATCCCAGGCATGGCCAATGCCCAGGACTTAAGCTGGCCTGCCATCCACACCTTGTTTTGTTCTGTGCCTATGGAGAACACTTCTGTGTCACACCACAATATTCCTAGAAGTAGCCCACAGAGTCCCTTCCCATCTTTGAGTTCCTGCTCTAGTTTTGTGTTAAAATTGTGTGCATTTCATGTTCCCACCCTTCTCTCTGGGCAGCTTCACGAGAAGTTTGATCTCCTAAAGCGGACTCACCAGGAAGAGAAGAAGAAGGTAGAGGACAAGAAGAAGGAGCTTGAGGAGGAGCTGAACAACTTCCAGAAGAAGAAAGCAGCAGCTCAGCTATTGCAGTCACAGAGCCAACAGGCTGGCTCTCAGCAAACCAAGAAAGACAAGGACAAGAAAAAGTAAGCCGGTGCCCTGGGTCGAGTTCTCTTGGCTTCTGTTCCAGTGTACTGTCCTCTGTTGCATGTCTGTATTTGCTTCTTCCCATTATCAGACTGGAAACTGGGCTTCCCTCCCCCTCTTTTCCCCCGAAAACCAGGCTGATTTTTTTTAAAAGATATTTTTTCTAAGAGACAAGTGGGATGGGAGGGGAGGGAGTTTGACTTTGATTTTATTTTTTATATGTAGGGTACCTAAATAGTATTTTGCAAAGCTGACTAGTTCATTCAAAGAGGCAAGAGCACAGATAGAAGGCGGATACAGAAAGTGAGCCATACAAGAGTTAGCTGAACCGACGTTGCAGGGGCCACGCATTTCTCCTGCTGTAGCAAAATCTGTAGCTGTCGAGTTTTCCTTGTCTTTCTCAGTGATGCTTTAAAAGTCTGTGGTTATTGAGTAAAACCCACCCCGTGATGGACTAGTACAAATGCAATGTTACCTTGGGCATTAACTGTGGGTCAGGAGTAAGTTTTGTGCCTGAGGATCCTTCTGTTAGGTTCCAAAGTCAAGTTAGGAGAACCTTGAAAATTTCCTGACATATACAGGTAAGGGAGCCTAAAACACATGAAAAAGAGAAGCGGGGGGAAAGTGCAACACCCAAGACATCCGCCTATATTTAATGCCCTAGCTAAGATTATATTTGTACCAGCCAGAGATATTTTCAGCATGGATCGTCTTAGTGCCAAAGTTGAATAACTGAGCAAGTGGGCATTGGCGCTTGCAGTATTTTTAGTTACGTTGTGAACATACTTGTGTAGTGCCAGTTCCATATCTGAAGCTGGTCAGAACAGCCAGATCAAAACACTGCTGTAGTGCAGTTGTGTTATGACACCGACTGGAAACTTGCCAGCATCCGTGCGGCAAGAGAGTCCTGAGCAGTGAAGTCTTTGCCGTCTCTGGCTGTGGAAGCTGAGAATGCTCATCAGTGCCGTGTATTCGCAGGCTTCTGAGCTACAGGTGGCTCTTCCAAGGGTTTTGAAAACATGCAGTGAAGCACTGAAGGGCAAGGTGTTTCCCCACTACAGTGGCTTTTTGAAAAGCGTTTGGAGCATCGTTGCGCAACGCTGGTCTTAGTGCAAGGGGAAAACATTGCAGGCATGGTTCTGGCCTCTTGAGAGGTGTCCAGGGTTCTACAGAAGGACCTCTGAGCCTAGGGTAGATCACTGGACCCCTGTTAAGATTTCCCACCTTCCGTGTTCTGGTGGTTTCCTGGGTTTCAATCAGCTTTCTTCTGCTTCTGCACCTGTGCATGCTACACAACGCATGCATAGCACCCTAAGGAAACTCCGCCACCTCACTGGGGCTACCAGTGGCCTCTAGGTCACCAAATATGTCAGACAGGACAATGGACTTTGAACAGTCTTGCTTCCCACCAAACCATTTGGCCCTGTTACGCTTTTGAGACATGGGAGGTTTCATGCAATCCACTGCCAAAGATATTGAAAATGGTGAATTACAAAGGAGACATCCACTCAGATGTTACTGAGGGCCCTGGTGGACAGATGTATGAATCATTTTAATACACAGTCAAACATGTATTTGCCTTTTGCATTATACCTTTGTAAACATGTAGCAAGCAAGGCAGGGTCGAACGGAAACAGTCTCTCATCATCCAAATGTAAGATGGAACATGGCCCCTAAACAGTGCCTACTTTGTACCAAGCAGCTTTGTTCTGTTGCACAGTGTTTGCTGGCAAAGGGGAAGTGTAACAGGAAGCATTTAATTAAAGAGGTACGGCTTGTTGCAGAAGGTGGGAGCACTATTGCCAATTCAGGTGTGATGGCACTCCCTTCTGTGATGCAGCTTCTAGTCGTCTGAGCAAGCAGCATTCGTGGTGGGGCTCACGTCCCTGCACATGTCTGCCTGTGCTTGGGTTCAGAGGCCAATTACCCATAGAGCTCTTGGTGTGGAAGCTCCCTTCTGGCAAGAGCGGTGGATCCACCAAAGGCTGTCTTCATAGCCACTCTTTCCTGCCTTAGTCGTCCTGCATCCTGGTTAAGCTTGGTTTCTGCTGAAACAGAAACATGTGGCAGCTTCAAGACAAATGGTTTTGAGGGTTGCTGATGGGGAACACAAGCTTGTGTGGTTCAGGGCCCATTCTGTCAAATGTATAATAGCTCATGATACAGGGGGAGGCAACCAAGCTTGTAAAATGTGGGGACAAAAATCAGGAAATACAAGGGAAGACGGACGATCGGCCACCTTTCCATGAAGTACAGATATGGGCAACCGTATGTATTCATTGAAGTCTGCATCAGCTCATGAAAGCTTATACAGCAAGACACTTTAGTCATGGGCTGACTGGCAAACACTGGGAGTTTTCTGTCTAAATAGTCAAAGGATTGTGCCCTAAGGCATCACGAGACTGTTGCTTTGCTACAGGTGACTGAGGATGCATTCGTATGCCTATTTAGACAGAATAAGGCCTACAGTTCCCAGCATTCCCTGACCAGATGAATGGATGGGGAATGCTGGGAGCTTCAGGACTTTTTGTTTAACAGGCATAGGATTGTGCCTTAATGTGGCTACCTCTCTGCCATAATAAAAGTTTGAGTTTGCAATTTGCAAAAAGAACAGAGTATGGTCCGTATGAATCGCTCTTGTGACTCGCTATGCTTACCTCTGGGAAAAATAAGCAAACAAGCCGATATGTAGATTTTATTATTATTTTTTAAATTGAAGAACTTTTGAAAGAGTGACTATTTTTGATGAAGCTGTCTTTACATGGAAGAAACACTATTTTTTATTTTATTTTTTGCTAGTTAAAATATATTTCTTCTTCGCATCCATTATAATGATTGCTTAGCCTAGGGGAGGAAGCTTCATCTTCAGGGGCAATTGCACAAAGAAGAACATCACTGTAGGAGAATATTTTACCTTGGAAAATGTTGACCCAGTGCTGCACGTTTCCAGCACCTTGGGCCATTTTCAACCTGTTTGCTACTCCCCTTTCATTCTGGGACTGTTATGGGGCACGAATGCAGACCAACAAACAATCCTGTGGGGTCCTCATGCATCTCCCGGGCATTAAAAGACCCACAGAGGAGAATTTCCTGATGGATTTAGAGTTTGGTAGGCACTTGGTTTCTAAAACGAGGAGTTGGCAATCAACCTTACGTGGGGATCATTTTCAGATTTGGGTGTCTTTTCTCCGAAAGCCATGTATATATGACTGGTGGCAGCTCTTCAGTGATAAAGAATAAGCACTCTGCACATGTTCAGAAACATTTCCCTACTATTACATCACATCTCCCAGGGTGGAGCTTTGGCATGGAAAAGCTTTTAAATGATCCCTGAGCAAGAAAAAGTCGTTGCAGTGGCATCTTGAGCAGTTGCAGAGAAGAAGATAAACCAAGTCAAGAGCCAAGTATGGATTGAGTGTGGGTTCTTGTTGAACGGTGTCATTGCTGAAATATAGGTTGTTGTGTAGTCTAAAGCAGTGGTTTTCAACCTTTTTACAGTTGGGGACTGGGAAAAATAGGAAAATTATTTCAGGGACCATGAAAGCAGAATTTTAAAGCATTATATACAGAATATAGTATTTTGTGTATTAGTTTTTACATATAACAACAAAAAAGGGAAATTCACTAAAATAACCAGAAAATGAGCAGTAAAACTTGCTAATAAAAGATTGAAATAATGAAATTAAATGCAATTGAATAAAACTGAAATTTTTAGAGTGCAATATTTAATTCACATAAGACTACCGGAAAATCTGCTGTTGCTTCTTTTCAAGCCTTGATCAAAAATTTAAAATAACAAAATACAAAATCAATATAAATGCAATAATATGCTCATAGCAAACACAAATTCAGATATGTTAAATAATGAAATACAGAGAACCCCACCACTCAAGCCCCCTTACATACCAGCACAGACTGGCTGAGAAAACACTCTCGGCACAATCCCGCCTCAGCATTTCTCTTCCTGGGAGAAAACACAGCAGAGAAAGGTCCGGTCTTTGGGGGTCCCACCCAGAGGGCGGACTGGCATGGTGCAGCTCCCAGCTGGCTCCCCAGCCTCCTTGGCTGAAGAAGAGGTGGGGAATCAGCAACGCGCTGGTCCAGGAAAGGGAGATGCTCTTTCATGGACTGGGAGAAAATGCTGGCGGACCGGTGCCAGTCTGTGGACCAGCAGTTGAAAACCACTGTTCTAAAGTAAAAATCCATAGCTTGTTAACCTCAAACAACCTGTGAAAAGAACTCGTGATTTGTTGTGTCATGAATTAAGGGGTTGTTAACCCTGGTTTGTCAGTGCTGTAGTTCCTGGGTTCAGATAATAGAAGAGCCCATACTTTAACAAGCCATGGTTCAACAACAAGCCACACTCAACCCATACTCAACTGTTGAATGTGAGTTAACATGTTGGCGGAACCCAGTCGCTGTTTCCTGGATCAACCGATTCCCGTATATCATACAGCAGTGCTGTATTATCTGGCATTACCTTCTCCCTCTCAAAGCAAAAGTTGTTTTCCTGCATTCCTATTTTCTTGCTGAGCCACATGTGGGAGCTGTGCCGGTTAAATCTTATAAGCTGGGCAATAACAAAAATGATACAATCTGGCTTGGATGTCTAACTTACAAACCTAAACGGGAGGTTGCCTACTTTTCCGTGTGCTCCTAGGTAGGTTTTGTGAGAGCAGCACAGGTATTGCGTTAAGGAGGCTCAGCCGCCCACTCCGAAGGTGTGATGCAAAGTAAGCACCATTGCAGGTGCTTTACTTGCATCGACCCTCTGCCGTCAGGGCCCAGATGCTGAAAAAAATAAAAATAAACATAGTATTTTGGGGATAAGGGAGAAGCTGCAGCCATGGGAAAAGCATCCTCCTCAGGAGAAGTAATAGAGAGACCCTGGGGGAAAGGTCTCAAACCTGGACATAGTATTCTGTGCAAATTAATGAAGGCATTCCCAAAAGCTTTCCAGGGTGCTTCCTATCAGCAGACTGATGATGCAGTGCAGCAGAAAACGTGGGAAGGTATTGAGGGGAAGTCATCCTCAGGACTGCCTGTAAAATTCTACGAATGAGACCAGGCAGTGGTGCCAGAAAAGCATCCCAAGAAATAAAGTTTGGGAAAATCATAGTCTACCAGGCACCCAGAAAGAGGAGATCTCTCTGTGATGGATGGGGACCGCCGCAGCATCAGGCTGTGTTGACACATACCAGGATTTTTCCCCTCCAACAATAAAAAGTGTAAGTCTTTTTAAGATGAAGGTGGAGGCAAGATGACAGCATCAAGGTTATTTTGCAGCTTTTCTAGCGGGTTGCAAAGCCTTTCGGGAAAGGCATCTTCTCATCCATGGATACGTCTAGAGCTCCCCCACATGGCTGTGGCCTGTTACTGCAGCCTCCAAACAAAAGATGGGCTTTGCACACGGATTATTCAAAGCTGCTTTAAACTCGGCCAAATCCTTACACGCTTTGACTGGTGTGTCACCGCTGTATATGCATGTTATGCCAAGCAGTGGGGAGATAAGCCTTACTTTTGCATACACACTGTGTGTACAATGGCAGAAGGTACTGATCTGTAGCCAGCTTCCTAGAAGTTGACATGGTGCTTGCATGATTCAGAAGTTTCTTAGTCCTTGCCAATCTTCATCCTCAAGAGGGTTCCCAGCTTTGGCATAAGAGGTTTCAAGGCAGGTGCAAAGCACTGGCAGAATATTCCTCATACACACACCAGAGATGGGCTGTATGTGCTTTTCTGAAGAAAACATTTCTTGCAGAGGCGGCCCTTTTCTCTGAGAATCCTCCGTCTCTGTAGGGACTGACAGTGCTCCGAAGTGCCTTTTAATTTTCGCTTAACATTGGATGTGAAAGTTTAAGCAGAAAAGTGAGAAAAGGTTGTGTGTGTGTGTGTGTGTGTGTGTGTTGCAGTCTAGGCTGGATGGCTGCCTTTAAAAGTGTTTTTGTTTTGTTTCTGCCCTCTAACACACGCTCCAGTTTGCCTAGGTAAGGGTTTGGTTTTGTCTTGGTACCAAAACTGCGATGGCACAACTATGCTATTGCGTCAGCTGATGGCAGGCTAACCTCTGCTGTGCATGCATTATGACTTTATTACATTAAACTCGGTGGGCTGGAAAGCTGGTGCATAAATTTTGGTGCCTGGAACTTTCCTACATGTGGAGTATGGGGCAGAACAGCTGTTCCCAGAACACCGCAGGCTTCACGGTTTGGGAAGGATGCACTTTGCAAACAAAGCCTTCAAGCTCCAGCCTCCAGTTAGAGGGTTTCGTAGAATGGGGCCAGGAAAGACCATCTGCTTGTGACCTTGGAGTAAGCAATTCTGGGCTAGGTGGACCAATGACCCAATGGGCTTCAAACAGGTATGTCTCTCCAGTCCAGTTGGAGCAGGTAACAGCCCCTAACTAGGGAGGGGGCCATGTATCCCTAGCAGAGGGTCCCAGGTAGGGCTGGAAAAAACCCTGAAATCCTTAAGATCCATTGCTGCCTGCCAGTGTTAATAATACTGGGATGGATGGACTACGGGTCTGGCCCAGTGCAAGAGAGCTTCAGGTGTGTTCTGTGACCCATAAGTCTGTGGTGGTCCAGGTTCGCCAGAAGAGTGTACACCTCCAGCTCCTATGGCGGAAACAGTGGAATGCAAGACAGCAAAGGTAGCGTGTACAGGGGCCAGGTGAGGGATATACCCCATGGGAAGCACACAGATCCTACCTTTACTGTTTGACATAATGTGCTTTCTGCTTCTTGGTTTTAGTAAGTATGCAGAACTACCATGGTTCAGTAGAAAAGATAATTGCCGGCTTGAAATATATACAATTTTGGTTTGACAGTGGAAGAAGGCACTTGTGGGATTTAGGTCTGTGCATTCCTCAATTTTGGTAGAAATTTCCATAGGAAAGGCCATAGGAAAGGCCATATGGGAAGAACTGTAGATTCTGCTGGATTAGTTCCTGGAGGAACCTTTTAGGCAAATATGGGAACAGGGTTCTGAAATAGATGCCCTGACCCAGTTAGTCTTTGGGTCTGATCCAGTGAGGGTTTTATGGTTTCTGTAAGGGCAACAGTTTAGGGGCTAGGATTGGGGAGAAATGCCAACCGAAATCCAGAAATTCTTTCTTTTTGTTCTAAGACACTTAGTTTGGATTTGCGTTCAGTTTTTGTTGTTCACACTACAGTGGATATTTTCACTTTTAATATTCTTCATAGATTTCTCATAACTGTGATGAAGAATGTTTTAAATCCTAATAATTATTCATTAATCATTCTTCAATGCTTCAGAAGACATCCAGGTATTATGAATAATGCAGTTATTTCTGATTCATGGAACGGCAGCACTGTGAACACACAGAGTTGGAAAGGATAAATCCAGATATAATTCTGGACTGGCAGTACTCGCCTTTTCCTTACATATTTGATCAGATTTGCTTGTCTCAGATATTTCTTTTGGAGCTCTCTTCCATCCATCCATCCATCCATCCATCCTTCATTGTTTCCCTTGGAATCATGATTTAATTAGAATAAACCAGTACAGGCCTAGTCAGTGGAAATCTGTCAAGCGGTGGAATTTTTCATTTCTTATGATGAATGGTCCAGTTAGCTGTTTGGTTGCCAATCTTAGCAAACACCTACAGGGCTTCCAAGGTTGCACAGAGAATGTCTGTGCCCCTTTCCAGAACTTTCT
Organism: Varanus komodoensis; assembly: GCF_004798865.1. Lineage (NCBI taxonomy): Eukaryota > Metazoa > Chordata > Lepidosauria > Squamata > Varanidae > Varanus > Varanus komodoensis. Next base: position 8,759,063 of record NW_025335568.1, read on the forward strand.
CTGCCACCTGCAGTCTTCTGGGCCTCGCAGGTTGTCTTCTGTTTGGCCCTGCTGGAAACAGAAGGCTTCTATTCCTTTAAGACAAGGGAGCAACTTTTTCCTGCTTTGAATGCCCTCTGCAGGTGATCAGTTCAGGCCCCTGGCAGTCTGATCGGGAAGAAGAGGGAAGGAGGGAAAAGAAAATGGCAAAAAGGAGAGAAAAGCATTCTACTGGAGCATTCAGTCTCCAACAGAAGGCAGCCTTTGATGGGGAAAAAAAACCTGTTGCCCATACCTATGTATGACATTTAATTTAGTTTCTTGGCACACATAGTTTTTTAATGTTGAAAACATGGTTAGGCTGGGGGAGTCCTTGCACATAGAAAGCTAGCATATCTGGGAGAAAGGACCTCTTCTGCTTGGCATGCTAGTTTTCCATTTACTGGGAGCCTTTCCCTGAGCATTGAAACCAGATACCCTGCTACGGTTCGTAAAAAGCTGCATCCTCTGACAACTGCATGTGAGATGAGCGTAACACAAGCTTGCTTAATCCTGGGGGTTATTGGATGTGCATTGCTGAAGAGCTCTCCCAAGCCACCCGGCGCCTGAGTTGTCCCAGTGTTGCCTGAGATACTCCATTCAAAATACAGCACGTACACAGGATGCTTCCCCAACTGCAGGTTTAGGTTTATCTTCCCATCTGTCCAGTGAATGCTGGGCTTCCTTTCTTTTGCACAGCTTTTGCCCTTGTCCCAGGAGGGGGAAGCACGGTGCGCTTGTGTTTTTCTGCGCATGAGGTCTGCTCCCCTTGAATGAAGGGCTGATGCTGCCCACCCTACTGCTGGTTTCAGGGGGACTTGACGCTCAGAAGCAGGGCATGTGATTTGCATGGAGAAGACTCCAGTTCCACTCCCTGGCATCCTTCCCCGGAGCAACACTGGGGAAAGCTTTTCTCGTCGCCCTGTTGGGCTTCACTGCTTTCACTGTTGATCGTTCTCCAGGATTTCAGACTGAAGATGCCAGGGACTGAAACAGGGCCCTTTTCAGCACGTAAGGTTTACGCTTTACCACTGAGCTATGGGCATTCCCTAGGCCAGTCAGATAGGCAGGTAGATGAACTGGTAGACGGATTGCGTCAAGCTCAGAACAGGAACTTTAATTGGTTAATTGCATTTACTGGCCAGTCAAGGCAAGCAGCTTGTCTTTAGGTCCCCCTGCTTTGCCAAGACAGATCCCAAAATTTAAAAAATGCTATGCAGCTTTGGTTTGTCTTCGTGTATCTTTGCTGCTACATGTTTTTGCTTTAAACACAATGTAGATTAGCATGGATTTTAAGTGTTAAAAGGTTTTTTTTTTCATTCCATAATCATCCCTTTGCATGAGCCTTTACCATGAAGCAAGAAGCTGTTTTCAGCTTGCTTGACTTTCTCTCCCTCCCGTCTTTATTTTTTCCTTTCTTTTTGAGTTGCTATTATTTCTAACATTTCTGTTCTCATTTTTGTTTTTTAATTTGCAGTTCAAGCTTCACATAAAGCCCGCCAAGTCAAAGGATCTTCCTGCATTCCCCTGCTTTTGCAGTAATGTGTCTCAGCCATCTTATATATATATATATATATTTCTTTTAAAGACAAATCCTTATTATTAACTCAATAATCATGGGGCGGGTGGGCGAAGCAGGGGGTGTCTGGCATTTGGGCTTTATTGGGGTTCTCAGGAGAACAGAAATGGTAAAATTCTTTGCAAGGGGAGCAAGAACTCTGTTGGAACAGTTTTAACTGGGGTTTTGTTTGTGCATCACGCTTGGGTTCATGGTGCCAGAAAGCCCTTTGAAAGGCATGAAAACAGGGCTGCTCACACACCATTTTTAATATTTGGGATGGCAATTTCCACCTCACTTCTGCAACAATGCACTGCAAATTGAAGGCATGACCCAGTTAAACGCATTAAGGAACCAGTGATTTTACTGGGAGAATTTGGCTGCAATCCTCTAGAGCAGGCATGGGCAAATACAGGGGTATAGGGGGCTTTTTGCCTCCTCGGCACCCCCCCCCCCATGCAGGTTGCATATATTCCCACCCACGGGCAGGGGGAAACAAAACTTTTTTTTTTAAATTAAATGTGGGGTCTCCACCAGCTGCAGAACACCGTGCCAGCACCCCCATTTTGATTTTATCTGACAGAATTTGGGGAGCACTGGGGGCTCCCTACCCCTGCTGTGCAAACTTATCTGAAAGGGAATACCATTGAGCCCAGCCAGGATACATCAAGGATTGCTCTCCAAAGTACGTATCCCTCTTTTTCTCCTATTGAAATCAATGGGAATTTTTTTCCAGACCTGGATCATGCCTTGCTTATCCTTCAGAATAAGTTTTAGGAAAGAGGGGCCACTGTTTAGGTTGAAACCTTAGAAGATCTTACATACACATACATATTGCTGTGTGTTTCCTTGGATTAGGACCTGAGCCACATCATTCATATGGGGGACACAAATAACCACAAATGAGAATTTTAGCTCTATGTATAGTGCTCTCCATTTGTACTGCACTGGTTCACTGTAGGTAGCCTTTTTGTACCAAAAATCTGTAACAATTTTCTAGCAGTAACGGAGGCAGCACATGTCCAAGATACAACAGGAGCACACAGGTGTATGAATTAAGCACTCTGAGAAACCATACTGGTAATGTGAAGATCCAGCAGAAGAGAACTACAGCATTTCTCTAGAGATATCCATGATTATCTCTATTAGTAACATAACCTATTTCCCACCCAGCATTCCACAGAACTGTGAGCTTTTGTATTCACCAGAACGCTTCATCAGGCATGATGAAGTGTTCTGGAGAACTCAAAAGCTTGCACATTTTTGTAGAATTTTGGTTGGTTTTCATAAAGGTATTGCCCCACTGTGAATTTTGGATTTTGGCGAACTTGTTTTTTAATTTAACCCTTTTATCGTTGCTTAAAAGATTACTGGGTCAGGTGAAAATTGAGTTAAGATGACCAAGTCCTGATCCTGAGCCTATCCCTTTCAAAATCTTGGGGGCAGTGACAGACTCCATAGCATATAGGGTTATTGGTGTCCTAGAACAAGCAAAACAGAGTTGGACAGAGGGATGCTGCTGCTGCTCCCAGCCTCTCGGAGGCAGGATGGCTGTGATTTGAAACCTGACCCAAATGCTATTTTTGCACAGCTCGCTGCAAAAAATGGGCAGCCAGCTCTCACTGGGCTGGACTGCACTTCTGCCCCTGCCTTGGAATAACAGTCTGAGGGATTCCTTGCACGATGAGTTAAACACATCCTTACCTGGGCTTCTTCCCTTTTCATCCCCAAAGTTGTCCTTGACCCGAGGTTTTCCCTGGAGTCTGGATTTGATTTTACGCGAGGCTTTCATGCTGGTCTGTTCTGATTTGGAATTTAACACTGCCCTTTCCCCTCTCTTAAAAAAAATCCACAAAAATGATTGGGAAACACAAGAGGGGCCCTGGAGGAGAACAACACTTTGGAAAGTCCCTGCAGTTGAGGAACCAGGAGTGCGCAATACATGCGTTTTGTGGAGAAGCCCGAGTAATTGTGTGGCGGTTCTTCCACCGCCCTGTTGTGCCCTTCCCTGCTAGTTCTACAGAACTGAGAGTTTCTTCCCGCAGTTGTTGCCAATTTACAGAACTCCAACCACTGAGGGATTTTTCTGTGCCATTCACTGACCTTACACAGTTTCTCACATGCATGATGGCTTTTGTCCTTCCTGGGTGCTTCCCATCTTAACATGCCGAAGGCCTGCTCGGTTCATCTTTAACCCAACTTCTCTACAATGTGATGCAGCTAACAAATGCATCGTTGCATCCTAAACCAGAGGAGCGCGTGTTTGGCAGAGGCAGGGCTGCCTCCCCTAAGCATCTTGTCGTAAAGGAGCCCTTAGGAGGAATAGTAGAAACCTCCCTAGAAGGTAGACTCTCCACAACCGAGGAATTACAGAATACACAATCCTATGCACATATAGCCAGAAAAACGGTCTACAACTCCTGGTCTGGTTTGGGCATGCTGGAGTTGTAAGCCTTTTTCCCCCCTGGCTACTTGTGCCTTTCAGGGATTAAACACCATTTATTCTGACCTGGGGAAGTGAGATTCATTTCTGGGCTTAGGGCTTAAAGGTATGATGACCTATCTTGCTGTAATTTGTTGCCTAATCTTAATTAAACAGAATTGTGTGCCTTCCTAGATGCGTGCAAGAATAAGGAGCATATGGCGGAATTATCAGGTGGGTGTTTGGCAACACACGCATGCAGGTGTACTGATCTGAGAGTCAGGACTGGTGCAGGTGTGTCCAGGCAGGTAAAACCATGGCTCTGTAATACCGAGAATGCCCTTTTCCAGATCTGCACGAAGAAAGCTTGATACGTAAGTAGAAGCAAGCATAGCTTCAGGAATGTGCTGGACCTGGCAGAAAGTGAGAGCGTTACGGAAGCCTGGCTTTTTCTGGAGAGTTTTTTTTTAGGTTACAGCAACATTGGGCCATCCAGGTGAATGATGAAGTGATGGTGCGAGCCAGCGCAGCTTCCCAAACCCTGGGGAACTCTGGGCACGGAACGAACCCCTTGCAGCACTCCAGGCGCCCTAGTGTAAACTGCCTTTCTCCATTTCTTGGGAGAAGGCGGAGCCTGGACAGTTGGGGCAGTTAAAAACCTATTTCGAATAGTTTCAGGGGCAGTGCAGAGTTGTGAGAGAATGGGCTTGTCAGGACGCCCTCCACTTTTAACACCTTGAAACAACATGTGCCAGCTGCAAGGACAGATACACAAATACGGTATCATCCGTAAGAAATCTCCTCCTAATTTTTCTCTTTTCGCGCTGTGTAACTGACTTAACATGTTTAACTGCTTGCATTTTCCTGTGCTGGACAGGAGCTTTTCCTTTTGGGTCCATTCCAAGAAGCAGCGACCCCCATTAACCCTCTGACTCTTGGATCGCTTCTTCTACTGCTGAGGCGCAGCCCATTACCTCCTTCTCCTGCCTCCGTGCTCTCCTTTCCCTTTCACCTTTGAAAGTACTTTTTTCTTTCAAGCCATACTGGCTCACCTTTCACCTGCTGGTCTTGGTTCTTCTGGGTTTTTCTTTTCCTTCCCTGGCTCTTATGAATGGAGAAGGGGACGTTGCCCCTCCAGTGCCTAAACATGGCCCTGCCCCAAGGTGGAGGCAAAGTGGCAAAAGACAGACTTGGGCCCTGCTGAACTGCAGGTGTGGCAGCTGATCCAAGCACGGCCGCCATTCACAGCAGACCAAATAAAACTGAGCACACTTCTCAACCAGCCCTCAAATCCTCCTGGCCTAGAGGGAAGGAGCCAGTTTCCTCCACCTCGTGCTGCTGCAGCTTATTGTCTGAATATATGTTCAAGTTTCCTGAAGCTTGAATGCTTGTGCTGTGTGCTTCCACGAGCCGTGTCTGTACGTGTCCAGTTCTTAATTGGCTTTTGCGCCTGCTTAGTTTGTCAGCTCTGTCTTCTTGCTCAGTTGAAGAGACCCCTTCTGAGAGACACTCCAGGTGCTTTCTAAGCTTCGCCTAATTCCCACATTAATTCTGGTCATGGAGGAAAGATGAGCAGCCCGTGTGAGCTTCTCTCACGCGTAACTAGTTGGTCAGTTGGGCACTGGTGGCATCCTGTCAAACAGCAAGGAGAAACCGACTGTGCTAACACTCTGAACAGGATGTGTGTTTGTGTTTGTGTGGTCTGGGAGAGAGGCAGTGGAGCTGACCGACTTGCCAAACACAGACAGACTCACAAACCCAGGCACACCTGCTCACATATTCCTGGGACAAGCTGTAGTGAGACATCAAACCCCTGACCTCCCACCCGCAAAAAGAACCCCTCTGTATTCACTCTACAAAAGCTTCCATCCCTGCTCATCTGGAGTCAGTCCATAGTCATCCCTGGTGAGTAGGTAAGTGGCTATTATGGTAATTGGCTGACCCAACTCCACTCCCAACCAGCTTTTTAAAAATTTGTGCCTAAACTGTGTGTGTGTGTGTGTGTGAATGCACATCCCACTGCAAGGTCGGTACAGACTTAGATTCCAATGTGCCTATGGATATGTATCAGGTTTGCAGCCCCCGGTCCTGATGCATATGCGGAAGGCGGCCTCTGTCCTTTAGCTGCATCAGGGCACTAACAAATAACTGTGAAACCCCTGCCTTCGCCACTCCCTGGACCTTGTTTAGTTTACTGATTACTGCACTTGCTTTTCCTTTCTGTATCTATGCCTTTCTTCACAGTAACCCTTGGCTCTGCACGGAGTAGTCTCTCTCCTCAAAGCTTTTTGGATGTGCTTTCACCTTTGCATGTAAGTACAGCTGCAAAAGACTGCCCTGCCCATCTTTGGAATGAACGGAGGGGGTTGTTTTGCACACAGACGTGCATGTGATGACCAGAGTTGCAGAAGCACTATCAGATTAATTTGGCAAAATAGTCCATTGACAGTTCTAGTCTAAAGGGGTTCACAGCCAGACTCGGAGCACACTGAGTTTGGTCCAGCTGCAGTTAAACAAACGTGGCACCCTTTGAGATCGATGTGGCAGCTGAGTCTGAAGTAACACGTTGCTTTCAGTGATGAGTATAAGCACAACTAGCTTTTCTCTGGATCATGGCCGTGCATGTAGGTGCACTGAGCATACTTAGAAGGAAAGGATGGCCTACAAATTATGAGAACTCTGACTTGCAAGGAAGTTCAGTTGTTTTTATTTGCTGCCTGAATCGGCTCCTATCCACTCAGAAATTCCATCCAGTTCAAGAGGAGTTACTCCCAAATTTGTAGTGTAAGGTTATGATCCTGTACGTACTTAGGAGGTAATGGCCTGGTTTGCACATATAGGGGCTAAACAGCCCCATGGTTTGTTGTTAATTAATCTAGCACTTGCTGTTGCGTATGAACTAGGTCAATGAATCCCGCTGAAGGCAAGATTCAGGTTAGGATTGGGTTGTTAACCTGATTTCCAAATAGGCCTCATTGAAAGATCACTAGGATAGCCCTCAGAGTAAAAGTGCTTGGTATTCAGACACAGAAAAATGGAAGAGTTGTCCAAAAATGGGGTACTGCTCGCTGTTTTGAGGCAGAGCTATACAAAAAACTTTGTGCTTGATTCCCCACTTGGAGGCACCTTCCCCAGTTTTAGTCCAGCAACATTTTCACTTTGCTGTAATTTAAGTTTTTACATGCTGAACACCCAAGTTTCATTAATAGTCTCTTAACCTTCTTAGGAAAAACAATCACAGTTCAGAAGTAGAAGCTCTGTTGTGATCTGCAGGCTTAGCTGTTTATTCCTTGCTTGATATACAGGTCAGTGCATTGATACCTGCCTTGAGACTTGACGAATGGGCAGGGTTTGGTTTTGTATTTTGGAGGAAAAAAGGCTTTCTCAAGTGGACTAAGCACTCCCCTGGCTCAGTGTCCTGTCTTTTGAGACTAATGAGTGGAAAATTCATGACCGGCCCCAGTGTAAATTCTAGATCTTGTTTTTGGATACTTCTAATAGGATTAGACAGAAAAGTGCAAAGCATCAAGAAGGCTGAAGTTCACTTGTTTTGGCAGAAACGCTGCATGTAAAAGGACAAGCACCATAAGGCACAATGTTTACCCAACTCTTTTGAGGCTAACTCATGGAAGTAAGAGATCAGTGACCATCCAAGTGGCAGGGTATTGTGGAGTTGCAGCCTTAGACGTTTGATGCAAAATGGAAAAATAATGTCCTTTTGCTTTCTTGCATTAATGAAATGACATAGGGAAAAGGCTTGAAGGCGGCCTGATTGTACCTGCTCTCTAAAATTGGGTGCATGAAGGTATGACTTGCTGGCCTTGTTTTGCATCCCTGCAAGGTGTCCGTGCATGAAAAGTGCCAGCACTGGTCACTCTTCCATGGAAACCATTGGAGGCGTGCCCGTTCGCCACAGTAGAGAAATCCACCTGCATGCAGCCATGGAAGCCTTTGGAAATCCTCTCCGGAACAGGCAAGAACAAAGCTAGGAAGCCTCCCCCAGTGTAAGCTTACCTTGTATTCAGGTTGGGCGCACCATGCCGAGGCTGCATCCGCTGGGAGAGCTGCTTGTCTCTGGTGGGGTTGACCTTCAGGAATGTAGGAAGTGCAAGGACACAGGAAGGGGAAGCGGGGAAGCTTTACCTGCCGCGTCAAGCAGCTGGGGTCACCTGTTGAAGTACACGTCTCGATAACGAGGTTGCAAATGTTCAGCCTCCAGGACGAACTGTAACTGACTTCATAGTTCTCCTGTTAAGAAGTGAGTATGAACCTCAGTGGCCTTGCCTAGTTGAGACTCTGCCAGTTTGCCAGTGCCCTCTGACAAGCCCTTCCAAATGGGTGATCGCGCATGGGTCATGCTCCAGATGCTAAAATAGAGACCTGTGGATCAGGCCCTTGAGATCACACAAAGGTGCTTCAACATTTTGGGTGTTGCCAGAAGTGGCTTGCTCACGCACAGTGGATTTAAAGGCATTGTGGGTTAGGGGCGAATGTTTGTGCTTAGACATCTAACGCAGCCCATTACAGAAAGTGCTGCTTGCTGTCCTCATCTGGAGCTGGCTGCAACTTCGGGAGTCTGGTGAAGGAAGGCAGGGCTCCTAGTGGAACCGAATAAGAGGAAAGCTAAAAAGCAGCCAGAGGGCACCGGGGGGCACTGAACTTGGCATGAACTTAGCTAGTGTGGTGATACCAACTTCCAGGAGGATCTAGTGCCAATGGACATGCGGGGCAGGCTGCACCCGCTGGCACAACTGCCGATGGGACCGTGGGTTTTTCAGGCAGTGACACCTTGCTCTGCCAGGACATGTTTTCCTAGCATACCATTAATGTTTTCCTAGCATACCGTTAAAGCCCAGGTGACAGCATTTAGTTACCTGAGATGCTTGCTAACCACGTGATCTGGTAGATGGTTGCATTCTGTTTGTTTGAATGTGAGTCAGAGACAGGTGCGTGCATGCGTAAAGCCGGAGCACGCCATTGGAAGTCCAGGTCAATGGAATTGCTGCAAGCCACCCTTCTGCTCTTGGATGGTATAGAAACGGGATAAATAATACGGTAGCGTAACCGTGGGTGCCCCAGCCATGTGATCTCTTGTACCTGCGTGCACACGTGCTCCTGCAAGGGCCATCCTGTTTGATTTAAGGGAAAGGATACCACCTGTGAGGTTTTTCTCCGTTGAAATGAATGGGGAAATCCACCGGGGTTGGCGCACTCCACAGTGGGGCCGAAATACTCCAAGACGTTTTGAACTGGGTGGTGAGTCAGCTTGAAAATGTTTTGCTTTGCGATGGGACAAGAACTGAATCCCCTGTTGTGCACATTCCTTACCCCGTGCATCTGACTTGTATCTTGGCCGTTCACTGAAGGCAAATGGTTTCCTTTTTACCCTCTCTTGTCATCGACGGAGAAGAAAACCCACAGCTGTATTTGCAGTACTGCTTTTATCTGTCTAGTGGAAACCTGACATTGTCGTTCCAAAGCGTATATGAAGGGTTGTGTTGCTCTGCCTGCCCCCCAATTAATTGAGAATAAAACTGTGAACAGCTGTTGGAATACTTTGTATACTTGTTTTGTGATTTGTTGTTGTTATTTTTTAAAGTTTGCTGACTGCCTTAAAACCTTTTAGGTGTAGCTTGCTTATACCTTCCTGTTTTGAAAGTAGACAATGTTTTTAACAGAATTCCTTTGTAACCAACTTACAGTGTTAATATAGCATTATATGTGATATGTATCCGTCCACTAGACTTCGTTCACACTTTTCAATGTCAGCAATGGTCTTACTTTTCCAAGTATACCCATAATGGGAATCTTGTACATTTGATGGACATGTTTTCTTGTATATGTTCTTGAATGTTCACTTCCCAGGAGTCTGAACACAAAGTGGGAAGGAGAAAATACATTTTTAAAAAAACAAAAACAAAACTCAGGCATTTTTTATGTGTGTGGCATTCATTTTAAATAATATTTTCATTGTGGGTTGTTAGTCAATGTTTCTGAGATTGGAAAGAAATCAAGGGAGGAATAATTTGAACCCCTTGGATTTCCAGCATTTTGGTTTCCCCAAGCTCCTTTCTATGTGTACCATTTCTTTTCTGTTTTACTCCCTAGGTTTATTATTTTACTCCCTAGGTGTATTATTTTATTCCCTAGGTTTTACTCCCTAGGTTTATTATTTTATAAATCAGTGACGCATTGGAAACTCATTCTGTGCTCTCTTGCTCAGCATCTTGGCAAGGTCAAATTTCTTTGAGTTTCGATTTTGCATGTTTCTGGGTCTTTATACTCAGGGCTGTCTTTGGCATTTCTCCATTTGGTGCATGGGTGAAGTTAGGTATCTGCCATGGAACATTATACCCTAAGAACGCAAGCTCTCCGTTGCAAAAAGAAGAATTTTCTCAGGCAGCAAAGGTATGCCTGGCAAGATAAGTTGCTTGGTCAGATTTTGAAAACCCAGGCTTGGAGAATAACTATTCCCAATGGGAAACTGGAAGCAATATTGAACAGTAATAAAAGATTCAGCAACAGAATAAAATATGGTGAGGAAAAATCAGATTCCCAAACTTGGTTTCTTTGAGTGAAGAATTTCAACTGGCAAAGGGTCGCCAATGCCAAGCAGCCCTGAGTATACCAACTCCTTTCTTTTCCGTATTTCCTTCACCGTTTACTTTTTGAAATACTGTTTGTTTTCTCTACTTCTTTTGCTTCCCCCACTTTGGATTCTGAACCGCTTCTCTTCTCTTCTCTTCTCTTTCCTGTAGCTTCTTCTTTATGTAGCTGTCAGTCCACCTTTGCCACGTTCCACTTCCCTCTCTCCTAATGGACGGTAGCGCATTAGAAGAGGCCGGCAGGTCATGCCACACCCCCCCATTGGGAGACGAGTTACCTCATTCTGCTACCGCCTCCGCCTTTCTGTCTTTGGAAGACTGTGACTCACTGCGGTGTGTGTGTGTCTGTGTATCTGTATTTTCTGAGTGTCAGGATACTCACCACTGGCCACCAATTTGGCTTTTCGCACTGCCCAGCGTAATAGACCCACGGTGGCGGAGAGAACTTGGAGGACATCCAAAATATTGCACTGGGAGTTTTCTTTTGATACTTTGGGGCTGTGCCAGTCCACACGAAGACGAGAAGCCATGGCCTGCGAGTGTGTGTGTGTGCGCGTGTGTGTGTGCATGTGTGTGGCCGTGGCCGTCTGTGTGTGCAAAACCCAGAGATCAACACCCTGCACTGATCTAGCACTGAATCAAATTCTCTGCAAGAGATGCAGTAACCTGGCGATTCTGAAGCCATATGAACTTTCAAGGGCTCCAGGATTCCACAGCACCCCATAAATGGGGGGTGAGGGAAAGAGATGCTGCCCAGATATGCTGCACCTTCAGGACAGAGCCATCTTTTTCGGATCAGAGTCTGTTTTGAGTTAAATTTCATTGGCCTGGCTTCTCCTACCTGGAACTCAAAAAAGCTTTGGAAAGGTGTTACGAATATTGTAAGTTTCTCCTTGGGCCACCCCAAACATCACACAGCAACAACCCCATGTTTGGCATTGCACGTAGCATGAAAGCTCCGCTGGGAGCTGATGCTGACCTTGGCTCTCGCAGAGTACATGGATTTGTCTCCTGCATTTATAGAAGTATGTTTAAGGGTTGTTGTTATGGGTGCAATCCTTTCACCCCTGCAGCAAAGACAATGCACTTTGGTGATCTCCACCGCCACAGTGCCCGACACCTCACGTTTATATGGCTGTTTTTGGCAGTCTAGATTTAGCATGAGGGAGGAGGAGGAGGCAGTCTCACCTGTGCAGCTCCACAGTCCCTGCACCTGTTCCCTTTTCCCCCTCTGAGGCCCAGTTGCAATCTTGGGGTGGGGGGGGTAGCCGGGGGTGCTTTATTCTGAATCAGCTGAGGGCACAGGGATCAGACACAAAAAATCCTTTGCCCTCCCAGATAACATTGGGAGGCCATAGGATTGCACTGTAAGTGCACCTTAAAATGAAAGGGAGCAATAATTCCCAGAGGCTCTCAGGTGGCAGGGAATTTTCAACAGCTTCAACTTGATTCCTTTGTTTTCAGTCTAGCCCAGGGGTCGGCAACCTTTAACACTCAAAGAGCCATTTGGACCCATATCCCACACAAAAGAAAACACCGAGAGCCGCAAAACCCTTTTGACATCTAAAATGAAGATAACACTGCATATATTGTTTTTTACCTTAATGCTAAGTATATCTTCATTATGATTTAGCTGCAGCTCTTGTTCAGTCACTAAAAACTGTTATTTTTAATCTTACATTATAAACTAGTAGGACTCCTTTCATATATTTTGAATAGGAGAACAGCTTCCTGAAGAGTCAAATCCAGAGCTAAAGGGCTGCATGCATTAAACAGCAAACCCCATAAGTTCATCAGCAGTAAAAGCAAATGAATCTACCCACGTACCATTAAACATTTGGTTTTCTTCAGAAACTTTTCTTCAATTTATCCATGGTTGGCCTACATGGGGGGGGGGGGGGGTGGAGGGGGGGGGGGGGGGGCAGGAGGGGGGGGGGGGGGGGCTGTGCCAGAGATATAGGTGTGTTTAGTGACTGAGTATCAGATAAACAGTCAAGTGCTGTGAATTGTGACAGGTCCCAAGCACAGCTTTTAACATTCAGATGAAGGAGATTACATTGGGACAAAGAGAATTCTTTCAGCAGGTTTCGTTTCCTGTAAAATGAGAGCCTGCAGGAAGCTTGTTTAGAAGAGGAATGTAGCGATTTACTTAACTAGCCGATTTACTTAACTAGCTAGTTAAGCCTTCCTGAGTGCTGGCCGGCCAGCGCCTGTTTTGAGCGAAGGAGCCGCAGCAGGGGGGTTCAAGAGCCACATGCGGCTCCGGAGCCACGGGTTGCAGACCCCTGGTCTAGCCAATCCAGGCTGAATAGCGCCCATGTTGTATGCACAATCATCCCGATTCTAGAGACCAGGCAAGCCGTGAACTCTGAATTACAGCTCTCAAAATACCTGTGAATTCAGTTCCTCAGACTTAACTTCCTTTGGATCTGACCGTTCGCTCTTGAATTGGAATTCATGGAAGTGTAAATGTGTCTAGGTCCTCTTTTGAAGCAAAGCCCCTTCAAGGCAGCTTACATAAAAAGGATAGAAAGTGTTAGAATTCTAAGAAAATGCAGTAAAAATAGAAGGTTAAAATAGTTAAATGGAGCATTGGCAGCATTGTGAGGTCAAACACACTTAAAACAGCCAGGGCTGGGTGTCTTAAAGCACAGATTCAGCAGAAGCCTTCCCTGTGAGGTGCAGGATCAGGCGTCCTGAGATGCTTGCTTTAATTTAAGTGTCTAGTCCTTATGGCTGAAACTCGGATAGGCTTGAAAATTCAAGTGCAGTTCCAAGGTAAATCTTGAAAGGCAGAGGGGTGGCTGAGCTGGTCTTTGCCTATGCCAGTGCCTAGCAGAGACGAAATAAAAAAATGAGGATAATGCACCCAGATTGTGAAATGTCATTAACTGATGTACAAAATGTTACAGCCATGCAGAAGTCCCATTAAGCATAGATCTTCAATGGTAGATTAATTAGTCCCAACGATTTTTTAAAATAATTTCAATGTCCCCCTGGTAGAGTAAGCAGCAGGGTTTTTTAAAAGTTACTTTATTTTTCTTGTATGTTTTTGCAATTCTAGCAGACGGGAGTCAATTGAGGCATTTTCTCTGCCGCTGCCTGCATTTTCAGCGATTGTGTCTGCTGTGACACTGGAAAAGACAAAGCAGTGATGTCTTCCCACATTGCAGACATGTTTATTCATACACAGATTTATGCAAATACAACTGATTCAGCCTGTGGGTTTCCATTTTAATTATCTGAGATTTCTCTAGGCAAGTGACAGCTGTGGAATTGGAATTGGTGGAATGTGAACAGTGCTTTCCTATACCCAGGTACTCAGAAGTAAGTCCTATTGAACTCAGCAGCATTTACTCTTAGGTGACTGTACTGGATGGAATTGCAGCAGACTGTAGGGTCTTAACCATGCAATCCTCTATATATCCACTCAGAAGACAAGGAGTCTTGCGGCACCTTAAGGGTTAAGAAATTTATTTTGGCTTGAGCTGGATGAGAAGTTAATGTTTTTGCTGCAGTCAACTTTACTGGCTGCCCCTCTGGAAATCCTTACTCAGAAATAAGTACCATTGAGTTCAGTGGGATTTATTCCCAATTCTTACTCAGTGTAGAATTGCAGTGTTGGTGCCATTAATTTGAACAGGAGTTGTGCACTCGTGATTACTTTAGTTATGCTGTGTTGCCCTTGTCCTGTGAACTTGTTATCAAGCTGTTGACATCCTTTACTCGAACATCTGGATTGTAGAAACTCTGCTGAGTGCTATTTTAGTGAAATGGCAGTGTAGGGATACTCAGCGGCCGTCACTCAGTTCCTTGCAGATGACGCTAGCGATCAGGGGAAGGGAAGGAATCAGTGCTCAGTGGCAGAGGGGCTGCCGTTTCCTGTTAACAGGATCAAGTATCATGTAGTTCCCCTGTCTGAGACCCTGTAGAAGCACTGATGGAAATCCCCACTATTCAGACAGACAGACAGACAGACAGACAGACCTAGCATAAGCCAGCTTCTTCACTCAAAGCCTTTGGATCAGCCTGGCGGCTGGGTCCAAACAACATAACACACACTGAACAGAGGAACTGTGGGTTGTCTGGACCCAGCCAAGGCAACAAACCGCTATGAACAACCCACACTTCATAAACCACCAACAAACTCTGGGTATTTTTTAATGGGTTGTTTGTGGTTAACAAGCTTCGGATTAGTATCTCTGCTGGGTTCGGACAACACAATAACCCACGGATCATTGACAATCCACATTCAGCCCATGTTCAATCATCCTTGAGGATGATTTATTGTGTTGCTGGCACAGGGGTGCCCTTGAAGCAAGTGCTTCTAGACCAGTAGCTCAAGGCCATAGTGCAGAGAAGGACATGAACAGTGGAGAAAAAGAATTTCTGTATTGTAGCCTTGAAGTATTCAAAAGAACAATTAAAACAGGCCGTGGATTTGGACTGGTGTCTTTCATTACATGGGAATAGCTCCAATCAAGAGTGCAGTCCTATACATATTTAGACAGAAAAAAGTCCCAAAAGAATTGTAGGCCTGTTTTTGTCTAAACATGCATAGGATTGCTGCCTTGGGGTACCATCCAACAATGGCTGCCCATGACACGCCCGACTTGGCAGTTTGTGGACATCTGACAGAAGGCGGGTAGGGGATCAACTTGAATCTTGAAGACTTCAACAGTCTAATTATTTTTACTTTCCTCGTAACGATGAAAAGCTGAGGTATTGCTGGATTCTTCAGTGTTCCTCACTGCTCCCTTCCCTGATCCCTGATACGACTCTGGCTCTGACTCCAAGGACTGACTTCTTCTGTCTTTGGAGCCTTGAGGGCTCAGGAGTTTCATGCTGCCATATAAAAAGCTCCCCCTCTTCTAAAGTGGTGTGGAAACCTTGGATACCCTTCCATGTTTATTTCTGCTAGTTTACTGTGGCCTCCACATG
Source organism: Varanus komodoensis (assembly GCF_004798865.1). Lineage (NCBI taxonomy): Eukaryota > Metazoa > Chordata > Lepidosauria > Squamata > Varanidae > Varanus > Varanus komodoensis. Next base: position 8,774,607 of record NW_025335568.1, read on the forward strand.
GAACAGACTCAAATTGATTTAAACCTTGGGAGGAAACAGTATAAAGCCCAAAATGTGCCAAGACCTTGCTGAAAACTCAAGCTAGAACAATGATGAATTAATGCTCAGTGTCTCTCTTCAGTGTAATCCGCTGTTAATGTATGTTATACTTTTACTTTGATCTAGGAAGATGTCCGTTTTTGCCCTATGGTGAGGCCCACCTTGTTTCAAACCTTTGCCTACCATAAAATACAGCCATGTGTTTGCGACTGGTGCCCACGTTTTTGCAGGCTCGGTTCAAGCAAGATTTGGGCATACGGGTCCCTGCATCACGTAGGGAGTGGCAACTGACTGCTGTTCCCCACTCATTCTTACGAGCACTGGTTGACGGACCCAGAATTATCTCACGTGGGAAAGGGCCCAACCCCCTTTCTCTCTTTGGAGCACAAGCCAGCGTGGGCCCCTTCCGAACACAGTCTTAACAGCCTTTTCAAGCCCTGCACGAGGCGGCTCGGCTTAATCTAAGCTTCCCTCAAGGGTGCAGAGCTGGTTTTGCGGTGTCCATGTCACCTGCCAAGGGTTCCTAGTAAGTTGTGCAATTTTTTGAGCAAATAAAACACAAACTGGCCTTGCACATTTGTGGTGCCACTATGATGAATGTGTTTGATGCGTTGCCTTGTTCAGTCATTCTTGGGGTTTACCAGTACAGGGACTAGTCCAGACCTCTTCATAGATAACCTAGAGAGGCTGCATTTTGGTCAAAGAGCCCCTTTCCACAGCATCAGAAGGAAGGTAAGTTGGGCTGCCCTATTCACAGGGGAAATGATCTGCATAATGTGAGCATCACGGAGATCAAAAGTCTAACTGCCTCAGTGGAGACAGCGCTTGGCATCCTGCGTGTCCACCCTGTCCATGCAGAACTGTTGCCTGATCTTGTCCAAAGCAAGGCTGGCTAAAGTGTCTGTCCTGCACAGTGACTGGCCCACCAAGTGATGCTTTGGGGTAGTCCGTAAAGACCAAGCAGCACACACAACCCATAACTGGGAGGGACTGCAGACACTTGAATCCAGCCCCTGCTCAGAGTCAGCCACACACTGAACGACAGAATCGGTGCCGAATGCCACGTCTACCAAGGTGTCACAGGGGAGTCTCGGCTGCGCAAGGAAGCGCGTGTGGCAGGGCTCACCTCCCACCAGCTCGCCCTCGGCCACACGTGTTGTCAGGCACATTTTAAGGCCCATCAGTTAATGCACTGATAGGCCAAGAGAAGGGCGAGCAAGCTCTGTCAGTGTGGGTGACCGGCTCAGAGGCCCAGTTGGCACAATTGGGGTGCAATGGCTAAATCGTGAAGCCCCCTCCCCCCACCCCTTTGCCAGTGGTTCACCTGGCATCAGCCCATGGGTTCTGGATGGCTTGTTGCCCCAGCAACAAGCTACCCAGGCTGGACTTGCACAGCCCTGCAAGATGGTCTGCAAAAGCTAATTCATGCCAATCTCCTAGGAGGCAATCCCGGCTCAAGGCAAGGGAAAGGAAGTACTCCAGTTTATTTCCCTTAGCTGTTACCGTACAAACCAGGTCTTCATTGCACTGGAAAGGCACATGCGGGTGTGATGCAGCATTTCAACTGATACCGTCACCTTGTGACAAGATCATCAGAAAGTTTCCCCTGGCGTTGATCAAACCTATTGAGAACTCTGGATTTCTTGAAGCCAGGTAGCTGCACTGCTTCCTGCAGATGTCCCCTCTGTCCTTTTGTACCAGGTCTACAAGTTTTCCTGGCCATCTTGCTGCTGCTGGCGCTCCTGTAGGGAACGCCCAGAATTTGATAAAGGTTTGTGTTGCTGCAACAGGGCAAGGCAGGGATTCTAATTTGAGTTGGCCTCACAACCAGATACTGAAGTTATTCTGGGCAAATGAGTACGGCGCACAAACACGTGAGCTTCGTGTGGCTCTGGGACTGACCTCCAGATATGGCAGGGATCCCAGCCTTCCTATCATTACGAGTGCCATTTGTTCTTCCTCCAGCTTGTTCCTTCTCGTCTCTACCATTCCAGGCACAGCTGCCTGCCCTTCTAAGCCGCACTGTCTCTTCTTAACAGCAAGGGAGCGGCTACTCTCTGCATTCTTGGGTAGCGCAGGCTGAGATTCCCAGTTCCACAGGCTGAAGAATGCAGGATGGATCTGGCCAATGTCCATCCAAGCCAGCAGCTGGCACACAAATAGCATCCTGCAAGCTCTTCAGAGACATACTGTCCCGACAAGGGACAGCACAATAGTGTCCACACATCACATCAAGCCGCCCCGAGAATGAGCTACACGGAACAGGTTGCTTGCGGACCAGTGTGTGGCACATGGAACTCACAACCTGACTCACCGTTGCTTGCTCTTCTAGCCACGATTCATTGTCCACGCTCCCATCCATCCTCATGGCAATCCGTTCAATTGCTCCCATTTTCGGTTCTTTGAAGCCTGAACGGTGTGGGCAGTGAAAAATGCCCAATTTAATAGCAGTAAATGGAGGTTCAATTTGTATCAATTTAAGGGCAAGGAAGTAAAGGAGGGCTAAATTAATACAGCTACAGTAACAGCTCTATTTCCCCTCTATTAACTTCCTTGCTATTAAATTTGCAGATGGCCAGTTTGAATATTCAAGCGGCAACTACAACTTCTCATTCGGTCTAACCCAATAGAAGTGCGTTGTTGCTTGGTGAAGCTTCCTCAGCCTTCTGGTCGTGGGTTTAACTATTCAAAAGCCGCCTGGCAAGTGTCACAGCCCTGTGGCTTCAATGAGGCACTGTGGGCTGTGGGGACAGCGCGAACCTGGTCTCTGACTAGGCGTGCATGATGCGACAACCCATTGCAGTGATTAACCCAACAGGATTGTTGGGTCCTCGAAGCCCAACCAGTGACTAGGCTCACTTAACCCAGGATGGGTTGCGGAACACACACCGGTGCCAGCTTGTGAATATTTAAGGAACAACTGCAGCTTGTTATGTCATCTGAAGCCAAGATGAATGGATTGCTTTCCTGGCTAACAAGCCACTCAGAAACTACGCACTGTTGTGATGGTTTGGATGTTTCGCTCTCTGCCCTCAGGAGCCCACACTTGCTGGGTTTGGACACAGAACAGGCTGCCAGGGTCAGGGCCTGAGAGACCCTGCGAGTCCCTGCAGAACCAGGAGCAGCTTTGCAGATTCTTGCAGGGAGCTGCCAAAGAGCCATCACACAGTGCAGCTGGAGGTCCTGAAGGCCAGCGTAAAAGGCTTTCTGGCACTGCTGTTCTTTACCCGTCTTCAGGACTCTCTCGTGCTGTGGCCTCTGCATCACCATGGTCTGAACCTCATTCCTACCTTGCTCCAGCCTGCTCCTGCTTGCTCCAGCCTTATTCCAGCCTGCTCTTGCTTGCTCCAGTTGCTCCTGCCCTGCCCCAGCCCCCTCTTGCCTGGACCACCCTCACATGACCGTTTCCCTGGCATCAGACCCCTGGACCGTTTCTAGACCGTGCTCCCTCTCTCACCTGTATAATATTGGACTGCCTGCTGCCTCGGCCCTGACCCTGGACTGCTGACCACGCCACCCGCCTCCAGCCCTACTAAGCTGCGGGACCTGGTCCCGGCATTCTGCCTGTCCCAGCGGCCGCCCACATCCCGGCCCTTACACAGGCCATGCTTGTGGCTTGGATATTCAAAGATCGGTGCCTAGTAGCACCACGGCACATGGCGGTGAAGCCACCGTGAATGCCTGGCTTGTGCAGGCAGGCTCATTAGACACTACCCCAGTGACGATGGGGGCAATTATTTCTCTGGGTTACCAGTTCTTGACCTCTTGGTATCGCGGGGAACATGAAGAGGAGAGTCCTGTGGCACTCAGGAGCCACTTGCAGACCGCCCGTGGGCACCTGGTTGGTCACGAGCGAGCCACATGCTGGACTAGAGGGCCCTTCAGGGGGGTTCAGCAAGGCTCCTCTTAGATTCTTAAGACGGCTCTTTTTAGCAAACAGCTGCTGGTATTTTAGGCAACTGCCACCTTCCCTTCTTAAACTGCAGTTGCCAACAAAAAGAGGACTTTGGTCATGCAGGAATAAATGACTTTAATGAAATTACCTTTAGATCCCCACATTTGAACCCATAGCAGTAAAAATGGTGGAACTTCTTCCCATTATGTTGTTAGTCGTGAAGTCGTGTCCGACCCATCGCGACCCCATGGACAACATTCCTCCAGGCCTTCCTGTCCTCCACCATCCCCCGGAGTCCACTCAAGCTCACGGCAACTGCTTCAGTGACTCCATCCAGCCACCTCATCCTCTGCTGCCCCCTTCTTCTTTTGCCATCTATTGTTCCCAGCATTAGGCTCGTCTCCAGGGAGTCCTTCCTTCTCATTAGGTGGCCGAAGTATTTGAGTTCCATCTTCAGGATCTGGCCTTCTAAAGAGCAGTCAGGGCTGATCTCCTCTAGGACTGACCGGTTTGACTGCCTTGCTGTCCAAGGGACTCGCAGTTGTCTCCTCCAGCACCACAATTCAAAGGCCTCACGTCTTCGACGCTCAGCCTCCCTTATGGTCCAACTTTCACAGCCATGCATTGCAAATGGGAAAACCATAGCCTTGACTTTACACACTTTTGTCGGCAGGGTGATGTTTCTGCTTTTTAGTATGCTGTCTAGATTTGCCATAGCTTTCCTCCCCAGGAGCAAGCGTCTTCCCATTATACCAGTGGTTAAAATATGGAGTTTGCCATACTCGGTCCAAATAAATTTTCCAGTCTGAAATCTTTTAGAGCAAGGGAACATTGCCTGGGCCGTGGGAGGGAGCCAGAGGTAGCAGACATGAGATCAGCGCTGTTCGGAGGGCCCCTAATGGCAACTCAGGCACTTCCAAGTATGTCTTGATCAAGGTACAATCTTACACGTGTCTGTACAAAAGTCGGCCCTCGAGTCCAGTGGGGATTTACTCCCAGATAAGATTGTGGTCATGCTCCTGGGAGAAAGAAGGGAACAAACAGGATTTCCAATATAAAATGTTCCATTTTAGGGGACAGGAGGAGACCTCTCAAAAGACCTAGGATGGCATGAACTGGAGGAAATGTCTGACCATGGCATCAGACTCGCGAAGGCCAGCCTTCCAATTAGAACGCCCTGGCATTTTTTACTACTTTACATCAAAAATGATAGTGATGAGCCTGCGAAGGATCTTGCTGGCAACCCGGAGGAGTTGCTGAGTTTGATGGGAGGATGGCTGAGTTGCACTGAAGGCAGATTCATTCATTTGGCTGAGTGGACAAAATAGTTTGTGCAGTAGGAGCATTTCCTTGTCTGATCTCCTCCATTAAAAAAGGGGAAGGGGGAATGGCCACTGGACACCAAAACATCTAAAGAAGGGGGAACACAATTCTGTCTCTACCCGCCCCACAAACCCGCGCGCGTGCGCACAAACACTTTTGACAAGGCCTTTGAAACAAATGCAAGACTCACAAACTGAAGGACAAGTTTTGTCTTTTTATTGCTACCAGAAGGCTTTCCTCAGTCTGACTGTTGAATGCAATACCTTCCAAGGGGCTGTGAAGAGAGCTTTAAAATCAAGCAGAGAGTATTCTGAGAAGCCGAGCATTTAACACTGAACTGCAGGGTCTTTAAAGGTCTTTTTTGCCCCTGCTTCATGTTAACAAGTTACTTGAAAGTAAAAGTGGAGAGGAAGGAGAATCGGGGAGAAATCTGTGCTGACTGTTGACACGGAAACTTAGGATAGCAGAACTGCCCTGCGGCTTAGACACCACCAACACTTGTCCACGTGCGCTACATTTTTGTCTAATGTCTAATTACATTTTCCTTTTGTCAATGTCTAATTACATTTTCTTTTTGATGCACATGTTCATTAAAGCTTACGTGTGTGTGAAATCACATTAAACCAAGTGTTATGTTTTGGTTTCGTCAGTCTAACAGCAGCCATAGCAAATGCTTCCAATTTTCTATAAAATCAAAGCTTTTTTTTTTTTTTTTGCCTGCAGATTAAGTGTCCAAACCAAAACACAAACACTCCTAACATACTTTCAGGTGTCCAATTGCACTGCTCCAGTTTTTGATGTAGGACAGTCACACACATCCTTTATTTTTGTTTTGTTTTGAACTTGCTAATTTTAAATGCAGATCTAGCTTTAGAGAATCACATTAGGACACCAAAGTGCTAAATGACGGAAAACAAGAGGAAAGTGGGGGAGCTCTTGCATCCTTGGCAAAGAAAGGAAACGGAAGGAACAGTACAGGTGCATGAATACAGGAAATCATGCGCTCGATGCTCCGAAATCTAAAATAGGTGAAAAGACGCATTTCAAGAGAGTTCTCCAATTGAAGGAAATTCAGAATAAGAATCGATGTGGTTAGAAATCAGGAAAGGATTTTGCACGCTTGGTGCGAACTCTCCGACACGACGGGTGGGATTACAATACACAACAGTGGAACAGACAACACTAGAGAAACAATTTTTGCTACTTTTTTTGTTTGGTTTTTGGGTCTTTTTAAAAGGTTTTTTATACTTTTTTTTGGTTTTTAAGTACTTAAAATCATAGTTGAACTATAATTAGCCGCACAAGGAAAGAGGGGGTTCTTTTAAAAGGATAGCTGAGCTCCCTTCTGCTTAGCCCTGTAAGGTACAGCCTTCACTCTGCTGGCCCGAGAGGCTGGGGCGGGTGAGCGTGACGGCACCCTGTGGACGCGCCACTACATGACGGAAACGGGCTGCAACGGAGGGCAGGGAGAGACGCTTCCTCCGGGCCAGGCAACGTTGGTGCTGCAGGCGGACGAGGCCTTGCCATCCAGGGCCACCCCCTCCGGAGCGTTCTCCTCGTTGTACAGCCGCTTGATCCCGTCGTAGAAGTCATCCACCTCCATCTCCTCCACCTTGCGCTTGGCCGTGGCTTGCCGGCACCGGCTGGGGGCCAGCCGGCGCTGACAGAGCGCAGCAGAGCCGTGGGTTGGCACTTCCGGGGGGCTGCTGTCCGTGGACTCGGGGCCTAGGGCAGAAGAGCGGTGGAGCTGGAAGGCTCCTGCGTGGCAGGGCGCCAGGCTGTGCTTGAAGGGGCTGTAGATGTACACCGAGCTGGGCTGTGGCGGGGAGAGGTGCTGTGCCACGAGCTCCCGGCAGTGGATGAGCTGGGAGCTGTCCATCTGGATTCGGGGGAAGGAGCAGAAGGAACAAACAGAAGGGAATCACCGCAGGAAGAGCATCCCCTGCCAGCTCACGCCAAGGGGACGTGCCCTGCAGAGCTGCCCTGGCCACCATCCCAGGGTCACTGCTTGGCTCCGAAGGGCAGGAAGAAGTCCTGCCTGGATCCCTGGAGCGCCGCTGCCAACCAGTGTTGCCCATACTGGGCTAGCTGCACAGATGCAGTTTAAGGCATCTCATGCTCCCAACGCACCGACTGGCGGAGGACCAGCATTCCGTATGACCTCTCTCCACCAGTAACTCACCACAAATGTCAGTGCTTAGCACACACAATTATCTACATTACACTTTACTAATCCAAAATCTACAGGAGACTTGCCTCAGAGTTAGTCCCACTAATCTGCTCGTTTGTTTTAAATAGGACCTGTTCTGACCAGGGATCCAGAGGCTTTTAGGCCTCGGATTTATTCTTTTCCCGGGTGCTGGGATGCCTTCCCCCTCTGCACAGGCGCAGTTTTGCATTTCGAGCTTGCTCAAAGGGCAGCCCCATCATGGCTGTGGGCATAAAACAGAGCTTGCTCCTGACCCACCGACCACGGGCCGCCCTCTGGCGAGCCTGCTGGCCGCAGACTCTCCCGGCAGCCCCAGCCCCGCTCCCCAGCCGCACCGTCCACCCACGGCCCTGGGCCGCCCCTGGGCCTACCTGTGCCTTCTGGAGCAGCCCGATGATGAGGGAGAGCCAGTCGGGGATGAGCTTTTCCACCTCCAGGCTGAGGATGGCCAAGGCCAGCATGGAGCCCTTGAACTGCAGCAGCTGGTGGCAGGCCAGGCACCGCAGCAGCTGCTTGCCCAGCAGGGCCACGTGCTGGGACGGGCTCACCTTCCGCAGGGCGGCCAGCAGCTGCGGCCGGGTGGACGAGGCGACCGCGTGGAACTGGGCGGGAGGGAGCAGGAGAGAGCAGCAGAAGGGCGTCGTGAGAAGGGAGCCCTTCCAGCCACGGCTAAATGGGGGGACGGGGGGCCTGTCACTCTCCAGACGGACTGACTGGTCTACAATGCCCGGGGCCCCTCGCTATCGGCCCTGCGAGTGAGGAGGGAGCCAAAGCACTGTCTTGGGAGGCGCCGCCCATCTTTGCCAGAGATTCCCAAGACGCACACCGCTCGCAAAGGCACAGGGTTCCTTGCTCGGGAGTGTCAAGAGGGGGTCTTGTTCCAAAGGCACCTTCGAGCCACACAGGAGCTGCTGGCTTGTGGCGGGGTCACAGAGAACATCTCAGGGAGACTTTCCACCCGGGCTGACCTCCTCTTTTAAAGTTCTGTGCAGAGGAAGGCGGATTCTGCAACCTGTCTAAATGACGCCAGTTAAACAACTCCGCACACTTGGCTTTGTTTCGGGAAGGGACGCAGCACGGCGCAACGGCAAGTGGCTGCCCAATCTCCCGGCTTCGTGCATTCTCACTGGGCACAGTCTGCACATTTTCATATCTAGTTCTAAAGGACCAGAAACCTTCCTTGAAGGCAAAAAAATGGGCTGAGATTCTCAGGCTACTGGATTCTGGACTGAAGAATTTACTTTCAGGAAAGCACTGCTGTACGCTCATGGCAAGAGCTGTGCTAGATGCAACCATGTTCGGCCTGAATTAACTCAACCCCGAATGCTCAGGATGGATAGTAACACATTTGCTTATGGCATGAAGGGATCAGGTACTCTCTCAGCCAGTTTTGATGTTGAGCACACTGACACACAGAGTCCAACCCCCGAATTCCTCCCCTCACCGCTGAAGGCAAAAGCCCTTGCTCTCCCCCCACCCCGCTCCTTTGTGGCAAGGCTGTCATAGACTCAAAGCAATTACAATATGAAGGAAATCCAGTGGAGTGGCAGTGTGAAGATCCCAGTTCAATTTATCCAGAATTATCTTCTCCATTCTGCGGATTTCAGCTGGAGAGCAGCCGCAAAAGCTGTCCCTGGCTAACACCTTCAGTACTGGAATCCTCTGCAAAAGTTGAAGCAGAAAAGGCTATAGTGAGCAAAGCCGGCTTTTGCCGTGCATTTTAAAAGCGCGCTGGAGAAGGAGAAGCCCCATTCTGGACTAAAGTGACACCAGTAGTCTGTAGGGGCCAGTGCTGGCCTCCTTGGACTCTGGGTCAGGGGTAAAGCGAAACTCGGCATCAGAGGTGGACAAGGGATGGATTCGTGACTCTTCACAGCTTGGGCTCTCTTGCTAGCTGGGCCAAAAGCAGGTGTCGGCAGCAACAGGAAGACAAGCCAGCCCCAAATGAGCATCACCTGACGTTCTGGCACGGTCCAGGTCCTGCTCTATTTCCAGGGAGCTCAAAGGAAACAGCAAGGGGACAACTGCAGGCACCGCAAGGAGTCAAGCACCACGAGGAAGCCCAATGGCACGATCCTTTTACGGGACCCCTATGCATGCCTCGACGGGAAAAGGCCTGCACCGCCTGGCGTGTCCCAGCCAGCACAGCTGGAGTGGGACCGAGCATCTTTTTAAAAACTCGGCTTAGGAGCACCACGCCAGCTGCTCAGAATGGGGAAAAGCACCACGAAGGCGGGGACACCACTGAATGCTTTGTGGTCAGTGGCAAGGTGGTGGTGCTGAAGAAGAAGTGGCCAACGGGAACCCCGGGGAGCCACACTGGAACTCTGCGAGAGCCGAGTGTGGCTGCCGTGCCTGAGGAACCTCCCCCCGCCCCACGCTTGGGGCACAACACTTACCTCATCTTCCTCAATCGTCTTTGCAGCGAGGAAGAAGCAGCTGATGGCAATGCAGTTCAAGTACTTTGGACGGGCCTGCGAGGCGGAAAAGAGGAATTACGGGAGGAAGCGCAACCCAGGGACACCCTCGCGAAAGCAGCTGCCCAGCTCGGCCGCCTCCAGCTGGAAGACCTCCGGAAGTGTGGAGGTGCAACTCCGATCTCCATCTGCCTGCACGGCCAGTGGGTCAGCGGTGCTCTTCTCTTCCCAGCTGCTTACAGGAAGCCACAGCAGTGTCTGTGCAGTGTGCGTGTGTGTGAGACAGAGAGAGCGATTTGGAAGAGACGCCTGGAATCCACAGGAAAATCGCCAGGGCCAGAGTGGCTCATTCCAGGCAAGAAAGGTTAACTGAGGAAAACCAGCAGCTTGATGCAAAACCACTGGACTGAGGCTCCCCTGGCCTCTGGCACCTGGCAGAGACTGCGGCAAGTGCCCCGTGCTCAAATGGGACGGGGAGAGATGGGCGGTCCTGGGTGACATCCGGGGGCCTGGCCACTAACTCCCCCCAGCCGTGTCCTCACCCAACCTTCTCCAGCTGGGGCGGGGAAGCTGTGACCTCAACTCCCACAGGTCCTAGTCAACATGTTCAATGGTGAGGGCTGATGGGAGTTGTAGTCCAACATCCAGAAGGCCAACACATTCCCTTGACCTGTTCAAAAGCCAAGGGAGGAGGAGGAGGAAGAGGAGGAGGAAGAGTCACAAATGTGCACAGAATTGGGCATTTTTCAAACGGTTCCTGAAAACGCACCTGCTCACCCAGGTTTTCCCTGGCCCATAATTAAGTTATCCGCACTGTTCCACTTCACTGCTTCTGCACTGCTCTGTATTATATATAACAATGATTGCAACTGTATGATTTTTAACGCTGTATTTTAAAGGTGAGCCTAATCGTGATCTGAGTAGCTATATGGAACCTACTTAGGGATTTTTCCTAATATTTAGCAGCACAGATACAGTACAAAGAAGGGAAGAGGAGGCAAGGGAAGAACAAAAAGAGAAGAGAAAGAACGAAAGAGAAGCCGCTGCATTCGAAGGGCCTAGACGGGCAGCGGTTTTGCAGGGCTTCCATCTGTTAGCAGCCTTCCCTGGCCCCGTTCTTCAAGATCCTTTCACCAAAGAAGGTGGGGTCTCGACGTGGCCCCTCCTGCATGCAAAGGAAGAGCACCAGCGCCTTCTCTTGTGAGAGGAGGGGAAAGGAAGGCCACCCACACATTAAGCGCTGCAGGAATACAGGAAGGAGCTTCGGAGTGGAGGCTAAGCGGGAAAGAGCAGCCCACCCCAAAGGTGGATAGTGATGCTGCTGCCTTCCTACCCACACTGCTAAGATCCTTTGGAGAATAACTAGGGGGAAATGGCTGCACCAAGGTTCCGGAATCAGAGCCGGGAGGGGGGGGGGAGCCTGAAACAGAGCAGAAATTAATGCCTGCCAGATGGTACAACCCAGGACAGTGCAGTAGGGTTCATGGAAAAGAGGATCAAGACAGGTTTCAGGGTGAAGGAATTTCAAGAGCTTTGCATTTCTATTAAAAACCTTGTTTTTTGAAGAGGTTTATGGACTGGCTTTCTGTGCTGGCTGGCACAGGACGCAAGTTTGCTCTCATCTGTGGCATTTTTTGGAGACAATGCAGGGGTTTTTTTATTGGCTGGCTCTGGCGTTGGCTGGCTCTGGGATTACGGTTTTATAATGAAGAGATGGAAAATGTATTAAATAAATAAATGTGGGAGGGGATAAACGGAGGAGAGACATAATAGAGCTCGATTAATTTATGAATGGGTCTGAGGCAGGAAAGAGAGAATGCATCTCTTCTAGCAAGGTCTGCTTATAGAAAACGATGGTGCATCCACACTTAGAACACCCTGTACTGTTCTGGTGACCACACCTGGAACAGGGTATTTCCAACAGAGTTGGAAAAAGGGTGGAAGAGGGCAACTAAAATGACCGGGGGTGCGGGGGGCTGGAAAAGCTCTCGTTAGGAAAGGTTACAACCTCAGGGATCCGTTAGCTTAGGAAAAAACAAAAAACAAAAAACAAATCAGGAGAGACATAACAGAGGTGTACGACATTATGCATGGTGTAGAGAAAGCAGTCAAGGAAATGATCATTTTCTTTGGGAATGTGATACCTTGGGAAAACTTTTGGGAAGATGGCAGGAATTTTCTCAAAGAATGAAACTGAAAAAAAAAAACTGACCACTAGATGGAGCGTCCAGGTTCAGGTGCAGTATACCTGTATGCTAGACCCTGCAGGCCACAGGGTCAGGTCTGCACAGTGGTGGTGAAAGCAGGGGGTTAGGGCCTGCCTTGTGAAATGCTGGTGACCTGACCATCAGCAAGTAGGAGCTCTGGAGGTCTCCAGCACAAGGCCCCATCTCTGCAACCCTCCCCACAACTGTCACGAGGCTGGGCATTTGGTTAGTAGGTAGGTGATACTCCAACCTTCCCTTTGAGTAGCTCTTCATGCTTGTCTACAAGTTGCTTGCTTTCAGACGCTTAAAGTTGATCTGAGAGGTGCTGGGTTTGATCCAGACTGAAGCTCAAGGAACTGCACGGGGGGTGTGGCCATCCATTCCCCCTCCTTTTCACAGCAGACCCCTGAAAATGCCGCACAGAGAGTCGGGCTGTGCAAGTGTCTGCAGCAGAAAGGGGACCTGACCGTCAGCAAGCAGGAGCTGACTTCAGGTGTCCTCAGCAGAAAGGGAATCTCCAGAACCCAGGCAGAGGGTACATCCGCCCATGGATGGCAGATCCTAGTTCTCTGTCTGGTTTAGGAGTTGTTTCCTGCTCCTGGGCAAATGCTAAAGGTCCATTAAGGATATAATCCCATGCACACGTTTTCTCCAAGGTAAGTCCCACCATGTTTAATGCGCTTCCTCCCAGGAACGGAGGCAGAGCCAGCAGCCTCAGATGGCAGCCAGCAAGGTTTATTTACCCTGGCAGTGCAATGCACAAATTACACTTTCTTCAACGTTCAAGGAAGGTCAGCAGGGGACACTCAGCAAGAACATAACAGGCTGTTAAAGAAGCAGGCACTGTGTTTCCCTGGGCGGAACTCATTTCTTTGAAAGCAAATGCCATCCATGACTGAAGATGGAAACCAGGTACCCGAGTCACTGCAGCACCCTAACCAAGACGATCGCCTCCTTTTCTTGGTCATACAGGGCGAGGACGTTCCATTACACCCCACTGGACCAAAATGGAGTATCACCAGGCAAATAAAATTTACGTTTAGGGATAAAAACCAAAGCGGCATTAATAAAATCCTTGGATGTGCCTCACATTAATCTGGTCTTTCTCAAAGTGAGGTTTATGAGGCTGAGAGAATAGTACAGACGACGACGGGAGCCAAAAAGAACCTGGTCCTTCAAATAGTGATGAAGAGCATCAAGACGGACCTCTGGGCTCATCTCGTCCTGCCTGTAGGCTCTCCATACATCCACGTGAGGATGCACTGCCCAGATAATTGTTCCTTACATTTAAATGCCGCCTTTCCTCTGAATTTTATCCCCAAGAACCCTGTGAGGTGGGTTTGGCCGAGAGTCCATGACCAGCTAATGTCTCCCCACGAGTTTCGTAGCTAAGCAGTGGAAACTAGAACCCGAAACCACAACACATCTCCAACTCGCACTGCTCTCTGCTGCTGTTTCTCATTCATTTATAATTATTAATTTTATTTCTAATTTGCTGCTGGTGGTGACTGTTAGCTAGAAAAGACCTTTTTGGAGCTGTGAGCACAGCTGGTAGTTTGAGAACTATATAGAAACATAGAAGCAGAGCGAGTCAGAATGGGTCTCCTGGGCCATTTAGTCTGACCCCCCAGCTCCTCCCAGCTTTGCTCATGACATGCTTACCATGTGGATGCCCAGCCTATCCTTGAACACCCTCACCAATGGGCTTCAACCACCTCCCGTGGAAGCCCATTCCATACCCTAGGAATCCTAACTGTTAGGAAGTACCTCCTGGCATCCAAATTGTACCTCAGTTCCCTGAGTTTGGCTCCGCTGGAGCATGTCCTGCCCTCCTCTGCAGGGGAGAACAGGTCTCTACCCACCTCCGTGTGACACCCCCTCACATACCTGTATGTCGCCAATATATCCCCTCTGAGTCTCCTCTTTTCCAGGCTGAAGAGACCCAGTTCCCTCAGTCTCGCCTCATACGGCATCCCCTGCAAACCGGCCACCAACTTTGTGGCCCTACGCTGCACTGACTCTAACCTGGCTATATCCTTTCTGTAATGAGGGGCCCAAAACTGAGCACAATACTCCAGTTGCGGGCGCACCAGAGTCGTATAGAGTGCTAGTAATACCAGGTCCCACCATGAACTGCCCCCCTGAAGGATGTGGCTGGTCACAGAACAGTTGTGCTGGGGCCTGGCATGTCAAAGTGAACAAAGAGGATGATGGAGGGGAGGGCCATGGTGAGGCCAGAGTCTTGGAGGGGCCAGAAAACAGCAAGGCCGAGGGGCAGAATGGAACAAAAGAGCAAGTCTAGAGGCTGGACTGGGGAAAAGCAGATCAGTGTTGCTTAGGGTTTCAAGCCTTTCTAGCCTGCTTATGGCCCTCGGACTTGAGGTGTTTCCTCTTCTATGCTTCTTAGGTCCATCAAAAGCAGACAACAGTTTCGAAGCAGCCGAGGACGGCTTTGAATTGCCTGTAGCGCCAGTTCATGGGTGCCTTTGGCAGCCTCTTTTGAAGGCAAGGGGTGTTCACCCTTGCCGCCAGGGCTGTCTTTCATGGTGCCCAGAGCACGCTTCCACACCTCCATCCTGAGGCGACCAGCCCTCTTTCAGGGGCCTGCCTGGTGAGGGCTTGGCAGTGTGGCGCTTGTCCACACGAGGTTCCTTCGCCAAGCGGCAGAGGCATAAAGAGCTGCCATCGCCTGAAGGCATCTTGACACCCCATTTGGCACACTTGCGAAACCCCAGTTTGGGAGCCATGGGAAGGAGAAAGAGAGACAAGGTGTAAGGATATGAGAAAGAAGACAGTAGGGGGGTTTTTTGTGAGGGAGATGATGGGAGAGGAAGGGGGTTGAAAAAAAAAGGTAGTGAATGCAAATGAAAAGACTGGAAAAAGGGGTGATGTGAAGATCACGAAGGCAGTAAGAAGTATGAGAAAGGTGTTTGAGGAAAAGGCTGAGATAATCGTTTAGCTAGAGGTCCCGAGGCACTATAAACAGTGGTCAAAAGCAAGCTGAGAAAATGGCAGGAGCCCCGCTATTTATGTAAGGGGGAGGGGCGGCAGGGTTCCACCAAACATGCTAGGCTCAGTTAGAGGAATTGTTCCCAGTGTGATGCACAGAGGTGTGATGCACAGAGACCACGACAGAGAACAGCAAGGCCGAGGGGAAGAAGGGAGCAAGAGTGCGAGGCTGGGGAGGAGCAGCAGGGAAAGGGGCGGAGAAAGGAAGGCTGGCAGGAGGAGGAAACAGGGAGGCCGAAGGGGAGAACGCTGCCCTCGCCTTCGTCCCAGGGCGGCAATTAGTAATGTTTTGAAGGAGGAGGTGTGACTAGCTTTGTGGGTGCCGCTGGACATGCCCTGGGGAACCGCAGCCCCCATGGGGACCCTGCTGGGGAGCCCTGCTCCTGAACCTGGCTTGCTTGCATGCATGCATCTCAGCTGCATGCAAAAGGTACATCTGCCCATGAAGATGCTGGGCAGCTGCTCCATTTCCTACACAGCGGACGGGGTGGTGGGGGGTTCATGTGGGCAGCAGAAAGCTGAGCCTGGGCGAAAAGAGGCAGGCAACAGGCAAAAGCAGAACTTGTGAAGCGGCGGGGTGGGGCCTGGAAGTCCTTCGCCAGATCCCCAAGGTCAAATATTTACCTTCACGGCAGCTAAAAACCTGTCCAAGAGACTGACAGCCAGGGCAAGTGTTTCTGGGTAAAGGCGGAATTGGCACTTGAGCTTGGCCAGCCACTGGATCACTTCATCTCGCTGGGCTGGAGAGATGCCTGCATCCTGCCGAGGAAAACGTGAAAGAGAAAACAAACACAAAGGCCCGGTGAGAATGCCAGAAAGCTTCGAGCACATCCAAGAGGAAAAACACCACCAGTGCAGCAGTCTTTCCTAATCCATTGCTCTCCAGAAGCGTCGGACTGCAACTCTCACCAGCTCCAGCCAGCTGCTGGGAGCTTTGATCCAACACACGGGGAGGCCACTAGATTGGGGGGGGGGGGGGCTGGTGCACAAACTCTCAAAGTAGCCAAAGCGCTACTTCAAACATCTATTTTTTTATTTGTTGGACAAAAAAGTGGCAAATGCCCTGGGGAAGTGAAAGCAAGGACAACATTATTACAATATAAGTATCAAAATAATGCCAGATTTTTAAAAAATTGAAGCATTAAAGAGACAGCAATAAAATTGATAATCAGAGTGATAGCATACAGATTTAGTCCCCACTGGAAGAACACCACCACCACCACCATCATGACCATCACTACATTTATATTCTGCTTTTCTTCCTCTTGCAAGGAACACAAAGTAGCTTAAACAGTTTCTCTTCCTCTTCATTTTATCATCACAACAACCCTGTGAATTAGGTGAGGCCGAGACTCCATGACTGGCCCAAAGCTGCCCAGTGAGCTCCACAGCTTCCTGCATTTCCCAGCTTCTAGTCCAACTCTGGGTCTTCACATGGCATCTAAGTGTACACAGTGGAGATGCTAGCTGGATTTCCCTGTGCAGGGCATGCCACAGTGAGAAGGGAGGCCTTTACAGAGAGAGCGCCTTCCCTCTTGAGCACCCTCAAATGGTGCTCAGTTTATTTATACAGCACTTTCCAAAAATATTCGATGATGGTTCAACTGAAATAGAAAAACATTTGCTTTTGAATAAGTCCACTTAAGACAGACACATTCAGTCTAACCAAATGCACAGGGCAGCTTGCTTTCTAAAGGAACGGTATTTCTGCAAAACCACGGAGTACTGGATAAGGCCCCATCCGGTCAATCCACTTTTCCATGGATCTCATCTGATGCCTAGGCCATGACCTCTGACTCATATCATTTTCACACAAAAGCTTCCATTATTGCCATTTATCTGGGGTAACTGGAGAACTTCTCTTTCGAGTTGGGCTCCGAAGAGATTTGGCTGCAGAAACTAAAAACAACCATTAGGGTTTGGACTAACTTCAGGTGTCCCACAGAAACGACAATAAGCTGCGGGTAATTTATATGGTTGGGCTTTTCTTTGAAGAAACAGCTTTATTGCAACTAAAGCAATTCCTTGGCACAATTCTTAAGAACTCCTTGTCCTAGTACAAGATGCCCTTTGGAAAGTGTTCCAATAACCTGTCGCCTCCACTAAACCAGGTATCTCTTCATCTTCACCTCTCATTTCCAACAAGTCCCTCCAACCTGATGCATCAACATTTTCTTCTCAGGTCAATTTCCAAAACTTGGTTTTGTGGCTTCGGAAAGAACTGAACCGTGTGTTTGTTCTCCTCTGAATGAATGAATGAATGAATGAATTTATTTATTTATTTAGGAAGCTTCTATGCCATCCCATATTTATTTATTTAGGAAGCTTCTATGCCATCCCATTCACCGAAATAATCACAGTATAAAAACGATATATTTACTGTGCCTGAAAGACAACTGTTCTACGGATGTTCCTAAGGACCACCACCCACCTCTTACGCTTTAGGACGATGCCACATGGAAAGAAAGCCAGGTTCTTCAATGAAGCTGCTCCAGTAAGAGTACTCTAGGTTACTACACTCCTATGGTTGTTGGGCAGCATCCCAGAGACCATAGAATGTTTTGGATCCCCTTCCGAAGACACTTCCATAACCTCAGGAGGGGGAATCTAGCATCAAAAGAACTGAAGCAGATGCTTTCCAAGGCTGGAGCAGCTCATGAAGACAGAAGCTGCTGTCCCAGTGGGTGGGATAAACAGAAGCCAGCATGCCATGGACTTCTGAGCTACACAGACTCAGAGGCCAACTAGCTGGGTGTGTTGTAATTTGGGGGTGGAGGAACAGGAGGCAAAATTGCCTTTATCACTCCTCCTGGATTTTTGGAAGAGAGCGAAACTATGGTCCACAAGAGAGCACACCAGAGGCCGGGGCTATGGTGGAGTTCCCCCTTGGAGGCTGCAGACAGATCAACAACTGTGGAGGGGAACTCCAAATGGGGAATTCCTAATCCCTACCCACCGCAGAAAGCACTATGATGGCTTCCTTAATCAAGGTTGGAACTGTAAAACACCCAATACTGTTAGTAAGTCCTGTGACTACAGGACAAAGGTTTTGCTCCAGAGATGAGCAGGAATGATAGTATATACGTCATCAATGACTTCCTTGTCCATTAAAGCCTTAGAATATCAGGGGTCTAAATTTCTAAGTGGAAGATGCATGTTAGCTGACGTAGGGCCATGTTATCTTGCTTTCCAGCTTTCTACCCGGGGAGGACGACAGAGAGGGAAAGGAGACACACACTGAATGGTTTCCAAGCTGTCTTCAGAGGAAGCTGATCACATTTCTCAAAGTGGGATCTGCAACACAGTCGCAGTGGGCTGTGCTGTTGTCCAGGATCCAAGGCACTTCATTCCACTGGGTGGTTTTCCATTTCCTGTCCTGTTCAATGCTCAAAAAATGGTTTTCCATTTTTGGTCTCCAATAGGGAATCAGCATTCCATGCCCAGGGAACATTCTCGGTCTTCAGTGGGGTTCCCCCTCTTTAGTCTTTATTCTTTAAGTATTTGGAGTCTTTGCCCCCTATTTTGGAGTTCCCCAAAGACTGCTGGTATTTTATGTGATGGTCTGGTCTTAGCTGCTGAACCAGAAGAACTCACAGGAAGAACACTAGAAAAAATTATTGGTGATGGTGGGCCAATTCCCATCCCAACTGGTCCTAAACTGGTCCTACAAGCCGCAGGAAAATAGCGGGAATGTTCCAGGACAGACATGGAGGACTGCAGGCCTGGCTAGAGCCCCAGGGCATGGTGTGATTCCCTAGTTAAACATCCCAGAATCCTGTCCAATGAGCAGCAAACAGGCAAGCAAGCCAGATACAGTAGACACTGAGACAGAAAATATGAAAAGTAACCTCACTGAAAAGCACTATGGACATTATGCTAATAATCAACCAAACCATTTTGGACCAAATTGGCTTGGCATTGAAGTATGCAGAAATACAGAAAGCCTTTTGTCAAGAAAAAATGAAAAAGAAAACAGGAATGTTAACTTTTCCAGTTTTATCCAAAGGCAAGATTGATTACAAATATTCGCCAGTCACTACAGACTGATAAATAGTATATATTTCCTGGCGCTTCACATTACATTAAAATATTGCCTAAAAACAGCACCGGTACCGAGAATATTTGCCTTTATTCAATGAGTTCCACAGCACGGTATATGTTACTTTAGGGTGCAACCGTGCAGCTGGCTGAAACATCCTCAGAGTTGAACCTTTTCTGCCTAACAATCACAGGATTGTGCCCTTCATAACCCAAGATCTCAAAGTCTTTATTGTTTGTACACCAAACAATGACTAATAATAATACCAATGCCTGTTTTGTGTCAAGATAAAATACAAGTTCCTTTTCAGAACAAGAAGTAGGTAGCTAGAGAGGGACCAGATGTCCTGGTTTTGCCTCAACTTAACTAAACATATGATGGTTTTTTGACTTTTACAAAGTTTTAAACAACTGGTTATGTCTTTTGGCTCCTAGAGGGATTCAGCAGCAACTGGCTTGGTTTTGGGCCATCTACAGTTCATTATGTTCCAATGGAAAACCAGTGAGATTTGCCACAGCAATGTTAACCCATAAACCTCTGGCGTGTCCTTAAGCAAAGGCTGGTATTTAATTAAATATACAGACCCTGCCCCCACCTTCCCAACCCAAAGCACAGTCCTCAGAACCACTTAGCCATCTCTCCCAAATGCTCAGCGAGTTTCCCCACTGAAACGGGCAGCTCTGCTTTCCATCCCTGTACTAAACAAAGGCTCAGGCTCTCCACAAAACCCCTGTGATACAGTTCCCCGTGTGTAGAAGAACTAAGGCAGAGCATCAACCCAAACAAAGCAGGAAACCCCAGTTGCAAATCTCATCTCTGCACCAGGTAGCCTCAGTTTTTAGGGAAAATATCAGGAATGTTGGTAGCTGATATATACTGAATCAGAAAATGAATCCATCTAGCCCTAAATTGTCAACACTGACTGGCAGCAGTTCTCCAGAATTTCAGGCAGGCAGCCTGGGGATTCTCAAGATTGAATCTGCGTGGCCAGCTCGACCCTTTCCTTCTTGCCCTTCAGGTCCAGTCCCTTTGCAATGCAGTTCTTTATGGACACTTTGCAGCTACAAGATAAAGCAACCCTAAAAGCCCTCTAGAAAGCTGCAAGATAAGCCTCTGCTCATGTAAAGTGTGTTGAACCCAAACTGGGAACTCCTCCCCAAATTCTTTCCCTTTAGTAACATTGGGAGCTCCACTCTCAGGGCGCCTCCCATCTGGAGAGACCTACACAAGCCCTCCAGCTGGACAGCTCGTCTCTCCCAATGCCTCATCGTGAGGTCAGGGACCAGGCATGGCAACAACTCCCCCTTCTTCCCTTCTTGGACCCCTTCCATCTCTTCCAAAACATCACTGCTCTCCTAGTTGGCCTGGGAACTGCAGGCGGTGAGCCTGAGAGAACCTCAAGGGCCTCTCCCTCTCCCTGAGTTTCCAGTCTTCAAGGTCTCTGGGATTCCCACCAGGAGTGGTGGTCAGCTTCACGCACTACAACATGGGACCTTCCCATCCGAAGCTGTTCCACCACTGACCAGTCTTACAGCCCTGCTCAAAAGACAACCAACGTGTTCTGCACACTCAAGGAGCCAGCCGATAAACGTTGAGTGGGACAGTTCACACGCACAGAGCAACACAGGCGTGTGCAGTCAACGTGTGGAATGGTCTTCCTGCAAAGCATGTGCTTCAGCCTACCAGGCACAGGACACAATCGGAAGGTGTGTGATGTGGCAACCTTGCTGAATCAAAGCTGTTCCAGGACAGCTGCGCCAGTATATTGCACATGCTGTTTTTCAGATCCACACTGAAAAGCTGGCATAACCAGAATGATCAAATGGAGATGGCTCTGTGCCGTCAAGTCTTCTCGGACTTCTGGTGACCCAATGGAAGAATCCCCTCTGCAATGTCCCATCGGCAGGATTGCATAACAGGTCCCAGTGCACGCTTACCTGGCCAGGACTCTAAGAGAAAGTCCACCATTCAAGCAGGACATTCAAGAAGGAACATGTGTGTGAGTGGGAGGGAGAAAATGGGAATTTGGGAAGGCATCCAAGGAGTGGGTGGGAAAGAGAAACCCATGGGGAGGCCAGGACCCTCTACATGTGCTCCCTGTGGGAGTTTGGACCCCATGGGAATAACCGCCCAGCATGGACTTGCTGGCCAGGGTTCAGCATCTGGCCAGACTGAAGGGAATGGGGCCACATGGTATGGGAGCGCAGCTGCCCTGCCAGAACTCTGACTCAGAGAAAAGGCTGCCTCTGATCCTACTGTTCACCCCACACTGTCTCAGTATACATTAGACATGTCAGGACCTATTTTTGCTTTAAATAAAGATACTGTCACTGAACTACGGAGACCCCGAAGCCTTGCACAGGAAGGAGTCAAAATGCATGGCTTTGGCCATGAGCGGAATGGAAAATTTATGTTTTCAGAAAGCTTACCCCATGGACCCACCCTGCCACACACCCTGAAGCGAGGTGTCCCTGGGGGAGAAGCAGAATTCCAGGCCGAAATGCAGCAATGGCTGTTAATAATGCTCTGTTCTGCCTGGACGCCAAGAGCTGGCCTTCTGGAATATTTACATTCAGCTGCCTGGCACTGCAAAGAACTACCTCCCCTCAGGTGATTCCTGAAACTTGAGGAACCAGACTGCGTACTGGAGCAGTGAGATGCCAGCCAAGGGTGTCCAGAGCTAACGTTGTTGCAATCCCAGAGCCGGACAAAAGCTTGAGAAGAAGAAGAGAGCAAGAGGAGCGCTCCAGTGTGGGCATTAATCCATTTTAGGAAAGAAAGGATTGGGCATCCCTGTTTTAAGGAGCACTGTCTTCAACACTCCCTGCTCCTACAATTGCTCGGTGTTGAGGTCCCAGTTTTATTTATTTATTTTCTGATTTCTATCCTGCCTTTTTCCTCAAAGGGTTCAAGGCAGCTTACATCATCTCTCCTCCTCCATCTTATCCCCACAGCAACAACCCTGTGAGGAAGGTTGGGCTGAGAGTCTGTGACTGCCCCAAAGTCACCCAGTTGGCTCCATGGCTGAGCGGGGACTCGAACCCAGATCGTCTTGAGTCCCAGTCTCTTCACCACTACACCACACTCTACACCACAAAGTTATCTCCATGGATGCCTTTTTGCATGCCTACCAGCCCTCCTGCCCTCCTGGTTTTTAAATTCTCAAGGTTTTCCACTTGGGAGGCGGGAATATTGCAAGCGAACTGCTGCCTCCCTCTGTGATCATTCTTTGGGTTCTTAAGAGTGGCTTTGCGTTTGGGAGCTCATCACACCTTAGGTTCTTGGACATAGCATTTTTCTTTCAGCCCCACCAGTGCAGCTTCTGGGAAATGGGTGCTTTGTGATCGGTCGTGAATTTTAGTGAACGAACAAGCCAGCACAGGCAAGCCATCTGTGAGAACACCTGTGGCACTCTAGAAATTCCATCTGTGCCAACCAACCCCAAAAGGCTGGGGAGTCCAATGCACAAGAACAAGCTGCTGAGAGAGAAGCTGTGGTGTGCGGGGGAGGAAAGCTTCCACACAGATACACATGGGCACGCCGTCCCCCTTCTGCTCTTTTTCACACTCACACACCTTGTGCCAGATGGGCCGCCAAGAGCCACTCAGGTGTACATGAAATTTCCCTCTTCTTGCTACAGTAGGGGCCCCCTCCTGCCACATCCCAGACCAGTCTTCCCCAACATGGTGCCCTCTGGATGTGATGGACTATGACGTCCAGCATCCTCCAGCCAGAACCATGGGAGTTGTAGTCCAACACATCTGGAGGCCACGAAGTTAGGGAAGGTTGCCCCTTTGTTTTCAAAATACCTCTCCATTTAAAGTGGCTTTCCAACCTGCATGCAGAGGCACCTTTTTGAGAAATGCGGACCCAAAGCTCCTCTGGGCAAGCGGAATGAGTCGCGCTGCTCCACGGAGTCCACCATCGAGAGCCCCTGGGACCGGGGACTGTATTCACTGCATAGCCCAGCACACCGATCGAGGCTCAGGAGTATCAAGCAGCAACAGCAGCAGGAGCGATTATCTAACCCCCTGCCCCACGTGTGGGTGCTCACACGCGCACACACCAATACTCAGCTTGGGTCCTGATCCAAAAGGAGTGCATGGAACAGGGTGTGCCGGCAACTGTACACCACCGCAAATCACAAGGTAACAATGCCCGCACAGTCTCAGAGTTTGTGTCGGTGAACGCTGGTCGGTACGCCCTGTCCCAGGGACTGACAGCCAGCCAGGCCAGAGGCAGGTGAGCATGGAAGCATGCAGGCAGCTTCCAAGAAATCGTGCCCCTATTTGTGATGCTGGCACGGCTTTCATCACACATCTCGAGTGAAGTCCTGCGTGGCCGATGAGAACCCACTAGCCGGGAAAGGGGGAAACGGCCCCCGCACAAGCGAGAAAAGTTACAGCTATCAGTCCCTGGCTTGCCACTTCGGTCGCACTAAGAAAAGAGCTTTCCTCAACCTGTTTTTGTGGGGAAAAAGGATGCCCAAGAGGGGGGTGTCGCCCACATGGGTTCTGCTGGGCCCTATCCTGCCACTTGGATTAGCAGTAAACACAATGACAATCAGTGCTGAGCCTCCAATTCCCATACAGCTTATGGAAACGAGATGCACCCAACACTGGACACGCCATAAATCTGTCTGTCTGGAAGAACCTTAAGGCACACCTGTGTTCCGGAATTCACTTTCTAGCAGGACAAAGCCAGATGTGGCCCTCCAGATGCTGCTGAACTGCAGCGTCCCTTCTCCTTCACCCTTGGCTACGCTGGCTGGAGCCCCCGCGGCTTCCGTCAACCCCGTCTTTCTCATGCCACGGAAAAGGCCTTCCCAGCACATCTGGCAAGCTGCCACCATGCCGGGATGTCACAATAGGCGTGTCTCAGCCCTTTCTCTCAGCATGCAGTCTAAACCTCAGTCCTTTTGCACAGCCCTTTGTTCAGAAAGAAATGGAAGTTCTGGCACTTAAGAATGGTGGGCCCAGGCAGTAAATCCTTTCTCTGACTTGCTGGCTAGACCACGGACGTCAGAAACAAAGGGAACTGCATATGTGAATGAAGGAAGGGCCAGTCCCTGCTCAGGACCAGCTTGTGCTGAAGTCAAGAGCCCTATGAAAGGAGGAGGTGGGCCATTCCGCGTGTGTCAACTAAGCAGCCACTCACCTGAGGCCCAGGTGCTCCCTTTCTCTCTCCCTCTCAAAGCATCCCTCTGTATCAGACTCTGCATGCGATCGGAAAGCCAAGACTGTGCTTGTATTTGGAATTTTTGTTCCATATATACCTACACATGTGTGACACTGGTCCTTCCTTTTTCCTCCCTGCCCCATAAACTCCTTTTTAAACATTTGGCTGCATTGTTTTAAAAGGGAATTGCCTGCTAAATTGCTCTTTCCTATACACCAATGCATAGGTACGAAGCTGCCACTTGTATTTTTATGATTTTCACAAGTTTTTATTGAGGGTTCCCTTGAAAGGAGGCTCTAAAACTCCTTGAAAGCTGGACAGATTGGATGGTGGAGGTGGGGCAGTCAAGGAGTTCAAACTTACTGGGGGCAGTCTCTTAGTAATTCTTTTTTGGGGGGGGGGTGAAAAGAAGCAGTCTTTTCCTCCCAGTCTGTGGCTGGGATCCAAGAGCATCTGGAAGAACACGTGTTGTCTTCAGCCCTGCCTGAGAACTTAAGAGGAAGAATTTTCCAGCAGACTGGGGCAATGCGGAAAGGAAAATCACAAAGCCCTAACCCTTCTGGCTGGTTGCTGAGGAATCCCGAGGCCTACAATTCTCATGTAGTTTGGAGAGGCAGAAAAATCTGGCAACCGGAGAAGACTGCATTGTATGCGAACTACAGGAGTTGTGCACACACCGGCCCCCAACTAATCCGTCTGGAAAAGAGCAGCACAGACCATGCATTTTCTGAACTTGACCTTTGTTTGCTGTTACCTAGCAAAAGAAGAACAAAACAAAGCCCCGGGTGATCATGCCCGTCTTTTCTAGAGGAAAGTGCCCCGAGTTCACGTAAGCATGTAGACTTTGCTCTCTTTTAGGAAAACAAAGAAGTTAATCCTGTTTTTCCATTCAAGTGTGCAACCTCCTAATTTTCACTCGGGGAAAAAGGAAGGGTACCCATTTCAGGATCCTTCACTGGACACAAAGGTCAGTGAATGGAATCATGTATAGCCATACACACCACAGACGTGACGGAAAGGTGCGCAGCGGACAGCCAGGTGAGGAGGCACTGCTTGCGTGCGGAATGGCAGAATTCTCCCAACCCCTGTGCAAGGTTATCAGGACAAGCAGAAAAACAACCCTGTTTGGGCAGTCCGCAGGGGCCGTAAATGGTTTGCAAGCTGCTTAAAGGATTAGCTTGAAAAAATATAGCATCACAGGCAAGAAGCCATTGCTTGGAAAAACCATTTTTACATTCTAAATGCACTAACAGAGAAAAACCCGTTCTGGCTTTCATCAGGTCAGGCCAACGCTGACACAGGTAGCTGAATGGGGGCAAAAGGCTGCCAGGACAGCATATGGGTGAAAAGTCCCCCGTTCTCCCCGACCCTACTGTGTGCTGTGCCAAACTATAGCACTATGCAGCGTTCAGCATTTCTGTTGACCATGCTCTGGAGGCAGCTCATAACAACAGCATAACTTCGCTTTTTCCCTACGAACAGGACCTCGCAGACGCTGCAACTCCTTAGGAACACTAAAGAATCACAGAATGTGGTAATGGATACAGAGTTCGGTTTCCCGAGAATCGGTGCTTCCATTTTTTAAAAGTTTCTAGTTCTTACAGCTGTAAACATATCTTTGAAAATGTGTAGGTTATGCTAACTTAAATCTCCTAAATCAGAAAGGAGGATTTTAAAAATCCTTTGATTGGTAGGGAACCAACCTACCCTGAATCATTCTTAGTTTCTTCCAAGGAGGACCAAAACAAAGCAGATAAAGTAGAAGACATTGCAGAATCAGACTAGCAGCCAAATTAAAACATGATTACTTCGTTATCAGCTTAATGTATACAATTCTTAATAATACTGAATGAAGAATTGCATTTATATACCCACCAATAACCACAGCTCTCTGGAAGATTCACGGTCCAGCTTTTCTTGCAAGAGAACCTGGATCACCAGGATATCAAAACAAGAAGCACAGAATATGCTCCACACAGCCAAGAGGGCCGTCCATCCCACAGGGTGGCCAGAGCCCTCGGGCTGCACACAAGCCCTCTAAGGCTTTGCCCAGAGCCTGCCAAAGGTCACGGGCACACGCCAGAGAGTCTCCTTGCATGCTTGGGGGTCTGACGGCTGTGTGACTGTGCTGGGGAAGGATGCGTGCAAGGAGGGTTAACCTCATGGGTTTTCTCCTCCAGCACAACGGGGCTTCCAGTAGCCCACCCAGCATGGTGGGCTGATCGGAGCATGATTTCAGTGGGAAAACAGCACAAGGCCAAAAACAGTGCAAACACTGTTTGCGCTGTTTTGGGCTCTGCACACCCAATGGGGCTCTGCACACCCCACTGATCGGTGCCGGGATGATGATACACAAAGCGCCTTCCGCATACAGGCCTGACCCTCCCCAGTGCTGAGATGGAGTGGGGTATCACATGCATGTGGCCGGTGCAGGCCCCGATCCGTCAGCGCCCGCTACGTGGAATGCAGCTGGTTGGTTCCCTACCCACTCAACTGATTCTCTGGTCATTGTTGAAGAAAAAGCTATGGCAAAACTGAGGCTGCCCTTCTTTGGACACTTCACGAGAAGGCAAGACTCCCTGGAGAAGACCATCATGAAAGGGAAGTCGAAGGCAGACGATGAAAGGGAAGGCCAAATACGAGCTGGATGGACTTCAATAAGCTCGCAAGAGCTGAGCGGGGCATTTTGGAAAGCTCCTTCACAGGATCCCCGTAAGAGAGCGAGTGTAGTTCAGCGGTTAAAAAGGCGAGGCTGGGACACAGGCGACCTGGGTTCTAGTCCCCACTTTGGGCCGGCCACGAACTCTCAGCCCAGCCTACCTCACAGGGTTGTTATTGTGGGGATAAGACTGAGGGCAGGAGAGTGATGTAAGCCACTTTGAGTTCTTTGAAAGAAAAGGGGGGCACAAATACGAGTATAATTAATCAATCAATCAATCAATCCATCAGAGATGACTTGCCAACACATAACAACAGTATTGCAGGCTCATAAAAAACACACATTTTCTTGCTCCTGGTGAGCTGCACTCACCATGAGGCAACCACACAGGAGAGCCAGCTAGAACAAGAGGCGCTCCCTCCATCTCCTAGGCCTCGGCTGCTGCCCCACACAGTGGAATGCGAGTAAGGGCGGGCAGCTTGCACAGCCCTCTGTGGAAGGCAGATCAAGTGAGAGATTCAACACAAGCAAGCGCATGCTACACCCTCGAGCTGAGAAAGGGAGGCTCTCAGCAGCTTCAAAGGGGCCAGATTTCGCCAAGGGAATTGCAGAAGGGCCGGAAGTGCCCTTAAAATCGCTGAAGTTGCTCACGTTGCAGCTTCAGCAATTCCGAGCAAGTTCCAAAACAGTGATGAAAGAGGAAAACGTGCACACGCTGCCTTGGAAATGACACAGCTCCTTGTAGTTTCACAACACAGCTGAGAAGAACACATCCTGTACACAGGCAGGACATGGTGGCTTTGACACCATGTAAATAACAGGAAGGAACCATAATAAAGCAAACACACCAAGCAACAATTCTAAAAATCACAGCTATCTTGCAGGCTTCACTAGCCAAGCCTGCTGCACCAGTCATTTTTTGGGGGTTCGTGAGATGGCCACACCCCTTCCCCTGGCCACATCCCCTTCCCACACTTATTTGGGAGTTTCCTAGCATCTGTGCAATTTTTCCCCAAATTCTAAAATACTGAAATGCCTTTACTGAAAGGGTGTCATGCTAAAATATACCACTGTTTTTGCTATTTTGCTACACACCCTTTTCTTTGGACATCATCCAGAAGAAGGTTCCCGAGAGTTTCTCCAAAATTGAAATTGACTCCAAGGCCAAAACTGCCTCCCCACTCCTGCGTTAAGGCAATGCAAACCCCTAGTGCAAACAGGATGTTAATTAACACAATACTTTACCCACGGAGATTGTGTTAATTAACACCCTAGTTGGGATTTGGCTGAGCTAAGACTGGAAAAAAACCCAAGGCTGAGCTTAAATTACTTGTGTCAACAGGAAAGTCCAGAGTCCCTTGCCATATATTCTGTGCGCCTATGAGCACTAAAACGAATTACTTTGTGTCTCTCATAAGCCTGCAATTAAGGAAGTTCTCTGCCTAAAACCCTGGCCTGCCATGACGTCCCAGCAATCAGGCAACAGGAGCTGGACGCCCCGTGCTTCTTTTCTTTGCCTCCTCCCTTTGCCAATTTCTTCCTCCCTTGCCAACATCAACCATGGACTGGTGTTAACCATGGTTAACATGAGGCAAGCTTAGCAGACCAGCTTGCTGTTGCTGTCATGTGCTGTCACATCATCTCCAGCCCTACAAAGGAAAGCCCCCCAAAACTTCCTGTCCATGACAGTTCCACTCAGCTCTCCAAGTTCAAGGCTGTGGCTTCCTTTATGGGTTCAATCCATCTCCCACTTAGTCTTCCTTTTCTTCTTCCGCCTTTGACTTTCCCCAACATAACCTTCTTCTCCAGGGAGGTTTCCCTTCACATGATGTGTCTGACGAAGGGCTGGGGTGAAGGTCACTTTTGTCTCTAGGAAAAGCTCTTCAAGTGCTTTGTGGTGGTGCAAACTTAACACTACGCCATGGTTAATGCTCTCATGAAAAGGAAAATCTGAGAGCAACTTGAGGAGGAAACATCAACACTATCCCAGATTGCTTAACCGTGGCTAAGGGACTGGAGGAGTTGCTTCTGCAGCAGGAGTCTCAGCTGGATGGATTACTGCTCAGGGCCTATCCAGCCTCTAACAAGGGAATTCTCCTCCTGAAAACCCATGAAGGTGGAGAGAGGAGTCCCTGGAGAGAATTCCCCCGGGCATGTGAAATGTGAGAACAAACAGAATGCTAAGGATTTGGCAAGCTCTGTGCCTGTTCCCACCAAGAAATCTGCAGCAGGGCAAAGCAGCTCCAGTCTTGGTTGCTGCTTTGCCCTTGCAGGGCCTTCCCCCTTCACAGAGGATGCAGTTCTGGCAAAACTGGTCTGAGATGAAGTGCTAGCCAAGGTCTGGCTGGTGACTGGGATCCAAGAGCAGTGAGTGCAGATTGAATGGCCCAGTGCCCGTGATGCATGGGCCACCGTCATGGTCCCTGCTGACCATGTAGGGCTATTTTGGGGCGAGCTGGCCCTGCTGCAAAACACCGTTACAGGTCATTTTACTAGCACAAAAGGACTACTGGAGCACTGCAATGAGACGGCAAGCGACAGAGCTCTGGATGAACCAGGCAGAGTTGCATGCAAACCAAAAGCCCTTTATTCCACCAGGGAAGCCACCCCAGTTAAAAGGCACCACCGATCCCACCTCAAGATTAAACCCCACAGCCACCCGAAACAAATTCCTCCACCACATGTTAGTAACTGGCATGACTGCGCACTGGAACACTGTGCGCAAAACCAGCCCCAATTTGGAAACGTTACAGAAACTCTTATGTGAATCCCACGGATGTGACAGTCGCTGGCAGAACCGTTTCCATGGTTCTGCAGCAATTTCTGCACAGAGCGCCAAGCTATTCACACCCACGGTTTTGTGCCTGGCATCCAGCCAAATGCAATCCCAAGCTGATCAACTTTGGGCATGCGTGAAGCCACAAAGGAGTCTGTCTCGCAAAATGAGTCAAAGAACCACCTTTGCACTCGAGGACACTGGGACAAAAGCCCTCAATGTCAGGAGTATGTTGATGGCCTCTGGGTTAGTCAAGAGTGCCCAAGAAAGAGATCATAGGGGTGAAGTGGACAGCTCCACGGGGCTCACACAAGCAGCTGCTGTGAAAAATCAAAGTCCAGTCTGGCACAACTGGGAAAGGAAAGGAAGCAAAGCTATCAGTTGGGGGTGGGAATCTCTCAGACTTCCCCAGATTGCCTCCCTGGACTCCAGTCTGCATTCTCTCTGCCCTAAATCCACCTTGCCCCGAATGTTTTTGTGGGCATCTGGCAGGAAGCAAGTCCAAGCAGAGTTCTGCTTCCACACACTTAACTGACAGGCTTTGTGTGTTTTACACAAACACTTCGAGCAAAGAATGATGCACTTTGCAAATTTTGTGCAAACAGAAGAAACCACCAGCAATCCTGAGAATTCGCAGATTTGATCTCACCTCAGCTCACTTCCCGGCCAGCACAGAAAAGAAGTCCAGTGAGCACAAAGCGGCCACACTGTGGCCAGTTTTGGCTAGTAAAAAAGATACTGGTGGGTTGGGAAAGGTGTGGCAAAAGGGCAACTAAAATGATCAATGGGGCGGAGCAGTTCCCCTTTCAATAGCCAAGATTGTTGAGGGTAGAAAAAAGGCCACCAAGGGGAGAAAGGACAGAGGTGGACAAAATTGCTCTCTGGAGGAAGTGGACAAGGAGACATTTCCCTCCTCTGTCATCAGACTAGAGCCCAAAGGGGTCACGCCATGAAGCTGACCGAGAATGAAGGGCTTCTTTGCATAGCACAGAGTTAAGCTTTGGAATTTGCTACTACCAGATGCAAGGCTGGCAACTCATTTAGACAACTTTAAAATGGGACTGGAGAATCCATGCAGCAGGAGGGGGTTATCAATGGCTACTTGTCCTTCTGGCTGTATGCCACCTCCAGCATCAGAGCAACCTGTGGCCCAGTTGCAGGGGAACCTGGGCAGAAAGATCCTGTTCTTCTCCTGACTTGTTTGTGGATTTCCTGTGGGCAGGTGGGTGGCCAGTTCTGTGCATACAGAACACTGCACCAGATGGACCCTGAGTCTGGGTCTGATCCTGCAGGGCTTTCCCTGTGTTCTCTTTAGTTCTACAAGACTCCTCCGTGCCTTGGCAAAGGCCAGCAGCAGCCTGAGCAAACTTTCGAAAAAGAAAAAGGAAAACCAACCCCATGCACAGCTAGCAAGGTCCAGACGCCGTCTGTATTTACCTTGGAATGTACGGCTTGCACACCTGCTTCTTGTATGCATCATGTAAACAACTTCAACTTGGGACTGCACGTCGTACATCTCTCAAAGTGAAGCGAACTCCAGTTAGGACATTATACTTTTTATTTTATTTTTATTTATTTACTTAAAAAATTATATAATGCCATTTATTAAAGTCATATAACGTCTTTAAGGTCCTAGAAGATTCCCTGCTGACTTTTGCTGCAAAGGAGTAGCCTGCCTGCCTGCCTGCCTGCCTGGATTCTGAGGGGAAAAAATAAGGGTTCTAGATAACATGGAAAAAGCACGTGGCTCAGTTCCAACCTGAATGAAGTTCTAAGCCCAGGCACAATGCCCACACCGCCCTCTTCCATGTCCCTCATGGATTCCCTGAAGTCTAAAATGAGCGCCCATCTTAACCGCCACCCCGTCGTGCAGTCTGCAATACAAGAATCCCAACTCTTTATACAGTTCCTCTAAGGATCACTCCTCTATTTCCAAAGTTCAGGGTTGGGTAGAGATGATTACCTAATCAAAGAAGCACCAGACACGCACATGGCAAAGGTACATCAAGTTTAGGGGGAAAACCCTTAGTCTTTTCATGGAAGGCAACAACCCAAAACGGCCCAATGAGGACTGAGATCGCGAGCAGTCACGAAATGCTGCATCATGATTGGAGGGGGACTTGAACTAAAAAGGGATCGAATGAATGAAATATCCTGACAGAGGGGAAGGCTGGGCAGAACACTCTGAACTGCAACATTTTGTTGCAGGCGAAGCCCTGCAGGAATGTGCTTTGAAGAGCAAGCGACTTGCATCAGGGCAAGCAGCCACATGAATGGAGCTAACAGAGAAACATGAGCTGAAGGTCGCTTACGACTGAGGCACAGTACACCTTGCTTTTGTATCACTCCTGTTTGCTATGCTGGGATGTGAACAGGAGTGTTTTCTACAGGTCTGTGTGTCCAGACTCTAGTGCACAGATTGAACACACAGCACTTCTGCAGAGAGGGGCCCATTAGCTGCCGACCTCTCGCAAACACAGGAGCAGATGCCGTCTAAGCAGCTGCCCATGCAGACTCCTGATTGTGCAACTCCAGCCAGCACACACAGTATGTCCTTTGGACTTTGCACTCATGCTTCCCATACAAAGCACTGCTCATCCAGCTGTATGAAAACACAGAGCCCTTCCCGAACAGACTCGCCTGACCCTCCGGCTGGATGGGCCCAGGCATCCAGGAGTGGTAAACACCAATACCGTTTCCATTTGCAGACTCCCTAAACCACAGGTGCCGAATTTCTTTTAGTTCAAAGACCAAACCGTGCTTCCAAGAAGCTCTCCAGAACTGCAGTCCAGTGTCAGGCAGGGGCTGCGGCTACAGGGAAAGGGGTGAGGCTACTGGAAGGGTGTGGCTATCCCAAGCTTAACCAAATCACCTTGATGGGCATATGAATAAACGTTACCTGGTTGGTCTGAATTTTGGGCACGTGCACCTTCCACATCTGAGTTTCCCTAGAGATTGCCATCTCCAGGAGGAGAGACAACCTCTGGCTCTCCAGGGGTCCCGAAAGCTTCATGGTACCCCTTGGGTCTGCCTGCCGCCCAACTGGTTACAGCAACCTGCAAAAGGGAAGAAGAGAGAAGAGTCAAGGATCCTGTCCCGCTTTCAAAGGGTCCTTCTTCTGCCGCCTTTAACTTGAAGCAGGGCCGCTGTGGCTGGGGACTGCATAAGCAGAGCCCGCTGGAGCCGGGGATCAAACTAGACGGCATGGGAGGCCCCTTGTGTCTGTGTTTCTAGTGACTACAGGTGTTCGACCAGCACTCAGGAGATCTGGGCTGTAGTCACCACTCAGACTCAAAGCTCACCTACCTCACAAGGCTGTTGTGAGGAGCTAACAGAGAGGGCAAAGACTATGTAAACTGCCTCAGCTTCTTTGCAAGAGGAAAAAACACAAGGTGTGAAAGAGATAAGCATGACACGTTTTACCACCATGTCTAACTGTCATCTTTGCTCCTGCTGGTGATTTACTTTTCCTTGATGACTTACCAGGGTCCACAATGGAGGACAACTGTCCGAAGAAGATTGATTTACTGACCTCACAATGCAAGATCCACCCCGAGAAGATCACTGTTTGCTAGGGTGGATTCCATACCCGGTACTTTCCAGATGTTTTGGACTGCAATTCTCATTAATGCCCAGCCAGCATGGCTATGGCCATGGTATCACTATAGCCTTGCTGGTTGAGAATTATGGGAGTTGCAATCCAATGCATCTGGAGGACACCAGGCGAAAAAAGATGGTTCAGGTTAAACTCTCCAGTCCTTCAGGCCTGGCTGGTCAGTGCCCTTAGTATGGACTCAGGGCCTTCCCCAAGAACCCTCTGCAAACTCCTGGAGTTCCTTGGAAGGATCGCCTGGGCAGACAAGGCCGTGCAGAAAGGGTTGCCCAAAGACACGCTTTGCACACCCTTGCTCTGTATTCTGTGACCCACCCCTCTCAAAGAAGAACCGTGCTGTGCAACTCATGGTTTAAATGGCTGTCATTGTCACTTCAGACAAGGGTTTTTCTGGCCAGCTGCATTCACTCAATTAAAGCACATCTCCCGGGCTGTACTCGCCAGTCGGCCTTCCCGGCTCCTCCCTTCAGGCCTCTCAACAACCCAGAGAGGTAGCTTAAGCTGAAACAGAGGCAGGAGGCTGGTCCAGGGTCCTCCACTATGTTTCATGGGCAAGTGAATCTGGATCCATCTAGCACCTCTAAACCCAGGGTCCCCAACTTCTCTGGATCCGGGAGCGCATCTGCAACTTTGAGAAGGAGCTGCTGGTGCCACCACAAAACGGTTCCTGCACAGGATGTGGCCAAGGGGAGCCAACATGTTTTGCTTTCATGCGCTGCTGCAAACTGCCCAAGGAGTTCTGGCTATGGGGTGGAACAAAAATGAAACAGATATGATGGCAACAATGACCTGATGCCATCGTAGGGGCCTGGCTAGTCCAAAACGAACCAAAGAGGTGGTGGGAAGGAATAGTAAGGCTAGGATTTGGGAGGGGAGAGAAAGAAGGAGCACAGGAGGTGTGTGTGGGAAGGAATAGTGATGCTAGGAGTAGGGAGAAACAGCAGGGTAAGGAAGAGGGGAGAGAAACGGCAACGCTAGAGACTGGGAAGGGCTGGGAAATAGCAAGGCAAAGGGATGCTGCAGGGAGAAACAGCAAGGGAAATGGGGAAGGCAAATAGTAAAGCCAGAGGCTAGGTGGAAGGGGGGAGCAGCAAAGCAAAGGGTAGAGAAAGAGCAAGGGGAGAAGAGGAAGAGAAGAGGAGAAACAGCGTGCTAAGAAGAGGAGAAACAGCGTGTTCAAGAAATGAGGAACTCGCAGGATGGAGAGGAGTTGAGATTATCAAGGCAAAGAGGCAGATGGGAGAAAAGAGCAAAGCTGGAGGCTAGAAAGGACAAGAACAACTGCAAAAGAAACTAGCATTCCAGGTTTTTTTTTCTTAAAATATTTTTTGAAGAAGAAAGGGACAGGAGAGTTTTGTAGGAGTTGCTGGAGGTCCCCATGGGCACTGTGTTGGGGATTCCTTCTACAACCACTACACAGGTTCTCCAGGTATGATAAAGACAGCAAACACGGAACTGCCTGTTGGAGCTGCAGTCTAGCAAATCCTGCTAGGAAAACAGGCTGGCACAGGCGAGCTGAGCATTAACTGCATGTACGCACTTAGAGAAACGCACAAAATGCCTCCCACGGCAATTTCTCCCCATTTGAAATTGTTCCTAGATCTAAAATTAATTTAGATGGTAGTTGTAGTGAAAGATTTTGGTTGCTAAAATTCAAACTGGTTTCTAAGAAGTGTTGTTATAGATAAATGACTTCACAAGTGTTTGACTTCCCATTGGGAACTTTTCCAAAGGCCTTGCTGAGCAAATCGAATGGGCTAAGATTGATGGCCATAATCCAATAAAGTTTAGCAGGTGCCAAGTTCTAAGAATGCGGAACTGAGACTCAAGCAATCTGGCATTCAGGCAAGGAGTCAACTGGGTGACTCTGGGCTAGTCACAGACTCTCGGTCCAATTTACCCCACATGCTTGTTGCTGTGGGGACAAAACTGAGAGCAACAGCAGAATGATGTAAGCTGCTGAGGTGTTTGGTTTTTTTTTAAGGTGGGATATAAATCTAAAATATAAATAATGAAGGTCAAGAGCTCCTGTGCTGAGAGCAAAGTCTGCCCCATTCATTTCAGTGATGCCTGAGCTGCATCCAATCCCAATCAAAGGTGTTCCATTCATTTCAGTTGGCCTACTCCAAGGGGGACTAAGATGACCGTAAAGAATTAGACATAGGAAGCAATCTTTGAATCTCTGGTCATCAAGAAAAGACATCAGGTTTAATGGAATTAACTGGTACAGCAGACAGATGGGGATACCTATTTTGCAACCTTCCACCTGGGCCTAACTGGTGGATCTCAGGTTCTGTGAGCCGCAAAAGGGTACATGATACTCGTAGGTACTGCACCCTCTACCGAAATGAATGGGGGAACCAAGCACTGCGTGCCAAGAGCTTTGGATTGCTCTACACAAGCCAATCCAGCCTTTTTCTGTTTACTTAAAGCCAGGACCTGTTCAGCCTCAGTTCTGAAACTGCTTTTTCTGGATTTGCAAGTGGGAGCACATGACAGAAACAACAAAATAAAATAAACTATAATAAATAATAAATTATGACACACACACAGTTTGCCATACTTAATTTCCTCTAGATTATGCCTTGTGGCTGCGGATCAGGCAAGGTGTGTGATCACAGCAAATTTGCCACTGACTGATGCCTTTGTGAGCTCATTAAGAAGTCCAGACGCACCTCTCCAAAATCATTGCTGAAACTCTCTTTTTTAATTTGATGCTCAATAACAGCAGGCAGAACGCTCTGTGGGACACACATTTCTGGAGTTGCAGGCCGAACAAATGGAGCTTTATGTCTTAGAAAAAGCAGAATTCAAAAGGGGCAAAGGAAGAAAACTGTACAGATAAGGAAGCTACCTTCCCAGTATTTCAGGACCAGCGTTCCCTTTCTCACTCTCTGCTCTTCAATCCACACTATGCTTTGAAGAGACGTGGTTTTCTCCTTTACTTGTTCAGAGGTGCAATTTAATCCTCGTGAGAAACGATGGCTTTAAGTTCCAAACTCACAACAGTCATAACAATTTTCAGAGAAGCTTGTATGTCTTCATCATCAGTACTCACAATGGTCCACCTTGTAAATTCGTTCCTGTTTCCACCATACAACCATCTTTGGATGCATAACCAACAATAACCACCATAACCATGGCTTGTCAAGCCAAACTTTGCACCAAAGTATGGTTACCACAAACCATGGTTGCCTAAGCCACTTCTAGCCATAGTTTCTAAGTCTTTACTGACTGGTCAGGTGTGTCAATTCGGATATCACACTAAAGTCATGCCTCTTTAACAGAAGAATAGTGTGACGCCTGAAATGAGCCAACCTCTCCGCAAGAAACCTTTATGAAAGAATATTACCAACTGTACTAGCAGTGGGCAATTGCTGGAAGTCGGGGGGAAATGCCCCAGCCTTCAGTGGGTAAGGCCTCATAAAAAAAGGTGAATTCGGCTTCTAACAGGTGCCTGTAGGCTGTCACAGAAACAGAATGGAGACATGCCAGTGTGACCTGTTTCCTTAGCTATTGTGCTGGAAAACAAGAAAGACAGTAAGTGCATGTCCTCTTTCCAATGAAAATCACACACCTGTTTCTAAGCCAGTTTTGCTGGGAAGCAAAGAATGCATGTCCCACACACCTGGCAAAATTGCTACGGTTTCGGCAAGGATGGGGAGCAGGCTTATTACATCCATCTTCTGATCAGCGTCTTACAGTTGACCTCCATCACAAGCAGTAGTCCCTTCCTTCGACTTTTCCACATTTTGCTGTTTTACAACCTGGGACTGAAATGGATACAATTAGCATTTTTACCACTGGGCAGTTTCATTGCACTGCAATAAAGAGATTCTGCACCTTTGCAGTGTTAAGCACTTTGTGTACATCAAGTGGTAACAATACCAATGCAATCCATTTCCACTCAAGGTTTTAACATAACAGAGTGTGGAGAAGTCAAATGAATATTTCTGCAAGGCCCTGTCTTGTTGCAATCTCCAGAATGCACAAAGAGCACACTCACTCGGAAGGACTCCAGCTCTACAATGTACAAACAGACACTCTTCGAAAGGTGTTCCAAGGTATCGCTCTCCAGCCCTGGAACACTCTGTTTCTTGACAACAGCCAAACCTGGAGCCTAAATAACTCCGGAATGCAATTTAAGAGCTCCTGTTGAATAAGGCATCAAGAAGAAACCAGAAAAGGGTGTTTCTTGCTTCTTAATTTCATGCATCTTCTGTCTGAAAGAATTTTTGATTCTCTTGCCTGAGGGCTTCACACAGTCCTTCCAGGGAGAGACATGGAAATTTCACTTGGGCCGCCCAGAATAAAGATAGGATGCTCCACAGGCCTTGCTCTCCGTTCTCCCACCTATCTCAGTCATGCCCAAAGCCAAGTTTTCTTCGTTTTAGTCTAGTAAAACAATTTCTTTAACATAATACATTTAAAAATCTAATGTTATGTAATCTAACTAAATTTAAACTCATTAAATCTAAATACATCTAACCGATTCAATATAATAAATAAATTTGTTATTTATTGTTTATTATTGTTGCATATGCCTGCTAAATGTTATTGTTCAGAGATGTTTTATGGCAGACAAGTCTGTTTTAAATTGTTTAAATTGTCCTATTTTGTATCTTTTAATTACATTTTGTAAACCATTTTGAGAGTATTATGCTAATCAAATTGTCTAGAAAGGCTTTAAAAAATAAATAAAAAGTCTGCCTGGGAATGAGGATCATTATAGCAAAATGTTTTAAAATTTGGGCCGCCATTTTAGACCTTTGTGCTGTCAGTTTAGACCTTTATAAAAGCAAAGTACAGGAAAATACACTACAGGGTCAATCTTATGCATGTTTAGGCAGAGAAAAATGCCTACAATTCCCAGCAGGATGAAGAATGCTGAAAGTCCTAGAACATTTTTTCTGTCTTGACTGGCATAGGATTGTGCCTAAGGCTCACTGGCAAGCCATCTTAAGGTTATCCACTTTTGTCTCCAATTTGTCTCCCTGTTCTTTACTAGACACACAGCCAGCCAGCCAGCCAGCCAGCCTGACTGACCCACACTTCAGTGAAAATCTATTTCCCTGTAGACCCAAGTCCACGTGAACAGCATTTCAGCTTGGAAATAATTCTGCCTGATTGTGAAATCTGAAACGTGACTCTGGACATTGACCAGTTTCTTCCTCAAGCTGTTGGCAAAGTCTGCGATTGTG
This sequence comes from Varanus komodoensis, assembly GCF_004798865.1. Lineage (NCBI taxonomy): Eukaryota > Metazoa > Chordata > Lepidosauria > Squamata > Varanidae > Varanus > Varanus komodoensis. Next base: position 8,813,172 of record NW_025335568.1, read on the forward strand.
AGATTTAAGAGTAGGCTGTGTGAATCTACAGGATTTAAAGTAAAAGCAAAGCAGCCTTTTTACTGCTTGTTTCCAGGCAAATGTACCACGAAAGGTGACCATGGAAGCAAAGGTTGTTCAACCATAACTTGATTTTTTTAAACCAAGTCAATTCCACAAAGTTTACTCCAAGAAAGCCAGTTCCACCTTTACAGACCAAACTAAAAATAACCTTTCAGGGACAGAAATTTATAAAACGTCCTTTGGCAATTTAGATTGGTGAGCACCTGAATAACCCAAAGAAAGGAAATGCATTGCCCAAAAAGAGGACAAACTAGAATACATATTTGCAAAAACTGTGCATATGCTACTTCGTATCTATAGAGGCAAATTTGCAAGTAACTACTGTAATGTAAACAGAGATTTACTACATCTAAAGTGTAAAAGATGGCCTGGCAACCTATATGCCCACCAATCCAGTTGCTGTCCAGGTGCTACTGGTGGGTGGGCAATGATTCTTTTGTTGTTGTTTTATCTTTAAACTGGAATAATACCAGACAGTATTTTGGACAGAGGATGCCTTCCAAAAGAGCCCAATCTTCTGGCTGTTCTTCAAACAGAAGACTGTTCTCTGTCCTTAGTCAACCCTAAGAACCTCAACTGATTTTCAGGGACAAGCTAATCTATAAGCCTAAGATCTTATGGGACCATTTGCACCCAAGCTTTCCTGCATATACCTGTGCACTCAGCAGGGTCCCTACAGCTCTTACATCCATATATGCCCGGCCGCCCCTTGAGATCTGCGGGAGAGGCCCTTCTCCGGGAACGCTCCGTGAAAGAAATTAGGAGGGTAGGTACCCGGAGGAGGGCATTCTCTGCGGTGGCGCCCAATCTATGGAATGCGCTCCCCAGAGAGGTCCGCCTGGCGCCGTCGTTATTTGTTTTTCAGCGCCAGGCGAAGACCTTTTTATTTAAGCGGCATATTGTTAACAGTATCTGCTTATTTATCTGCCAGGGCGACTTCTTTTATATTGTTATTTATTTTATATTGTTATTTTTATATTGTTATTTTTGTATTTTATTTTATGTTGTGAGCCGCCCTGAGGCTTCAGCGAATGGGGCAGCATAGAAATGTTTTAATAAATAAATAAATAAATAAAATGAGCTTGGCCACCACCATTCTTCGCAGGGGATGGCTCACAGTGTAGGCAATTTAGCAAACAGGACTTTGAACACCTGGACCTCAGGTGTGTGGCCTGTTGCTGCATTGCTGATCTGGGCCTCAGTTCAGCTGAGTAACTCGTGTCTTCAGACTTATGACAAGGTGCTCCTGAGAGTTTATTGGTTTTTCAGCCCTTTCTGAATGAATCCTACTTTTCCAAGCAGCTGCCCAAGGTACGTCCCTTCAGGGCACTCGAGAGTTCCCTATTTGACGGAAGAGGAAGAGGGAACCATCGGGCCCCTATGTCACCATGATTCAGTCAAAAATGAATGGAAATTTCTGCCCACAGATTGTTTGTTTAAGAGGCATAAAAAGAACCGGTTCTGGTTTCGTACTTGCTCACACCAGAGCTATCCAAACAGATTCTACTGGAAATTGACAGAACTACAGGGCTGTAAAACCCCAATGAAATGAGAACAGAATGAAGTCAAAAGTCCCACTGCCCTGAACAAATACATGACAGACAGAGCATAGTTTGGAATGCATCCCTCAAATTTTGTTAACGCAGGGCGGCCAGTTTCCCTCCCAGCTGATGCAAGGTATTTCTCATATACAAATACAGGAAGATTAACTTATAATGTAATTAGAAATTAATTAAACTAATTAATTAGTTTAAACTAAACTCCTATGATTAATCAACTGAGCCTTTCTTAATCAAGTGAAAGCCACATAAAGTAAACGCTAAATTTAAAATCCAAAGGATCCATTGTTCACTTAACACAAGAAGGGGATGGGGCTTGACCCAAGGTGTCTCACGCATAAAGAAGCTGGCCTAGTTTGGCCAGAATGATTAGTCTGGAAAAAACCTTCCAGGCACTTATTTGAGACTACACTTCACGGAGGCTGCGAAGGACTGGGCCATCAGGGAACAGTTTTATGGCTGCTAGAAGCTGTCTGGAAGAATTCCGGGAGGAATTAATGGGGATGTTATAGGGAGGAGGAGAAGGAGAAAGCTGGTGTGGCCAGCAGATGAGGTACCCTGAAGTCTCTCTGAGATCAGGATCCTCCCCTCCCATTCTGAAACACTGCCTAAAAACAGTGCAGAACAGGAAGAATGGGGAAGAGGAACCCCTCCATGGGCCCTCCCACTCCTCACTGGATGAGCATGAGCCTCTGAGTTTGGGAGCTGAAGCTCATCTCTAAAGGCTTGAACCTTCATTACTTCCTCACTGCAGGAAGCAGTAGGGAAAAGTCTTCATGAATGCTATTATTTTGCATTTCTAGCCTGCCTTTTTTTCCTCTTGCAAGGAACCCAAGACAATTGAGAGCTCCAATTTTCCCTCACAACAATCCTGTGAGGTAGGATGGGATGAGAGGGAATGACTGCTCCAAAGTCCCACAGTGAGCTGCGTGGCTGAGTTGCGGCTAGAACCCGGCTCTGCCAGGTCCCCAGTCCAACATGGCAGCCACCACGCCACACTGGCTCTCTCCAAAGAGATCTGCATGAGGATTTCCGGGGGAAGGAGTGGAGATGACGGACAACAGGACACCCCCAGGGAGCCACAGTAAAGGCCATGGAGGGCCCCAGGTTGAGTACCCTGATCTAAACTCTAGTTAAAAGCATCTTGGACAACATGGCCCGGAAAGACTCCTTCCCAACACCCTAGAAAACTGCTACCAGTAAACGTAAACAGTACTGGATCGGTTGGACCAATGCTTAGACTTGGCCGCAGGCAACCTCTTCTCTTGGGAAAGGGTTGGCCACTCACCTTTGCTTCCTTGAAGCTTCTGTGGGCCATGCCTCCCTTCCTAAGAAGCTGCTATGCGTGGAGTTCCACGGGCCACCATGTTCTCAGCACTGCCTGCCCTGCCCTGCCGGGCGTGCGCTTGCCATTTTTCAAGTCTGAAGTGGTGTGTTAAAGTTGCTTTTACATATGAGTAAAAAGGAAGTTGCTTTTGGTGATGCAAGCGAAAGCAACAGATAAGGTGACTCACAGGGGGAAAAATGCCTATCGCCATCCTCCACCTTCTGTCAGCTATTCACATGATGCAAAGAGGTTTGGCTCTTGCACCAGTGAGAAGGAAGCAGGGGCTTGGCTAATCAGGACTGCTTCTGGTGTGTTTCTTTCAGGGTAGACACATGCATCACTCCTGGCAAACCCATTACCGAGAAAGAATTGGCCAAGTATGTACCCGGATGTCCAAGGGATTTAACAACAAGACTGGGGCAGCCAGTAAAGACTGGGGCAGCCAGTATTCTGAATTAGACAGAAGAAACCCTGTGGCAGTTCAGAAAGGCAACAATAAGCCAAGATTCTAGAGAATCCTAGCAAAGTAATTGCTCCTGTTGTTGTGCTCCAACTTGGCTTCTCCTGCAAAAGAAATTGGTTAAACAAAGTATGGATTGTCCAGTCCACTTAACGCTGAATGTGATGTCTGAACTGCGGCTTATCTTTCCCCAAGCAAGTCACAGTCTTAGACCCAGACCAAATGATGGCTTATAACAAGGGACCTCAAACTTTTTCAATAGGGGGCCAGTTGAAAGGCAGCAGCGACCTGCGATGGGCCAGTGGGGGGGGGCCTGGGCGCACAGGCTGGTGAGGCATCATCGAGAGCGCAAGAGGCGGTGTTGGGCGCACGCCACGGCGACTCGCTTGCTCAGAGATCTCTGAGCGAGCGAGCCATCGCCTCTCCACCCACGCTGCGAGGCAGTGGAGCGTGAGTGTGCCGCGGAAGCGGCTCGCTCGCTCGCTCGGAGATCTCAAAACAAGTCCAAAACCATCTTCAAGTGAGCAAGCCACCACCTCCCGCCCACGCGGCGAGGCAGCGGCGTGCACGCACAGGGGCGGCGGGCAGCAGCGCGGGCCAGATAAATGGGCACGGCAGGCCAGATCCATCCTGCGGGCCCTAGTTTGAGGACCCATGGCTTATAACAACAACAAGCTGGAGAATCTTGGCTTATTGTGATGTTTAATTTTCCATTTGCAATGGAGGCTTTCCATTGCAAATGAAATCCATAGTTTGGAGAACCAAGTTAAAAGTAGGATCCAGTTGTTCTTCCCTGGGAACAGAGGAATTTCAGAAGCTATCATATTATGAGTCAGCCCACTGGTCCATCCGACTGCAAGTGACTCACCAGTGTTTCAGGCCAGAGTTTTTTCAGCCCTGCCTGGACCCAGCATGAGGCATTCGGCATGCGAAATAACTACTCTACTATTTAAACACACACACACACCCAGGGCAGATTCAGGTTTGTGGAATCCGCTTTGTTTTTGCTAGAACCGTGAGTTTCCCCAACAGAACAGAGGCCGGTGGGTGCAAAAGCAGAGGCAGGGACCGGAGAGCCCCTGCTTGGGTAAATATCGCCCTAGTTCAACTACCGCCTTACCCCAATCCTGATTAGCGGTGCAGCACTGCTGTTGGGAAACCAATTCCCGTGAATAAATAAAGCGCATTCTAAAACGAGAATTCAGGGAAGAGGCCTGACCCATCCAGGACATCACTCTTTCCAAGAACGACGTTGCAGGAGGGTAACAGGATGATGGCGCATATGCCTTTCACCATCTGGAACAATGCACAGACGAGCACAGCGCATGGGCATGTGGGTACAGGAACGCTCTGACCGTGCGATGAATGAAAAAATCTTCGACATGCCAACACGGAAAATCCCAAATGTCAGACGTTGTCTCTAGAACGGAGCGCTTGGTCACTTCTCCGTTTTGTTCCCCTTCCCCCTCATTTCCCCACTTCCTCCCACTCCGTTGCCCGTCTGAACACTCAGCACTGGGTTCTTTGGGCGTGGGAGGGCAGCTCCTTCCTCTGGGTCCCCCCGCCAAATGTTCTGCACTTCTGCAAACTGCGCCCCACTTCCAGCTGAGACCGTCACTCCTCCATGTGGATGGTGCCGTTTCAGAAACTCCCTGCTCTTTGTCTCTGCAACTGCTTGCATGGGACTTCATGGGACAGAGGGATTAAAGGAGAGATTCAGGGCCAAGCTGCTGGGTGCATTCACACCCCCCCACCCGAGGGTTTGGGGGGCAGCAGATGGGTCTCGGCCATAACAGTCACAGCAGACAGCCAAGGGGCACTTTTGCCAAGCGACAGAGACCAAAACATTATCTCGCCCCCTTTTAATCCAGCCATGTTAATTGAGGGCCCACCGCCACTTTTTTCCATGGGACATCTGCCAAATGTGAGACACAGAGATGGATCTGTCTTTGCAGTATGAAAATAAGACAGAAAGGAGGGGAGAAAGCAGCCCGTGAATATGCAAATACTTAAATGGGGCACATTCAAAGCAAAGCCAAGCCAAGGCTCAAGTGCACCAAGTCATCCTGGCTCTTTGCCAAGCAGCTGTAAATAATTTTCGTGTGCGTAACTAACACACATATGTGCACACACATAAGCACAGAGTATCTACAAAGAGAAAGCCATGTAGATCAGATGAATGCCTTTATGAACAGTTAACAACACAAGAGCCTTGAAAATATACCTGGCAAGTACACATGGAAGAAGACGCATCATAATATTTTACATTAGTGTAAAATCTGACAACTATTTCACACTGCTTCATGAGAAGTGTGGGGAGTTTTGAGCAATGCACTCTAGTGGCTCATAAATGTGCCAACTTAAATTTCACCCAATCCTTCATTTGGGTGGTCATAACTCTGTGTCTGCCGCTGAGAGCTGGATGTGGATAAAAGGGTGGCCGTCCCGGCTAGGGGCAGGAGAAGAGGAGGGGGGAACCAGCACAGGAAATGGGGAGCAATGCTATACATCCTCATTTCCCTCTCTGATAAATTACTTTTAGTATTAACTGACATGCCACTTCACAACGATGTGCAAAAGCAGTTTCTCAATTAAAAAGCAGAATCTAAAAATAAAAAGCTGTATCATGTAAACATACTAGGACACTGATTTCTTCACACATAACTACTATACATAAAGAAGGACTGTTCCTGCCAATCAAATTGTATAAAATTGCTGGGAAAGTGATGCAAAGAAAGATAAAAAGTGGACCCTTCCATTCTTCCAGATTGCTTACCCTTCACTAAGGACAAAGGCAAATCTTTCTGGAAGAGCTAAAAGAAATGCAGGTCAATGATCCAGTGATGTAAAAGGAAGCACCCAAAACAATTTGGTTATGCTGCAGCCAAGGAAATAGGAATAGTTAACCTTGCATGCGCATGCGCATGTCTTGATATGTTTCTTATCCTTTAAAAAAGGGTAAATGATTCAAGACAGAGAAAACGGGGCATTTATATCACACCTTTCCTCTAAGGTTGCCTTTCCCAAGTGGCACCATCTAAGTGTGTCCAATTATAGCTCCTACCAACACCACCTAACCACCTCGCTGGAGGATGATGGGAACTGTAGTCCATCTCGGAGAAAGCTGTTCTCAGGAACTCAAGGCAACATTCTTTGTTCTTCCTCCCTGACACAGTACCTTCACAACAACCCTCTGAGGTAGGCGAAGCTGATAAAGCGCCTGTGCCAATGCCAACCAATAGGCTTCATGAATGAATGGGGATTTTGGCCTAGACCTCCCCAGTCCAAGTCTGACACTCTAAATCAATAGCAAGCTACCTGATGCCTCCTGGACTACAACTCCCATAATCCCTGCCCACTGGCTATCTTGGCTGGCACTTGTGGGAGCTGTAGTCCAATATGCCTGGAGGGCACCCATACTGCCCCTTCCTGCTGTAATCATTACCTAAGTGGGTCTGTAGACTTAACAGTGAAAGGGTCAGGTTGTAACCTGCAATCTAGGCATACCTGCCAGGGAAGAAGGCCATGCAGTTTGCTCCTAAGAGAGCACGCGCAAGATCACACCCTTAAGCAGCAGTAAAAAGGCCCATTCATTATAAACACATGCATTCCCCCCATCCCATTACATTTCTAGGAAAAGCCATAGGCAAGGTGGTGTAGCGGTAGAGCACTGGACTGAGACTCACAAGACCTGGGTTCAGGGCCCCACTCAGCTATGAAGCTCACTGGAGAGAGCAGTCATAGACTCTAAGCCTAACCTATTTCACAGGGTTGCCGTGAAGATAAAATGGAGAGGAGGAAGATAATGTAAGCTGCTATTTTAACCCCAAGGTCCAGCCAAAGCACCCCACGTTAGAGTTGAAGATAATTAAGGAGCAATGAAATCACAAAGATGATACACAGTTTATTAACTGCAATGAAGAAATATGGATTCAAAGAATAAGCAAGCAAAAGAAGCTTACACACACACCCTTATCTGTGGTGGACTGGTTACCTGAACTGCCAGGGGATGTTCTGTAGGCCTCCATAGCTTGGGCAAGCAATACAACCATTCTTCTCCCCAAGCTGAGAACTAAAAGCAATACAGGTTTTATAAAGTTCTTCTCTTCTTGTTTTAGAATCTGTCAATACACAGTCTCTAGCCTCCATTCCTTAGAAACACGGGAGAGATGAAACTGCTTCAGTAAACAGTTTCAGTTCTCACAGCAAAAGCAGCTCTTATCTAAAAAATACAACTTGGGAAATGCAGCTTCAAGACAAATATCTCTGCTACTCTTCCTAACAAGCTGAAGGCCATAAAGCCTTGGCATGGTTCCAAAAATCTGTCTTGATGTTTGGGCCCGAAACCTTAACCTGTTAACCTCAACAGCCACCCCATTCTTATTTATTTATCTGGAACATTTTATCCCGTCCTATACAAATGTCTTGCAGTAGAGCCCGTTCAGTTCAGCTGCCTTGGGGTTTCTGCAGGTACAAGATAGACTATAAATGCAATTAATTAATTGCTAAAAGAAGACAAAGAAAGACGTGTTCTTAGCTGATCAACAATCTGAACACTCTTACTTCTCTCTCCTGCACTTGTATCTCATGTTAATCTCTCCCCCTTTTTTGCAACAAGCTTGAACAGAACAAGAGTTGTTTCAGCATTCAGATGCTGAAAAGTCACCCAGTATCTTCACGAACTTCAGGTTCATGAAGTAGGAAGCAATTATTTAGACTGGCATGGAAAACAAATGCGCTTGCCATTGTTGGTGCAATGACTCATCTGCTGGCCTTGCTCTAAAGAACACCTCCAAAATATTCTGGCAATGTTTTGTGATGAATAGGTAAGTTTCTCTATTCCAACAGGAGTTTCCAATTCTGTAAAGCTGATCATTCAATAGGAGGCTTCCAGATATATGAAGCTTCCCTTCTTTGGCAGGTGCCACATCATATGCCCAGGTGGAGGAACCAGATCAAAATCTAGATCCTGCTTAAAAGGTGAGCCAACTCTTCTTGTTGGAAACATTCAGGGTAAAGAGCTAAGAGGATTCCTACATGTTGGGCTTGGATGAGAAATCTGTTCAGTCCAAATTCTTAGACAAAGATCACCCATTTGCACCTGTAAAACCTGGATGTGAACCAGAATGCACTTAGGCACGGAAATCCACATGTGTGGTGCAATTCACAGCTTCAGACAGGCGTACGCCATCCATATGTTAAGGAAAACTGTGCCAAAATGTGTCCATAAGGGGAACAAGGCATTATATGAGAGTCAAACTGCTTGCAAAAAATGCAAACATGAAGAAAGTGGGTACAATATATGTATATTTAAATATATGCACATGAGAATACATAAAATTTTCATGCAGGGTCTTTGTGTTTGCATGTGAAGAAGCAACGTGATATAGAAAGGTTCCAAAGTTATCATGGGAAAAACTAGAATAAGAACGAAATTGAAACTGGAAGATTTTCCTACCCCAACTTTGTACTGCTCAGAGCCCCACACTCATAAGCCCGTGAGATACCTAAGTGTGGCAAACGTGATTCTTAAAATCCCTTCTTCGAAAACCACATCAGCCATTAATCCAGTTCTTCCCCAATCTGGTTCTTGCCAAATGTGTTGGACTCCAACTCCCATCATTCCCACGGGGAAAACCAGAGAAAAAATGGCTAAATGTTTCCATTTTCACTACTCCTTAATTTCCTTTCCCTGTGCTAGTCTTACTGGTTTGAAATTCTGCACAACAGCAGACCTTGTCAGGTAGAAATGGACACCAAGTCTCAAGTTAACTGCTCTTCCGGGGTCACTTTTATGAGCAGTAACATTCCGAGCCTTACAATGGAGAAGCCACTAATGCATGAGCCGATCCTGTGTCCCTTTAATTCCAGCTGTTCAAGACAAAGGTACGAGGAAGACATTAAGGAAATAAAAGGTGATTTTTTGGCTTTAGAGCAACACTCAGGGTACAGCACGTGGTTTGGCTTCAGAAGCCAAACTCGGCCTCCAGCTGAAAGACCGTCTGGCCATGAGGCTAGCAAAGAGCTTTACCTAAAGTCCTGGAGGATGGCTGTCGGTCTGCATAGGCAACATGGAGCTAAATGGTCCATAGCTTTTACTTAGAAAAAGCAGCTCTGTCAGTTTAATTGCAAATTTGCAAAAACATCTGCAAGAACTGGCATTATAAAGTTGACAGGCTGTGAGTGGCTTGCAGTGGCATTAAAGGGGTGGGCAGCCCTTTACAGGAAGGACTGCAATGAAAAGGAAGAATAGGTACTTTGGTCCATTCCCCTAAATAGCATAATAGGACTTCATTCTTGCCATTTAGACAACATCTACCATATGTGGATACTTCACTGACGAGAGACTTTTAAACAATCCAAGATCTGGGATTTCCCAAAAGGCGGCCACCAAGCTGACATCAATCATTGTAAGGAGGAAGGGGTTACAGACAAGAGAAATCATCACAGAAAAATTGAACCTGCAGGATGTCGGGTGGCCCTGCATTCTCTTTTACAGGGAACCCTCCTCTACAGAGGAAGAACTGTGCCCCATCATCTGTTAGAACCTGGACAGGACAGCATTCTGTATGAGTCAGCTGCTCAGTTTTCTACCCCATGGTGAATGTACTGCATTTCAATGTAATGTATAGTAATTATTTCTAAACTGGCATCTGTAGGCATTACTGTAAATGAGATGCATTTCCTCCCTTTCGGCCATGCACGGCCTGCTCCCATGCATCTGGGGTGAGCAACACAGAATGATTTGGGTGCTAGGAGGCATGGTAAAGCGTCACAGGAGATGATGCATCAGCTGAAATAGGGAGGATTTGCAGGAGTTGGTATGAACAGGGGAGAAGCAGATTGAGAAGTGTAAGTAGAGGCCAGCAGAAGTATTAAAGTTTTCTCCAGCAAGGGGAATGCAGGAGCTAATGCAAGTTTCCCAGGCACCCTCTCTTTCACATCCTTCTGGCTTTTAAATGGGCCAAAGATACTTTGGCCACGAACGCCGCAGTCACTGTGAAATTGATGCTGAATAGAGCAGAAGGGGGGCGGGCAAGATTCAGGGGAAACCACAGATGGCCGCTTTCTCCACTTACAGATGCCCTTTCCCTCGACAAGCAAGCAAGGTTTCACTGCTGCTTTCCAAAAACACCAGCATTCATCTGATCCCTCTGGCTGCTCTTTTCCCTGCCTTGAGTGCCCCCAAAGAAAGTAGACCTGTGCCAAGAAAAAGCTCTACACTTTTAAAATAAACACTACAGATAGTTTGTAGGATTTTTGGATGGCTGTGAGCACTGACTCCGTTCAATGTGACCCCAGGCAACAAAACTGTATTCCTGGAGCAGTTGGCCATGCAAGCAAAGACCCCAGTTCAGACTTCTGCAACATGGTGCCCTCCAAATACAGTGGGAGTACAATTCCCATCATTCTCAGTCAAGATACTAATGATTTCATTTTTAAACCACCCAACAACCAACACTCTTAGGGGGATGTACGAGATTTCATAAACCAAGACAATGCAATAAAATACACCTGTTTCAAATTGCCAAGCTGTTACCAAACAATGGAACAGGTAAAAGGAAATATAATAGAAAGCAGATTTATTCAAACGCCTGACGTGGATACCTCCCTCAAGCCACTAAACATACTTTGGGTTTCCTTACAGGATCAATCAGTTAATGTCTTTAAATGCCGTGGCAAAAAGGACCAGTGTGACTTGGTACCACAAGGGTGACAAAGTTGGTGCAGGCAGGCCTTAGTAGTGAGATCAGTTGGGGCGCTAGCACTCAGAAACCACTTTCCCTTGATGCTGCTCTGCAGGGCTCCCTCGGAAACGGCACTCCGAGGAACTCCTTGCAGGTTGCGCACGGTATCTCGGTAGGCTGCAAGGCTGAACTGGTTAAACACCCCAATCAAGCATGAGTTGAAATATTAAAATACTTTGCTCTTGTGGGTTTAATAGACACGCCTTTTTTCCAGACATGTAAATCCAGCCTTCTTACAGATTGCATCTTATTTATATGGATAATTAGGGTAATTAATGCCCATCATTAAGAGAGGTAAGGAGTGCATGTTAAGAAAGCATGCATATGACCCGGATTGTTGGGTGACTTCTTATGCCCATCCACTTCTTATCCTCTAGGCCGGGGTGGGCAATTAATTTTCCTATGGGGCCACATGAGAAACTTTGACAGTTGTTAAGGGCCGGACCAATACACTTACAGCTCTGCTCAATATAGATCTCTATAAAAACAATAAATGAAACATTACAATGATACAGTGAAAATGTGGAGCACAGAACAACACTATTTAATGAATATTCACAAAAACATTAACATTACACGAAAAGCAATAGATTCAATTCAATTTAGCAGACCCTTCAAAATAAAAGCATTGCAGTTGTATTGCTTGCATCTCTATTACGACGATATATATTTGCATTGACTTTTAATTTGCCAGTGGCCTCATGCGGGCCAGTCAGGGTCAGCCAGCGGGCCGGATGTGGCCCGTGGGCCGTACGATGCCCAGGTCTGCTCTAGACACACGCACTGCACCCTCAGTGTGGTCCCTGACACTCTGGGAGGGGGGCAGCCAATCCCCAAGAGGCCAAGAACAGGTATTGTCCCTAGTGGTGGCTCCAGCGGCTGCAAATCGAAGCTGCTCCCAGCTGCATCACCCCGTCTTTGCTTCTATTTCTAGGTCCACTGGGGCAGGGATCTCCTGGCATTTCAGACCCCTGGGCGCACTTGGGAAGTGGTGGAAACACTGGGGGCACCATCAGAAAAAGGCCTTGTGGGAGGATGCAGCTCGTCCTGGAATGGTTGATGCGGGCCATTCAAATGTGAGTTAAACGGGGAAGGGGGGAAACCATGAGATTAGAGGCTGGACAGAGGGACAGAGAGGCAAAGCAATGAAGGGAGAGGCTGCTGTGATGTGCAGCTTTGCTGCTGCGCTCGGGAGGGAAATCCAGGCTGGATTACCTACTCGGAAGCAGGGCTGTGGAGTTGGTTCATAAAACCTTCAACTCCGGTGCCTCAATTTATGGTACCTCCTGCTCCAACTTCTTTATTTATCAATATAGGAAATAGATACACTAATTATTTATTTCCTATATTGATTGAAAGCACTCAGTCTACAAGGCATTTCATCACCACCGACATGAATCATCAAAATAGGTTAATCGAATTATTGTCTGCGAAATAGGAAATTTTAAAATATTATTTATGTTACAATTTTAATTTATTAGCAGTTGGAATAGGCACATTTTTACCAACAGCAACTCCAGTAGCCCGAGAATTGCTTCTGACTATGACTCCATGACTCCAACTTGACAGCCCTGCTCAGAAGTTCACTGGATGACTTTGGGCACTCAGTCTATCCTACCTCACAGGGTTGTTGTTGTGAGGATAGGACTGAGAGGAGAATTATGTTCCTTGAAAGGAAAAAAGGCAAGAAATACATGCGATATATAAATAAATGATGAGGGACTATAACTCAATGACTAGAGCAAGACTTCACAAGGAAAAGGTTCTAAGTTTAAGTGCCAGCACTTCCGGATTTAAAAAAGGAGCAGGTAGAAGGTGATAGGAAATCGCCTGTGATTCTACAGGTGGGGGAAAAGAACCTTTTTTAATTGGAAGGCAAATAATTCTGAGATGCTCTCAGAAATATTGAAATATTCTGCTGCAAGAAGGGCTGGGCCAAATTCATCTTAAAACTTTAGCTCCTGGAATTTCACATTTTCTAACCTGTTGGAATAGGGGGAAAAGTGGAAGAAAGTCAGGAGATGTCCAAACTGCTGGGGGCGGGCAGAAAGGAGGTAGGGCCAGAAGGAGCAGGTGTTTCCTTCTCAAGAGCCCTGGGGGAAGTCCAGATTTGGCCCCTGGCTGAGGTTCTGCACCCCTGAAGGACAACTGCCAGTCAGAATAGATAATCCTGGGCAGAGTAAACAGCCAGCAGCCATCAGAGATAGAAAGTGAACCTCCTTACTCCAAGGTAGTATAGCTGCAAATAAAACTGGTTGGGGACAAAGAAGAGGGGATGGCACATCCATTATGTGCCACTTGTGAGTTTCCCAGGTGCATCTGAATTGGAGACAGAAGGTCCACAGAACTTTGGTCTAATTCACGCTGTTAGTCCCAGCAACCTGCGCAAGCAGAAACTAGGTAAGCTCACACTGTGAGCTGCAAGAGGATATGGTGGGCATGCCCACAGTCCCTGGGGCTGTTCCCATCATTCCTGGTGAAAGGGACAACCTTTGCAACCTCTGGTCCTGGAAGTTCTTACAATGGAATGAAAGATCAAGACATAACAATGGCATGATTAGGTTTACTCCAAGTAAGGTATTTGCTAAAAGAAAAATGCAAGCATGCAGACAGTCCTCCCCAGTCTGCTGCCCAGATGGGGCTTGTATTTAGAGATGTATAAGAAATTTATTTCGGCTTGTGAGCAGGATTTACCCAGGGTTTGAGGTGTTTTTAACTGAGTGAGCGTACTAAGCATAAACTTGAACATGACCCACATTCTCCATTTCATACTATACTGAGCTATTGGAAGGAAATAAGTGACGAGACAACTCATGCAACTGTCAAATAGTAATAAAAAATGCTCGCCTTCCTCTTCCACCTTCCTCCCTGGCTCCAAAGTTCAAATGAGGAGAAAATACATGATTTCAACAGCTCTGCAAGTAAGGATCTTTGGCCTGCAGACAGATTCGCCAATGATGACAGATTTTAACAAAGGAAAGAGTGTTTGCCATTGTCTGTGTTTATGATATATAGTGTGGGTGTGTGTGTGCGCGCGCGCGCACAGGGAGCTGAAACTATGCAACTCTGCTGGCCCGTCTAACTGCTGGTATTAATTTTTGCAGTGCTTAAAGAGGCAATCTGGTGTAGTGGTTAGCATGGCTGGACAGGGACCCAAGAAATCTGTGCTCTAGTCCCCAGTCAGTCACAAAGCTTCATGCATGACTTTGGGCCAGTCACTGACTCTCACTGTAAACTTCCTTGTAGAGTTGTTTGTCAGGATAAAACAGAGAGGAGGTTTTAGTAAACCATCTTGGCTTCTATATAGGACAGAAAGAAGAATGTAAAGCAAGGCCAGTATGCAACTATTGTGATTCTGTAATGCATTCTTTTTGAGGCTTCTGCAAGGCATCTAAGCAAGCTTGAGGCCTTGTTTTGTTACTGTCAAAGGTCCATGTGTTTGCTGTTGAGAGATATTCAGAATGGGGAGAGAGAGAGAATTGCTCTGAATAGTGTTAGATGGGGCCTGGATCAGATAAATTCAATTCCAGAGAGGTGGGAAAGAGAGGCAGGGAAATGGGAGTGAAGGCATTCCTGTTGACAGCTGAGTAGGGTCAGGGTTTGTAGCTGTCAGACAGGGAGGGCTGCTGGTTGGTGTGTGATGTTGTAAAAAAGGCTAGGTGAAAGCTGAGGAGAAAGTTAATAGCTGTCCTTTCTCTGTGAGATAACCTTGGGTAGTTGGTAAAGATCAGAGGAAAGGAGGAGGTTGGTAAGGCTACGATCTGGCCAGAGGAAGATGATATAAGGAGCTAGTAAAAACCCAAATAAACTCTCCAGACAGTCTGCAGTACAACAGTAGCAGGCTGGCTCTCAGGGAATATTTGAACCCCACAGTGCGTCTAGTTGTAAATGTACTAGGTTAGGACTTGGATCAGAGGTAAAAGAAGCCCTTAGCGGCTTGGGGCAACAGCAGAGTCTCCTGAGTCCTAATCTATTAGGAGTTCCTTAGGCCCAGAAACGGAAGCATTTACTCTAGATAAGGAACCCCACACGAGGCTGCCCAGTAAAGGAGACATTTCCCTATATGTGCTTCTGGTTGTGGTGTGAGGAAATCCTTCACAGAGAAGAAATGGTGCAATCCTATGTTTCCTGATATACTCCCATATAAGACTGTCGCCTCAGGCTGCAGTACAGGCTAAAACCCTATGCACGCTTACGTGAAAGTAAACCCCATTGACCTTAATGGGATTTGCACCCGAGACAGCATGCATCGGACTGCACTGAAAGTTAAGAACCTAGATGTTCCAATCCAAATCTCACCTCTGCCAGGAACACAATAGGACAAATTTAGGTAAGTCACTATCTCTCTCAGACTCACTTCCATCCCATTTCCCTTCTATCGAAAGTCATACTAACCTATTTTACAGGACTGGTGGAAAGACTGCACTGAAGAACGCAAAGCAATGTACAGATCCTCCTCTGCTCCTTTTTTATTCTCACATCAACCCTGTGAGGTAGCTTGGACTGAGAGTCAGTGGCTGGCCCAAAATCACCCAGTGAGCTGTATGAACAAACAGGGACTAGAACCCAAATTTCCTGAGTCCCAGTCCAACATTCTCACCATTACGCCACTTCATTAGAGAATGAAGGAAGGGTTAATACCCATGAAGCCCTAAGCACTTTAGGAAGGAATCTCCAAATGAGTTTTGCAGCACTGCACATCCTGCTTTCTAGTTTTGTTTCTAAAGAGGAGACATTTTTACAGTTCAGGAGAGCCTTTATTAAAGTATTTCCATGTGTCAGTCATGAAACGTAAGTGAGCCAGGACACCAAGCTTCACACTAAATGAAGTTTTAAATCCCCTGTAAAGGAGAACTGAACTGTTTGAGTCTATTGATCTGCGTTAGTCAAACAAGGTGAATCTTCTGCGTGCCACGCATGTATTATTGCAATCTTCCTCCATCCCTTGCCCTGGATAATGCATTCTGCAAGCTTTTATTCTGGTTTTGACAATCACAGGGAGAGCAAGCCATTTTGCCGGGCACTGAAGCCCTATCCCAAACTGCTAGATTCTTCAGTCACTGGGAAGTATCTGAAATTTCAGCAGGCACCGGCCTTTCACTTTCAGGTGTATCTTATGCACCTGGGCTAGAAACCTGTTCAAAAGAAGCAAACAAAAACAAACAAACAAAAGCGGGCAGCTGAGTTTCAAAGACCTTAAATTCTGCCTCTGCTCACAATCACATTCTGCAATACCTTTATGCTTCTGTAGATCTGTAACAGAAGCTTGGGCCATACCTTCTGGACACCTTTACCCTGACCATACAGGCAAGAGCCAATTCTATAGGAATCCTTTACCCTATTTTGCACTGGTCTCCTCTTTGTAAGACTGTAAGCTCCTCAGGGTCAGGGACCTATTTAATTTCCACTCTGTGCCACACGGTTCAAATAACAAGGCTGCAATAAATCAGCCTTTGCCATCCAGGGATCAGCTCAGACCACAGAGCTTGCAAATACAGGCTTTTTGTTTTTTAGTTAATATTTGATTGCTTTGTGCTTGCAACGGGAAGAGGGTGAAAGGGGATCCTAGACCAGGCTGGGACAGACAGGACTGTACTAGAACAGCCATTCCTCCACCAGCCGCTGCCCTGCCCTCTCTGCCCACACCGGATGGATGCAAAGGCTTATGCAGGGCTCTGTCCCGAAGTGTCGCACCAGGGCAACATCCTGGAAATTTTACTGCAATGAACCCCCCACCCCACTGCTTTACACAGGACGCCTGCCAAAGCAGCAGGCCTCTGGAACTTGTTCGCATTCCCCCCACCTGTGCAAGATAATTTAGCCATGCAAAAAGATGCGTCGGGGCTGGCACGGCAAGAGAGAAATTGCTGCCAGCATCGCCCGCTGGGCCAGGGCCCTTGCTGGGAAGGCCCCCCCCCCCCCCCAACATTTCAAATGCAGCTGCTCTGCACCGCTTCTGTCAGCCACCATGACGTAACCAGCAGAGAGCCGGGCTCGACCGCCGGACGTCAACAAGCCCTGACCTAGAACGAAAACCGGACACGGCACCCTCCCCGGGCGCCGGGCAAGCGAAGGCCTTCTCCAAAGGGGTCCCTCGCTGCAGACAGCACGGCGTGGAGAACGCACGGCCTAAATGTGCGGCGTTTGAAGGATTTCAAAACCCGTCTAGAGTGAGGCCCTGCACAAAGCACTCTCCTCAGAACCGGCAAGCTGTCTGCGGCCCCAGAGAAGCAAAAGTGCATGCATTAGGAGGAGTTTTAAAGTGTGCACAGACGTCCAGGCCGTCATTCACGTTTGCCAGTCAGGAGCAAGTTCAAGTAAGCATGCATAGGACGGCAGTCTGGACAGTCCGCCTTGCTTTTTCAGCTTCATACACAGAAGCAAAAACTGTAACGCGCCGTGCACAGGCATGATCTGCAGCGTATTGCACAGCCAATGCATGCCTCGTTTACATGGCAAAACATTCACGCCGCAGCGCTACAAAAGAGCTCGCTAGCACATCGCAGGCGGACTACCAAGCGTCTGTTTGCAAGCGTCTCATGTAAACAGCAACACGAGCAATCTTGTAGTACCACCTCTGTCTTAAAGTGCACACCACATACATCATTTAACAGTGCAGCCTCAACTTAAATCGGGGGGTAGGGATTGTAATAAATCAATAAATGCATACATAAAACAGTCAGAGGCTTTTAATTAATCGAAAACAGACGCCAATAACCCGTGAACCGTTTAAACCAGAGTCATACTTCAACTTGCTTAGTTCGGCTGTGGCCTACGCTATGCAAACGGTTTGCATGTTTCTGTGCACGGTCAAGGGTGCAAATACAGGTCTTTTCTGGAATGACTCCTTATACACGCTGTTTATTAAGAACGGCAGGATGAAGCGTTTGTTTACAAAGGAGTGTTGCTTAGATTCGACTCCCACATATAAAATGCCATTTGATGACAAGAGACCGGCAACAATCGGCAACAAGGCCCAATGCAACAACCACGTAGAAAAGTTCGCAATTTTTTAAAAAACGCAATGACGGTTCCCCCTTGATCGCAAGCAATGCACCCCAAAACCCGAGAAAGCCATATATCGCCAAAGAGACCCACAACAGAGCAAAGCACTGACAAAGAGAGGAGAAAAAGATCCGAGCGCTCACCTCCCCTTCAAAGCTGTAAAAATCACCGTTGCAATTGGCCAGCATTCGGTCCATTAAAACACCATGATTGTGGCTGCAACCGGGGAAGATGCTTGCTTGGTGGCTCTTTGTTAGTTCCCTGCTTTTTCCATGTTAGGCCGGGAAGAAGCGGCGCCCGCGACTGCTGCTCTTGTTGCCGCCGCCTGCGGGCTGGTTCATGTCTCCATGGTGGGTTTGGAGCCCCGACTCGTGTGTTGCGGGCGCAGGGAGGGAAGGAACCGGGCTGCGGGGATCCGTCCCTCTCTTCACGGGGAGACTAAGAGAAAGACCTGGCCCTATTGTTGTGTTGCTGCTGCCCCCGGGGCAGAGAAAAGCGCCTCGCTCGCTTGGGGAAGGGAGGGGAGGAAGCGGGGGGGGGCGAGGCAAAGCAAAAAGCAAAAGAACAAAAAGAAAAAAAGGAGGGGAGGGGAGGGGGCGGAAAACAAAAACAAGACACAGGAGTGGAGCGGAGAGCAAGCCGCTTCCCGGGGGGAGCAGGGGAGGGAAAGAAGCGCCGGCAGCGCGCGGCCGAGCCTCCTCCCCCGGCTCGGCGTTGCTCCTCCTCTCCGCCTGCGTGCGAAGGAGACCGTGCCGTGGCGGCGGGAGGAGAGGCGAGGAGGAGGAGGAGGAGGAAGGGCTCAGCTCCGCGAGGCTCGCCTGCTCGGCCGCGCGCGCAGCCCTGCGGAGGGAGGGGGCGCCGAAGCGGCTGCGGGCACCCTCTGCGCACCCCAGGCAGGCATCTGGGACCGGCTGAATTTGCTCTCCTTCTGCCTTTGGCCCTCCCATCGCGGAAAGGGTAGAAGGATGCGGAAGAAGCGGAGTCTGGCCTTGCGGGGTGCAACCCCGTGGAGGGTGCACGTTTGAAGGAACCCCGGGCAACCCAGGAGCGCGGCTGGGGAATGCTGAGGATGTTGGCTGCGGAAAACAGCCATGGGATCGCGCCCTTGGTGGCTTGGATGGCTGCCTGACGTTTCCGCGCACTGCTGGCGCGTCTGGCTTTGGGGTACTCCCGACTTTCAGGGACTTCTCTGGAAAGGCAGTTACGAAACCTGAGAAGTAATGCAAAAACAGTGCTGAAGTGGAGGAGTTGGTGCCCCTTCCCGTAGAACTCTTCGGGCTTTTCTAGAGTAGGGCAGGGTCGCCAGACGTTTTGGTCGACCTCTCCTGCTTTCTCGCTCCGTTGGCTATGCAGGCTGGTACTGAAGGGCCAAAACGCGGGACAAGCAATTTGCCCACCCATGTTTCCGAGTAAGGCCCACTGAACATAGTGGGTTTTCTGCATAAACATGGGCTTTTTTAAAAATACTGCATTGCATTTATATCTCACACCCCTTTCCTCTTGTGTGGAACTTAAAACCAGAGTTCCCTGGTCCCCAAGCCAAGCCAACCCGCGTATCACACCGCTGTTCAACCGAAGTATGGCACTGGGCCAGCTTTCGGAAGGGCAGTCCTGGACATGCTACTGGAGAAAGCAAGACCCACCAGATGGATTTAAGATTACTTCCTAGTACACACATGGGATCAAATTGCACAAATGGCTTGTGACATGAATAAAAGTGCAGCTTTTTGCTTGTTGCGAGCTCAACCTACTTTTCCCCCTGGTGCAGCCTAACCTTAAACAGGTTTACTTGGTATAAAATTGCACTGATTTATTTATGATCCAGTGTTATGTAAGGGTGCGATTCCCTGTGTGCTTACCTGGGAAAAAACCCCATGGACAGTCTGGGATTTGCTTTGAGAAAATAATTGTACAGGCTCTGGCTGCCTGCTTGCACTACTCTGTTTTCTTGGAATTAAGTAAGTGGGTTTATAAGTAAGTGTACACAAGCCTGAAGCTTTTCAGCTGAGGTACTTTGCAACTTCGCTGAGGAGTAATGTTTCTTGAATCAGACATTGTTCCAAGCCAATGTTCATGGGATTGCAGAATTAGTGCTTATAGCTCCAAGCCACTTTGCTGGGCACTTTGCATTCCTTTCATAAGCAGTTTCACAGATAAGAATTTTTGCAAAGCATAACACTTGGGAATACTTAGATTCTAGTCTTTGCCACAGTTTCATAGGAGATGATATGGGAAAGGATCGGCAGCGTGCAATGCAGAGATGTGGGTGAGAGAGAAAAAGTACAGCTGGATTTTCATATCTGGAAATCCATGGACCTTGGTATATGCTCATGTATCATTCACCAACTTCTGGAATTGCTTCCCTTTTCTCTTGTCTTTTTCAGTGCAAGCTAAATCACAGACTGTTAGCGGCTGAAGCCTTTCTTGCAGTAGTAATATGTGACAGGCTAAGCTTCATTGGCTTACTTTCTGTGCCAGGCCACCCTTAACAGCAGACTTGTTTGAAATAAGTGCGTCATCGTGTACTTAATGTTGTCATTGTGCATCTTGCTGTCTGGAGAATTGGATCTGTGCAAGGATACAGCTGTGCATCATGTAGATGCCCCCCGCCCTGCCGCTCCCAGAAGAGTGGTGCGTGTGTTTCTTTGAAATTAGTGGCACAGAAGATGTTGTGTTATAAAGAGGCGGAGAGGTTTGAGGACTGAGGCTGCAATATTTCTTCCCCTTCCATGTGAATAAATAAATATATGCATGGAAGAGAGAAAGATTGCCATTATGTCTAGATTATGAAGAATTATTAAGATTATTAAGATTACTATAGTACATATAATATGCATTATATATTATAGTATTTATGATATCATCCAATCATATAATTATACGA
The DNA here is from genome assembly GCF_004798865.1 of Varanus komodoensis. NCBI lineage: Eukaryota > Metazoa > Chordata > Lepidosauria > Squamata > Varanidae > Varanus > Varanus komodoensis. The sequence goes on from NW_025335568.1 coordinate 8,834,218, forward strand.
TTATTATATTGTTAAGATGATTAATTATTGTCTATTAAGAACTTCAACAGAAGCCTTCTTATTTATTCCTCTGTTCCATTTATCTACCACCCAGTAACTGAAGTTCTCTTGATGGGTCACAGAAGTTAAAACCATAAAATACAAACTATGTGTGAAAACATAATATAAAACTCTTAAAAGATAAAAGCTGCAGTACAAAACCAGCAGCAATATGAAGATCAGAAGATTCAGTAACATGTTTACGAGGCAACAACAATCAAAGGACTGCAGTGGCTGGGAGGATATTAAGGTCTTACGCGGGTGCTGTAAAGACCACAATGTGGGTACCAGACAAGACTCTCTGGGGAGGGCATTCAACAACCAGGATGCCACAACTGAAAAGGCCCTCAGCTTAGTATTCATGCATCCTTCGTACTTTGAGGGAACTCCTGGAGTGAGCTTCTGAGGATGCTACTGGGGACTTGTGTGCCCTATATTTACACTTGATTTGAAAAAGGAAAGGAGGCATTTTTGGTGCTCCTGCCTAGCCTTGGAACACCATGCTTAAAGATTCTCTTCCTTGCCTGTTTTCCTCCTGAGCAGATTATTCAAACCACTTCATATGCATGATTACAATCCTGTAAGGTAGGTCAGTATCATCCATTCTCACACTGCAGATGGGGAGCAAAATCTGAGAGATTTGAGCAAAGATTTGCCAGATTACACAATGGGTACTCCGCTACACCAGCTCTTTGGCTGTATTTTAAAACATTCAAGGGCAATGGCAGACATGTAAGAAAGCAATGTTACGTTCAGTACACATAATGAACTGCTACACTGCTGCTTTAGTACCAAAAGCAATAGATACCACACATCTCTGACACAACAGAATAGAATGCACATTGCAAAGGGTTGTATACATTATAAAACCAATAAGCAAGATGATATTTATTTGCTTATTTAATTTCTATAACACATAACAGTCAAAGCTCTCTGGGTGGTTCACAACAGCACATGCACAATTAGAATGTATTAAATCATCATACAAGTAAACAAAAAAATTAAAACCAAATTTAAAACCTATTTTTTCTGCAATCCTATTAAACCCTGTTGAAAAACTAGCAGGCCCCAGTAACTAATTAAATGCCCTGCAGTAGAGAACAGTATTTACCTGGTGCCAAAAAGATAGTAAAGTTGACATCAGGTTGGCCTTATTGGAGAACTTGTTCCCTAATTGGGAGCCATCACTGAAAAGGCCCTTCTTGTTGCCTCCATCTAAGTCTCTCTCGGAAGTGTCAATAAGAGGAAGTCCTCAAAACTTGATCATAGTGCCCAGGTAGATATATTTTAATACATGGACTCAAAAGACTAGGGAAAATGAAATAGCGTCATCTATACATTGCAAAATGCTACAGAAATGAGAAGTATAATTTCATAATAAGGCATTCCAAAGCAGATGTGAAAATGGCCACCCTAAGATCTTTGTTCGTACGACGATGCTGGTTCACTATTTTGTGAAGTGCTTGTTGGCTCCAGTAAGGGCATTGTCTGACCTGTTACTTTCACATACTTACGGATCCATCGATAAAAACATTCCTTGGCCTGGTGTGTAGAAATTTTCAACACTGATATTGGCAGGTACCAGGCAATGTTGACCTCTGAGGACCATAGGAAGCTGCGGTATACCAAGCCAGGCCATCACACCATCTCGCTGACCCTCTCTAGGATTTCAGGTGGGATTCCTCCGGTGCACGATCTCAGGATTGGACTTTCTGCACGCCAACCACGTGTGCTGCCTCTGCAGACCCTCTGTTAAATGGATCCCCCCGCCCCGTCTAATGTTTGAGTGGGCTCTATCCATGTGATGGGAAAAGTGATGCACACCTTTTTACTGTTCCACAAAACCGTACAGTGTGCATTGTTGCACAGGGACTCTTTGTTCGTTCAGACCTCGGTGGAAGGATCAGAGGTAGGGAGCGGTCGCCGTGTGCTGTGACATGTTTCAGCCCTTCCTCTCCCTTCCAGCTCTAAGTTCAGGGGAGAACATTGTGCGCATGCGTTCCTGGGAGGCAGATGATGCTGTCAAAAGAGGCAGGGATGAGAAGTTGGGCTAGGGGGTGGGGGAGAGAAGAAAATGACACAGCTGCCGAGCTGCCAGAATTATGCCCTGCAGCATAATGTTGAATTTATTCGATGCAGTCACATGACATGTTTTGGAGGGCCAGTTGGAATGTTGCTTCTATTCATATTTATAATGTTACAGATATGATTCTGATTGAATTGTGGGGGCCCTTTTTAACATGCTGCTGTGAGAGTTTGTAGGTGTTTGCTCTCATCATGTTCTGTTTGGCCATTAATGGAGGCCGCTTTCCCATAGAGAGGCAGCCTAAAAATGAAAGGCGGCTGATATGTATGGAGACTTCATGAAATGGTGGCGGTTGCTTGGTGGGCCGCATCTTTTGTGCAGCTGTGATGTTCCGGAAGAATTGGGAGCATCTGGAAATGTTCTCGATGATTTTTCCAGCTTTTAACATCTAAAGAGCCTGCTGAGTTCTGTCTTGTTTCATACCATGTCCAAGTTTTGATTGCTCCAGACAGCATTGTAAAAACAATCACATATACCAGTAAGAAAATGTGTTTGAGGGCTGATCCATTCATAGCCACAGTGGTACCATCTCCACACAGTATGGAGAAAGTAGCAAGCTTGAAGCAACCCCACACTCCATCGTAAGGTTTGTGGAAATACAAAAAATCTTCAGGAAAAACGAGACTAAAAGGGAGTGGGAGGCTTAGCCATCCTCGGATCAGGGCTGAGCACCCTCTATGGGTGCAGAATGCTTTTTGAGGGGAAGAACAGAAAAGCAGGACATGAGAGTGAAATGGAGTACCCCATTAAAGGAGCCTTGACCTGGAGTGCTGCATACTGCAACATTTCATTGCAGATCTCACTGATAGCCTTAATGGCAACCACAAACACAGAGAGCTGGTGTGGCATTGTGGTTAGGGTGTTGGACTGGGACATGGGAGAACCAGGTTCTAGTCCTCACTCAGCTATGAAGCTCCCTGGATGACTTTGTCACTGGCTGTCAGCCAACACTTCAGTGTTGTTGTGAGGATAAAATGGAGAAGAGGAGGAAGATTATGTAAGCTGCTTTGGGATCCTTGCAGGAAAAAGGTGGGATTTAAATATAATAAATAAAGTGATTAATGGTAAAGGAATTTTATTCAAATATGTGACATCAGACGATTTCTGGTTGGGGATGGTAGGAATTGTAGTTGAGCACATCTGGAGCAACCGGGTTGGGGAAAGCTAGTCTAAACAAACAAAACACGGCAGGCACACCTGTGTTGAAATCTGCCAGTGTTTGTTCCACGGGTTGTTTCTTCTAGAGATGCTTCGCATGGGAGCCAGTGTGGCATGATGGTTAGGGTGTTGGACTTGGACTTGGAATCAGGAGATTCGGGTTCTAGTCCCCACTCAACCATGAAAGTCACTGGATGATTTTGGGCAAGTCATAGACTCTCAGCCTAGCCTACCTTACAAGGCTGTTGTGAGGACAAAATGGAAAGAAGAAGAACCTTGTAAGCCACTTCGGCATCTTTGCAAGAGGAAGAAAGGTGGGATATAAATGCAGTATAAACAACAGAATGATACTGGAGTGCTGCAGTGCTTTACTTCTTGTCCGATTGCCATTTGCAAGACCCGGATCCTTGCAGACGTGCGTTGCACCAGATTTGGCTTGCTAGGAGTGGACCAGGTTGCCCAGAATCTTTTCCTTTTCCACTGATGCAAATGCAGCTACATTAAGTCTACACTGAGTTCATATTTCATCCCATTAGCAAACCATTATGAATTTCACTGAGACATGACTCATACTTTCCTAAGGAACCTTGTTAATGGGCATTAAGAGAAGCCAGATGCAGCCAAAATATCAGTAGATATAGTTGCATTTCCTTCAACCAAACTTATAAAGAGCATAAATGGCTACAAAGAAGTACGTATCCTCTTCAGGGGATAAAAAGCAGCATCTCCTTTCAATATGAGGCATGCCGCTTTCCTAGGACACACATTTCTGAACAATACACAACAACTTTGTGAAGCTGCTTTGGCTGAGAGAGCGTGAGTGGCTGAGTCCCAAGGGTGAGCGTCAGCAATTAAGAGGCACTGGATCCCAAGCCACCTGCAGCCAAGCCCAATGGTTTGTCCATCAGGTGGGCAACACAGGCCGAAACCCCCAGAAGGCCAGGTGAGTCCCAGGAGGTCTCATCCATGGCTATGCTGGCTGGGGCGGGGGGGAGGGGGCGCTGTAGGCCAAAAAGTGGACAAGCCCAAGCGGCCCACCCAGCACCACATCACTCACCCCTCAGGTCCTTCAGAACCAGAGCAGTGCTACCCGGAGCCCCAGTAGGGCCCGGGCCCTGATATTTTCCTTTGGAGCCCTGAATCTCTGGGAGGCAGCTGCCCCATCACCCTGCAATCCAGGGGCACCTGCTGAAATACCAGTACAGGGGCCTGGGGGTCTCGTTGCCTTTGGTCTCTTGGGTGAGCTGGCCTTTGGCCTACAGGTGCTTCACTTCCTGCTGCTCCCTTCTTGAATCTTTTGGCCTGAGTTTTTGCTTTTGAACCAAATGCCTTCCTCTGCTCCCTGTATGCCCTCCCGTTGTAGAAAGAGGGGTGTCCTTAGGAGACTGGGTCCTTTAACAACAGGGAAAGCGAGAGGGAAGGAGAGAAGGAAACTTCAGGGCATAAGAAAATCAGCACGTGCAGATTGGTTCACATTTTTTGGTCCTGTGTTCCAGAGCCCTGGATCTTTTTGGTGACTGCCACCGCTCATGTTCCGCTGTGCACACTTTTCTCGTGGCCCCCATTCACCTAGAGAATCCTGCTGTAACTAAGCCCAAATAATAGATCTTTCTTTCCCGGAACTGTGGGTGACATTCAGATCCTTGCGACTGTGGACCCCGTTGTGGGCTGGTCCAGCAGCTGAGCCGCTGCAGCCAACGTGGGTGGATTGTCTGGCACCGTGAGGGCTCATTTGAATGCTTTGATGGGACACAATGCCCCACCGGTCGCACCCAATATCACTTGCAATCGTAGGCTGGGTGTGGAACAAGGCCTCCCGAAAGGCTGCCCCAAGCCAAAGGCAGCTCCCAAATCACATACAGTGGTCCAGCGCGGACTGAATAAACCAGGCAAGAAGCAAAGCAGGAAGGAATAAAAGGAAATGTGTCAAAGTCTTTGGTGGGCCACTGTACGTGGTTTGCGGGGCATCAGTTTATACATTGGGTAAGAGGAATTTAAGATGTGTAAGAAAAACTGCTTTCATGCAGGATCCATATCTTTCCTACCAGCACCTCTAGCTTTCTACTGGTTTGATCTAAAGCAAGGACACAGATCTGAGCATCAAACCTGCCCCACCATCAGACCCACTCCCTTTCTTTGACCACTGATTGTTTGGTGGTTTCCTGGCTTTTGCAGCCTTTCCCTCCCTTCTAACACATCCTAACTCTCTGGCATGAAAAGCTCTAGGCTAAAACATGGGGGTTTTTGGGTCCACCCCTTTTGCCTTTGGGTTGGCCCTCCGATGGAGCTTCTCCAACATGGGAAGAGCTCCTGGTCAAACGCGCCTTGTTTCATTATGAACAGATAAATTCAGGCATGCACTAAAACTACGCCAGCGGTTCAAACAAGCGAACCAACAAAACGCAGGGTGTGGATGAGCATTCATTTAAGGCTCCTCGTGATACCTCACATCAGTTTTGACAATTGCAGCATTTACTGCCAACAACGTTGTTCTCAGTTTTTTGTGCTGCTCCAGCAACTACAAGCCCTTTTGCTTGGTTTACAGCAGCGAAATTACTTTAACTAAGTCATCTGATTTGGCCAAACCATTGCATCTAATGCATTTAATTATTTGTAATCACTGTCTGCCTGCACTTAATTGTTCTTGCAGCTTCAGAGAGACCACAAGCCTAGTACTGGGTGCGTCAAAGCAGTTCAGTTTCACCCCTAGAGACAGGTAGATTCATGCCTACCGTCCCTAAAGGCTATATTTAAGATTCCTGCAATTACATGCACAGGATTACAGTTAGGGTCTGTGCAATTCCTCTTGAAGCATCAAAGACACAAGGCCGCTGCCATGCCTAGCATGGGGATCTCGCGTTCTCGGGCTGAAAAGGTCGCATCATAAAGTGATATTTGCACTGTGTCATGCCACTGGCACCAAGTGGCAGTCCCTTTAAAGCGCTCCCTTGTGAGGGCCGGCCCTTTTATGTGTAGGACGGCGGGGTTTACAAGAAGCCACGGCAAAATGTTCCATCTGGGTGTTTACAAAGCCTCGGGATCTTCATCAGGAACTGCAAACAAAAGAACCATGCTGCCGCTGAAGTAGCTTTATGCTCGTTCAGACTGCAGCTGTTTTCTCCTGGACAAAGACATATGCAGACTCTTGTCTCGAGGAACTTCTGCATGGGAGGAAAGCAGCTGCGCAGAACAACGTGGCCCTTTTCTCAGGAAAAAATCTAGAATTTTGATGGATTTGCAGTACGCAACATTTCTGGATTTTTTTTTTGCTGCTAGAAGGTCAGCTTGGCTTAGCCCCAAGAAGGACTGCACTCAGGGTCCAATTCAGAAACAAGTGCATGAAGTCCAGAAAGCTGAGGGCACAGAAATGGTCTGAGAAGAGAACAGACAGGTAGGTCACTTGGAGTATGCCGTGGCTCATAACAACATCTTTAGAGTCCTGCAGGATCGGACCCAGGTCCACCTAGCCCTACATTCTGTTCACATGTTGGCCAGCCAGCTGCCCACAGGATCCCATAAACAGGGTATGATTGCCACAGCACTTTCCAGCCCATGTTCCCCAGCAGCTGGTTCAGATAGGCATGCTGCTCTGAGGCTGGGGCTAATGTGCAGCCATTCGGGCTAGTAGCCATGGATAACCTCCTGTTCCTCCATGAACCTGCCTGGTCTCCTTTCAAAGTTGTCCAAATGGGTCACCAACATCTCATGAAGGTGAAGTTCGTAATTTAAGCATGATCCCTGGGAAGAAGTCCTTCCTTTGATCTCTTCTGAATCTCCCAGCAATCCATTCCTTGAGATGATTCGGGATTCTAGCATTATGAGGCAGGGAGAAAGAAATTCCTGTCTTCCTGTCCACTTTCTCCATGCTAGGCTCAGTTTTGTACACCTCTGTCCTATCACCGTTCACTTGCCTTGTTTTCCAGACTGAGCAATCCCAGCTCCTTGCAGCACAACTTGCACCGACGGAGGAGGCGACTTGGGTAGAAGGGCTTTAAAGGGCCCACTGTAAGGAGGGGCACTCTTGGCCCAGGGGCCTAATCCAGCCCCTGGGGAGTCCCTTGTCCCTTTTGCCTGCAGCTTGACCCACGCCTGGAATGCACTCCCACCCTGCACTAGCTTCTCTGAAATGGCATTTGGCCCCAGGCTGAAAATTTTCCGTTCCCCTGCTGTTTGGGTCATTTGAACCAGAATCTGCTTTTAGAAATGGACACATGCAGTGTATCTGTGATCCACAGGGCTGATGAGATCAGATCATGCTCAAGCTCCGCTCCTTGCAATGATTCCATGTTACCTTCTGCTCCAGATTTGAATCAAAGGTTAGCACAAGGCAAGCCTTCTCTTTCCTTTTCATTAAGGCTGAGGGCTACCTGTGCAAATGCAGGTTGCAAGCGTCTGGGCAAAACCTTTAGACGTGATTCTGATGGTTGTGCGCTACCTCTGTGACAAGTTCCACACAAGGCTGTCCTGAGAGATTCGCCACCTCGCCCCTCATCTGCTTCCCATCAACCCCACAAATGCCCTGTCTAGTTTCTGGAGGGTCAGAGTTTACGAGATCGTTAGTCAGCAGATAGCAGGGTTATCACCATTCCTGGAACGCCACGGTCGATAGTCTCTGTCCCTGGAGGATCAGGGTGACCACGTAGCTAAAATGAGGAAAGCATTTATCTGTGTGCAGGGCAGAAGTAAATGCTTCTTGCAATGGGCCTGAATACTGAGTCTTCTTGTAGACGATCGGAAGGACAGGAGGGAGGCATGGGTGGGTCACAGTTGGCAAAGTGAGCCAGATAAAATCAGGGGGTGCAGTGATTCAGTGACATGCCTACCCCCACCTGCTCCCTCTCCATCGTGGAAGATATCGCTAGGGACTTGAGAAATACTGCATCTTTTGTGGGCTTTCCCCAGCTTCCTTTGTTTGGCTGGCATATATTTGCAATCGTTGCTGGGGAAACTGCTCTTCCTAACGGACTCCTCAATCACTCTTTCTTCCAGCTGATCCATCAGCAGCAGCTTGTTTACATCCATTCCTACATCCCGATAAGAATGAGGAACACGTGGCCAGCAGAGACTGCTTTTTTTAAAGTGCCAAGGACGGGCTTGCCGAGAGGCCCTGCGTTCCCCTGGGGGGACAGGACCAGGCGGATTGAGCACTCTGGCGTCTCAAGATGGGGTAGGCAGAGAAGCAAGGGGGCAAATTCCTCCTCTTTGCATCATGTGTGTGTTGGGTGTGCTTTCTTTACATCGTTAGGAATGTGAAGCGAGCTGACAGCCCTGCTTCAAGCAGCAAGCCTGGAGGAGAATGGAAGGCAGGTGATTTTTACCCAGGTTGTGCAGCTGCTTGGCCCTGCTGCCTCGGCCTCTTGCTTCAGAGTGGTGTCTCCCATGGCGGCTCCAAGCACACACCCCACATACGGGCTTCCAAGAGGAGGACAGCATCTCCCCCAGCTGGGCCTGGAGACGGCCGCATGCAGTCCGAGTGCCTGAGGCCTGCCGAACGGTCTGCTCCACACCCCCTGGCACAGGACTTCAAATCACAGCATAGCTGAGTTGGCCACCAGCTCCCACCTTCTGCTCAGCGCAGGACTCCAGGTTAAAACATCCCTCTCAGACAACTGCCCAGTTGCATTTCGAATGCCTCCAGAGCGGGAGAACCCACAACCTCTCCTGATAAGTGGTTCCATTGTCATCCTGCTCTAGCAGTCAGGGCATCTTTCCTGGTATCTGGCCGGAACCTGGCTTTCTGCAACCTGGGCCCATTTTTCCACGCTCTGCACTGTGGAATGATCGAGAAGAGATGCTGCCCTTCCTCCTTGTGGCAGCCGTTCAAGTACTTGTAGAGGACTCTCACATCCCCCCTCAGTCTTCTCTTTTCAAGGCTGAACAAGCCCAGTTCTTTCTCTCTCTCCACACAGGGCTTTGTTTCCAGTCCCTGGATCATCCTTGTGGCCTCCTCTGAACCCTTCCAGCTTGCCTGCATGTTTCTTAAACTGTGGTGCCCAGAACCAGACACGGGAGTCCAGGTGAGGCCTAACCAGGGCTGAGTGGAGGGGATCTCGGCGTGACTTGAGTGAGCATGTTGACAGCGGCAGCAGCAGCGGCGCCCTGGAAGAGAGCAAGGGCCTCTGCAGCCCAGCATTTCTGTTCCCTCAGCGCACAAGCAAAGGTCCACAGGAAGCTCGCAAGTAGGACGTGAGTGCAGGCACGCCCCGCTCCTTATGTCCCCTCCTTCTGGAAGGGCAGTCAGTATTGTGTGGCAGGTCGAGTGCTGGACTGGGACTTGCAAGATCTGGGTCCTCGCCTGCCCACTTGCTCACTGGGTGACTTTGGGCCAGTCGCTGTCACTCAGCCTACCCTACTTCACGGGACTGTTAGGAAGATAAAATGAAGAGGAGGAGGAGGATTATATAAGCGGTCTTGGATTCCTTGCAGGCAAAAAATGGGGGATATGCCTGCCGTTCCCTGTCAGCTTTCCGGGCTTTCTGAGTGGTGTCTGTGGATGTTTCCATAAAGGCAAGTGGTGTGTAGGAGCAAGTGTGAGAGCAGCTGGCCAGGAAGCCGATGCCTGTGCGCACCTGAGCTTTGCGTTGGTAACATGGGCGTGATGAGGGGTGACAGCTGTGGCATGCTTTCTGCTGACAGATTCTGCAACTCCCGCGTTACGTTAGCGCTTCTTGAGAGAGAGAATAAAATAAGGACGATGCCCCTCGCTGGGCTTGATAAGACGAAGCCACGGATGCTCTGCAGACAGATTCAGAAAGTACAAGGGTACATATGAAAAGAAGCAAGGCAAATTATTACTGGAGTCTTTCTAATGCTCTTTTGAGCCTTATAGTGGTTCAGGGCCTTAATGCACAATGTCTGTTGGTGAGGGATGAGCTAAATCGATGTTCTGCGTTACAAAGCATAGACATAAAAGCCAATTTGTCTGTAGGCCAGGCCGGACTTCCAATTAGTGGACAGAACAGGACAATTGCTCCGTGTGTGTTTGTGTGTGTGCAGGGCTACCAGCGCATCGAAAGCTGCTCGTCATCCTGCATTCAGGCTGCCACAAAAAACCCACAGATCCCCGAAATGTGACCCATGCACTTCAGCTGTGGACTCAAGCTTTGCCCTCCTGAGCTTTCGCCTGGAGCCGCAGTCACTCTTGTCTAGACAATAAGGAGCATGGGAAATGGACCGATCTTCGTCCCCTAAACCAATGAGCTACAGATACGCACCGGCTGCCACGGAAGATCAGCATCGGGCAGGTCATCGAGATGACAGAGACAGCTAACTTTGTACATACAATGAGGGTGCATCACTGTATGTGGGTGTGTATCTATATATACACGCACATACACGGACACACAAGAATGGGTACATGTATGTCCGTGGTGCAATCCATTTGGGGTGATCAGACATGGAGGATGTCCGGGAGTCTGCTCAGAGCAGAAGGAACACGGAGGAGATGGTCTGGGTGTTCTTCCGTCCCTGTAAAATGCTTAGCCAATTTCTCCCAAGGACCTGCAAATGGGCCAGCGTGGTGTGGTGGTGAAGAGCACAGGGCTGCAGCTCACGAGATCTGGGTTCTAGTCCCTGCTCAGCCACGGAGCCAACCAGGTGACTTTCAGCCAGTCACAGACTCTCAGCCCAGCCTACCTCACAGGGTTGTTGTGGTGGTGATAAGACTGAGAGCAGGAGGAGGAGAAGGAGAATGAGATAAGCCACTCTGAGAAAAAACAGGATATACATCTAATAAATAAATAACTGGGGCGGGGCAGTTGGAGCCCTGATCCCCAGTGATGGGTTGGAGTGTTTTTCTGAGCCAGGGAACATGCGCGATGTTATTGGCATCTAGAAGCTGTCTATTTACTGCAGAATTGCACAATTGCACTTGTGCGCATGTGTGCACGCTCACTCTTGATGTGTATATACTGCCCAATAACAAACGTTCTCTGGGTGGTTTATAGGTATATATAGATTATGTGTATGTATTGCTGTCATTTATATTGCATCACACACTGCTGTGTCTCAAAGAATATCAGATAAGATGCAGACATTTCCATGCCCCCTATTGAAAGCAACAACCCTGAACATTCAGATTGGACTAACCTTATCTTGTCCATCAAATGAGAGAGACAGTTTCAAAAAGATTTACAAAACCTCCAAGTGACAACCCTCATCATTTGTTTAAGAAAAATGGAGTGGGATGGAGGAATCCAAGAGACCGTCATTCAAACAGTGTGGGCAAGCTGAAACATGCTTCACTTTCATAAACTTGCATAGAAGGCAGCCAGCTGTTAGAAAAGCACAAAGGCAGATTGTTCTGGTATCTGCATTACTGAGTTCTAAGGGCATTAACAGACATTGAAAGAACGGGAATGTACATCCTGGTTCCAAAGAACAGAATCAGGCATTTTGGGTTCATTTAAGTTGGGATTGGGGAAAGAATGACATCTTAATCCTATGCATACCTACTTGGAAGTCCATCGTCCTGTGTTCAGTTGCACTTACTCTTAAATAAGTATGCATAAGACTGAAGCTAAGTTATAATTATTTGTTATTATTAGCTAGGAACACCCTCCTTTTTCATGCACAGTTATACAAAATAAAATAAAACCATTCAGTGAAATCAAAGAGAACATCTTCAAAGGAGCAATCCAGTGCCCTGTCTATGATGCATGAAAGCGGACACGTATCTGCATCCAATGCACAGAGAAAGTCTCAGCGGTTTGGATTCTTTTGCCATTGCTTTGTTCTGCACCCTGCTTTTCATCCAGATTTCTGCTTTTGGCTGTCCAGATGAAGTGGCACAGAGGGGAAGGGATGGAAAATGGACCAGGGCACTGTTTGGGTATGGTGTGAGCCAGCAGCCCCAAACCCCTCCCCTGGCATATCCACTTTCCTCCTTTCGGGACCGATTTGCAGCTCAGAGAGGCAGTGGGTACCCGGTTCTCAATGCGCCAGCTGCAAGCGTGCAGGCCGCGGGCTCTGCATTCAGTCCCAGCACCAAGGCAGCCACCCCCAGAACGGCGACTCTGAATAATCTAAGGTTTCCCAGGCAATGTTGGAAGGCCATAAGATCATGCTCTTAATGGTCTACTCTAAACAATGACTGCCTTGGATCACTGTGACTATTAACAGCTTGACCTTCTCAGGCCTGGATAGGACAATTTAATTGCAGCAGGCTTGCCAACCCCATTTTTAAAAAAACACTGTATTTTGCCAAGACGTTTTGCTTCTGAAAGCTGATTGTCCATTATCCTGAACAGGTTCGCACAAAAACTGTAGTCCTCTGAGCCTTACTGTGAAGATTTGGTCCCTGCCTGGGGATGCTGTGGCTTGTTCTGTCACCCAGATCCTGGCAGCCATGGCTGTTGGCAAACCTGCCTGGGTTTGCAAGGCACAACAAGCCATGGCAACGCCGACAGGGGTTAAATATTCACATACGGCATGATGGGCTGTGGCGATTGTGCGATCGCCACAGGGCCGCCTCTCCAGCAAGTAGGGGAAAGAAAAGGGGATGAGCATTGCTGCCTGCAAGAAAGGCGCTCAGGTGGCTGCTGGATTATGGATGCCTCTCTTGACTTGCAGGAGCAAGAAAGGTGGGTGAGCAGGGAAATCAGCTGAGCGATGCAGTCCCCAGTGAGGCGCTGCTGTCCAGCTGATTCTCACCCATCTGGTGTGGGGGAATCAGCTGAGTGGGGACGCCCCCAACCAGGCACTGCTGCCCAGCTGATTCTCCCTCGTCCCAAACATGAGGAGCTTCCCTCTGGCATGTGCAGAGGGGAGTGGGGGAACCAGCTGAACTTGCTGTTCCTTTCCACGAGCCTGCTCAGCTGATTCCCTGCCCACCCCCATTGGTCTCAGTCGGGTCCCCCCGGAGCAGGAGGCAAAAATGCCTGATCAGCTTCATCATCCTCATCCTCTCTGCTTTGGAGCATGAGATCTGTTTGCCCCTGAATGTCTTCTCTGTGAGCCTTGCCTTCTCATGATGTGCCTGAAGAACAGCAGCCTCAGTTTCATCATTTTTGCTTTCAGGGAACGCTCTGGCTCGATTGAATTTACTTGATTCGATCCATATTTGTACACTGCTGTAAAGACTACTTTCTTTGACAGACTTTCTTAGTATAAGCAAATATGCGCATGTTACTCATGCTCTCCGTGTTCCGCACATGCTGTCACCTGGCATGCATTGCACATAAACATGGGAGGGTCAGTCCGCTTCAAGGCAACTATGCTGGGACATTACGTAAAAGGAATGGCAGATTTATACTCTGCTCTGCAAAGATGCAATCTTTTCCAAGGTAAAACATGTTCCAGAATAGAAGATTGGCGCTATGCAAGTTTTTCTCTAGGATGCAGGGAAGGTGGTCATCCTGTTCTGGATGGGGTTGCATTCCCCTTGAAGGGGCGGCTTTGTAGCGGGGGCTCTCCTGGAGCCATCGGGATCCTCTGAGGCTCCTGTGGCCTCAGTGAAGCCCTGAGGCCAACTATCTCACCCCTCGAGAGCCGGGTGGCTGGGAAAAGTTTGTCGTGAGCCGCCCCGAGGCTTGTTGTGAGCCGCCCCGAGGCTTTGCTGCAATGGAGGCGGCATAGAAATGTTTTAAATAACTAAAAATACATAAATTTGGGATTGTTGGGAGTCTCACTGCTGCTACTTCTGCCTGTGTGGCGCTCCACAGAGCTGGCGCAATGCCAGAGGGAAGGGAAGGCGCATGACGAGGAAAGCAGTTGGTGACTACTCCAGAGGCCCCGTTAACCACTGTCTCACTACAGCAACTGCAACCACGAGAGGAGAGCTAGCGGGGCTTCCCAGAGCACCTGCTGGAGGCCACAGGGCCCAAGCAGTAGGCCACGCTGGCCCAGCTGGCAGGAGCAGTGAGGCTTATGATGGGGACTTAATGGGGATGGGGATTTCTGTTCCTGTCGTGGTTTCCTTTCAGTTGGAAGTCATTGTTAGTATAAATGCTGTCCTCGAAAAACCTGCGAAAAGGCCCATGTTTGTGTGCTTTTAAATCACATACCTTTCATGTAGAAGATTAACAGATGGATGGCAAAGGTGATTGCTGAGAATGTTTACAGCTGCCAAGAGGCACGATTCAAGCTCGGAAGGATAAAGAGGCACCACTGACCCTTCAGTGGACTGAAGATTTTTCTGTTCCTGCCGTATTTGAATATTTTTCTCACAGCCATCCATGTTGTATGGTCGGTTGTTCAGATATCTGGGCTGCTGATGCTCACGTGTTTGTTTGAAATGGGAGTGTTGACCCTTCCTCCTTTTTCTTTTCTTCTCCCCACAGTTTTTGCTTCACTGTTGTGATTATATATTTAAAAATTAAAAAGAAATTAGAATGAAGTATGTACTTCCGCTTGGCAATTTTCCTGTTTCTCCCACATCCGCTATGCTGGTCTGTCACGAAGTGTAGTAAAGTTGAACAACTCATTATCAGTTCTTTCCGTTTCCAGAGTGAGAACAGTGTTGGTCAATTACCTTTGTATTCTGGCAGATGAGGTCATCATTGTTGATCTGAAAAGGCCTCCAACTGTGCTTGCCTGCTTTCCACCTCTATCACACCACTGGATACCTATATCAATTAACATTTATTTATTTATTTATTTATTTAAATGTTAAAACATTTAACATTTATTAAAACATTTCTATGCTGCCCCATTCGCCGAAGCCTCGGGGCAGCTCACAACATAAAATTAAAATACAAGAAATAACAATATAAAATAAGTCACCCTGGCCAGATAAAATAAGCAAATAATATTAACAATTATTTATTTATTAAAAGCAAATAATATTAACATGGAAGTTAGGATTCTTCTAATCTTGTATACACACATAGAGACATAAGAAGAGAAAATCAAGCCCACAGGTTGTTCAGTCTTAACATTCTTGCGAAGAAGGGCTATAGCATTGGTCAGAAATGTCTTCATAACTGAGGCTTATGCGAATGCAACGGCATACAAAAATTCCAAATAAATAAATAACCAGCGGCTGCTTTTGTGTGTGGCTCAAAGTGATGTTCCAGGGGAGTTTATCACAGCTGAGAAGCAATTTGCACCCTTGAACAGAACCACTGCTGGTGTCTGAACTATGGCGCAATGGAAGGCAGGCCCTCTGCCTGCTTCCTGGGGCAATACAGATGTATGTCCATTTAGGGCTTCTAGGCTACAGTCATGGCTGATGGGTATTATGCAGAACCATAATAAGCCTAGCTTTCATTCCAAGGCTCTCTGGGCAGTTACCAAAAGTTTAAAAAATATGGACAAGGAAAAATAGGGAACAACATATAAAACAAAACAAAACAAAAACCACAGCAGTTGCAATCAAATCAGTACAGAAGTATACTAGCAGTACAAAATTATACGCAGAATTAAACCTAAAGTTAACTGTTAAAATAATTAAAGAATAAAAAGGTTTTCACTTGGCACCAAAAAGAGTCGAGAGTAAGCACCAGGGACAGCTCTTTGGGGAACTCATTCCACAGCTAGGGTGTCACAGCCAACAAGGCCCTTCTCCTGGTAGCCACCCTCTATGTAATCTATGGGGTTTGTGTTAGACTTCCTGGGAAGTCTTCCAGTGATGGGTGTGTGAGACAAGACACTGGCACTTTTATTACCACATTGTCTAGCTGAATAATTCACATGCTATGGCTCTGATTTCTGCTGTATACATAATTCCAATTAAAAACAGGAAGTAACTAGTGAAATACACCCACATATACTTTACACCTTGGTATATTTTCTTGTTGGCTTCTAGCGCATGCCTGTGAAAGCACAGTATAAAACCCTATGTATGAAATCAACACAAACAGTTTCTTTGGGACATCAGTTGAACAGGGAAAATATATTTACAGCTCAATTGTATGCATATACAGACAGGAAAAAAATACTGCCTTCCCCAGCCATGTGTGGAGAATGCTAGGAATTGTGACTTTTTTCTGTTGGAAGATACACAGAATTGTGCCCTTAGAAAGTAATTTTTATTCCTTCAATCTGTCTGCATTTCCTCTTATCTGGATTTATTATATTTGCCACATTTGTATATTGCCTTACATTAAAGACACCCAGAACAGTGTAATTCTGTACATTTATGCCAATAAGGCCTCTTCAGACCTACTCAGGAAGCATTACTGCTGAGTGAAGACTTGCACCCAAGCCACTGTAGAATTTATTTATCTATTTATTTTAGTAGGTGGCCTAGAATCCTACAGATTCTGGGTTAACAGTGCTTCACACATTTTTTTGCAGTTATTCCCCTACCCTTTTTGTTTAAAATTGTGCACCTACCAATTAAGAGTTATGTTTGCCAAATCTGAAGGCAAAAAAGTGCATAGCGATTAGAAGAGATCTTTGCTGTATGCAGTTTGGCAGAAATTGTATACACGCAATGCATAATAGGGGGTGAAAACCCCTTTCACATTTGTAAGGAAGGAGAATTTTTCCACGACAAAACTTATTCAACAACTGTGGATTCATTGCCCAGTACAATTGTCCCAGTAGGCCGAAGATTCACTTGGGCATAAAGAACCGACTACCAAACTACATGTTATGATAAACATGTTTGTCAAAAATGTGCCAAAATTAGCCACTTTTTTTTTTTTGAAGAAAGCAACATCCAGAAAGTCTGGATCCTGACCCTATCTCACAGAGCTCTTGTTGTGAGAATTAGATTGAGAGGAGGAGAATTATTAAGCCTCTATGAGTTCTTTGAAAGGAAAAATGTGGGATTAATTATAATAAATAAATATGCATTAATCCATTATGTGTTCTTAATGTAGCTTGGAGCTTGTGCTGGCTCCTGCCCAAAATTATTGCTATTTACTGCAAAAGGTGCAAACAGTAGGTGTTATTTACTGCAAACAGAAACTTTGGAGGCAAATAGCAGTGCTTATGGTAGGGTTTGTTTCTTTGTTTGTTTATCACATTTCTGTACCTCCCCAAAGCTCAAAAAAGAACAGTCCACAAAACAGGAAAGCAGAAAAGCAGCCATGGGTCCAGATTCAAATCAGAGTATATAAAGGATCTTGCAGCTTATTTTTCTTCAAGATAAAAGCAGTCAGTTTAAACACATCTTTATCATAATGTGTAAAAGTCAAGCCTCTGGGAGAAAGCTCCAAATTAATATTTCATCTGAGCAATGGGCTCGTATATGCAGAAGTAGGATGAGACATTCATTAGATACAATCTCTAAAGAATATTTCTATAATTTAGTGGTATTACACACATTTTAGGATTTTTAAAAAACCCTTAAGGAGCCATACAAGATGATGATGCAGATGTGAGCAGATAAATCCTGTCTCTATACATATAGAAACATATGTTGAGAATTTCCAGAAATACTTGAGTAGTTTAAGTACAAAAGATAGAAGTAGATGGGAAATTCCATTAGGAACCATTGCAATCCATTTATAGCTTTTTGAAGATGATTCTATGGATTATTGTGTGTGTATTTTTTATTGAAAAATAGGTGCTGATGTCACACATTTATGGACCTGTATACAGAAAAACAAGTCATGCTATCATGAAATATTTGCTCATTTTCATTTCCTTTGCGGCTATGACTCTCTTGGTATAAGCTGAATCACAAAAAACAATATCCTTTCTCCTTGTGGAAACAGATGTGGTTTCCTTCTCAGTCAACCTACTTTTAAAAAATGCTGGGAGGATAAACCTTCAGAAGGCTTATCATATCTTAAATCTTGATGCAATTAAAGATCACGTGTAGTGCTGTTCTTGTTCCGGGTGAACCTAACATTATTTCTGCCACCTCCTGCAGCATACCTGTCTTTCCTGGCTGCAAGCTTTTGGGTTGCTCATTAAAGTTTTTCTGACTTGAGGGAAACTTTTAATATGAAACCACTTACTTCTCTCATTTAAGGAGCTTCCTCAACTGATTGCTGGTGATATATTGAAGGTGATACTATGGTTATCATCTTCCTGCAGAAGATTCAGCAACCTTGTTTGCTGCATGAGGTTATGACATTGTTCATTTTGAAGTATAGTTGTGACTAGTGCTGGTAATGAGTACAATGGGCTAAGAGACTGAGCAGTTTCCAGTGATGGTAATAATAACTGAGCTTTCATTTTCCTTGCGGATTAAAGTAGCTATTTTTGACTTTTAAATGTGACAATAAAAGCTTTGTGTTATGGAAAGTTGTACAAATAATAGGAGAGCATTCTAAAGGCATAAGAAATTGCCAAGATCTTTGGAGCAATATCTCATTTTCCAGTGAGCTATGGAGTGAGACGCAGCAGCTTTAATGCTACCTTAGATCAGGTAGTGCCAGATACCCTCTCCTAGACGCCACACTGGTCAGGCCAAAAGCAGAACATGAGGCATCTAATGTAGCATCTATACTACTAAATTGCTTCTAGGCTGCCACTTGACCTACCATGGAATAAATATATGCTTCACTTCTGTTTCATTACCACTGCTAGGCATGAAACTTTGTTTATGTACACCAGACTATTATTCCCAGAGCTAAAAACTGCTTCCATGCCTTGCTCTTGGCAAACATATATATCACTTCACAGGTATGTTATGATGGCTTAATTAATTACTCATTAAGTACTCTGAAATTTCTGAATTGGGCTTGCGTCAGTGTAATCAGGCTCTGCAACTATGGATGGATATGCAAATCCTACTTGGTGACCATCAGGAAGATGATACTGTAGTGTGTGGATTTGAAATATTTCATAGAATAATCAACCTGCACTTTAGCAATTTAGCCAGCCCCCACACGACAAAAGCAACAAAGGCAGAAATTGGAACTATCTAAAATTACAATACCAAAACAAATACTGTGCTGCTTTGTAAAAATAACATTGTTTATTCCAAAAACACGTCACAGCCCAGAAAAACCTGCAGCAGCTTGTATTGCTAAATAGTTTCCATGAAACATAAGTTTCCAAAACATTTTACCTCCAGAACTAAAATTTTCCAGACAGGTCATTTGCACAAAAAGTTAGACTTAAGTTGCACTCAGAAATGCTCTCCACCAACTGTCTCATCCAAAACCCACCAGTTGTTCTAATAAAAATTGATAGTTTACTAGAGTGACTATCTCCCCACCCCCCAAAGAAACACTGTCCCAAGGTTAGGTCAGGGACAAAGCCAAGGGTGACCCTAATAACTTTTCAGCCTCCACTGCTACTGAACTGATAATTCTGACAGACAACTAAAATTAAGAACAAACTATGGATGAAGTTTGGGTTGTTTAGACAACATATAGGCTAAACTATACAAGTTTGGATATCTCACTGACAACTTCGTATGAATGGGGTTCACAGGTTGTTGCTGCAAGCTGGAAATGGCTTCTGCAGAACACATATTTCTACAAATCATGGGTTAATTAATCCATGATTTGTCACCAAGTGCTGCTGTTATATGTGAACCAAGTCTAGGTCTCAGCTCAGCAGTATTGTCCAGTCCAGACTCAGGAGCTTAGTATTCTTAAGGATGCACTCCAAACTGCACCTGGTGGAAATTATTCCACTGAATTCAGAAGGATGGAACTTGGGCATGTGTGTACTCATAAAACACTTTTTTAAAAAACGCCAGTAATAAGTAGGTATTAGCCAGGTGTAAAGATCCACAATCAACACCTGAGTTGACTTGTCTGGACAAGTTTACTCCCAGCAATAATGGGTCTGGGAATTGGGACAGCTTCAGAAATCCCATTACTGAGTCTTTATATTTGGCTGGTACAGTGAATAAAAGGTTGAATATGGAT
This sequence comes from Varanus komodoensis, assembly GCF_004798865.1. NCBI lineage: Eukaryota > Metazoa > Chordata > Lepidosauria > Squamata > Varanidae > Varanus > Varanus komodoensis. Next base: position 8,854,222 of record NW_025335568.1, read on the forward strand.
TTGAGTTGTCCTGGACTCAGCCATAAATTTCTTTGGACATACTTGGTTAACTTGCAGTCTCTCAGGAAGAATTTTTCCTAGGTAACCATAGAAATATAACTACAGTAACATCTCAGCAGATCATTATGAGGATGAACAAGATATGGTCTAACTGCACATAATAAATAATCCCATATCAAAAATATTTAGGCAGATCAATCATTTGATTCTGTTACCACTCTACAGAACCTTACTACCACATACCATTTTTCACAAACATTTTTTGAAAAGCAAATCCCTGTGGATTTTTCTGTGTAAACAAGCATAGGATCACATCCTAAGAGTTGCATGACAGGGAGAAACTCAACAGAGAGGTTTTTTGTTTTGTTTTTACACATAGAGATGCAATCACAGGAATAAGTGTACCTCCTGAATTACTGCCTGTCACTCTATTATTAGGGTAGATTATGATGATAATAATAACGATGCTAATGATTTTTAAAAGGTAGATTTCCTAAGATGATGGGGCTGGGATGACCCTGGCCACAACAATGGCTGCAGAGCTCCCGAATGACTTCTCGGATGCGCTCAGCGAAAGCTGCCAGGGCGCCAAAGCAGAGGCACCCCAGGAGACTTAGTGCTTCCTGCAACTAAGGAAGTGGGAAAGCTTGCCTTCCTACTGGGAGCATTCAGACACCCCCCTAGCATGCACATATATTTTTTTCTGGCAGCAGCCCAAAACACCCCAAAAGTAATTGGCCAGAGAAAGGCCCCAAAAGTAGTTGGCCAGAGGAAGGCCACATAGTAAAAACACCACAGTTATACTGTCCCAGAAGGGAGGTGGGATAAGAACAAAATGAACTTTGTGTAACTCACAGCTAACACGCTAGCCTGACCTCGAATATGGTAATCAAAGGGACAGTGGAAACTGGTTCTAGCCGCCATGAAAGTTGCAAATGTGCAGGGAGTAAGAACATGGCAAGCCTGTGTGACTCTTGAGCAGATCAGAAATGGACATGGGAAATGTCTGGTCCTTGACAGAAGAAAGGACTCTATCTCCAGCACGGGAGGGGGTGCATACATTGATGTATCGATGTATTAGATGTGTATTAGGTGACCTAATTGGTTACCTAGGGTATAAAACACATGTACTGGGGTGCAACTTTTGAGACACTGCTTTGGGCTGAATGTCCCCTTTTGTCTCCCTTTATTCTATAGTGCACTAGAATAAAGCTGATTTTGGCTTTAAGTCTCGTCTCAGACTCTGTTTGGCTTGGGTCTGGGGTCCACCCGGGTTTGCCCCAGCTGTTGACTGGCTCAGTCGGGTAACACTGGTATTTATTTATTTTCTGGTATTTATTTAGCCATCCTAGGACTTTTGTTAAGGAAGGGGTAAAAAATATTGTAAATAAATAAGCCCGGGGGGACCTCAGACCCCAAGTCAAAAGAAGCCTGCGACAAAGCTTAGAGCCAAACCAGGTTTATTCTAGTGCACTATAGAATAAAGGGAGACGAAAGGAGATATGCAGCCCAAAGAGGGTCTCAAAAGTTGCACCCCAGCACATGAGTTTTATAACCTATGTAAGCAATTAGTTCACCTAATACACATCTAATGCATCAATACATCAATGTAGCCACACCCCCACTGCTATTAGTTTCAAAGAGACCTCTCTTCTGTCAAGGACTGGACATTTCTCATGTCTATTTCTTATCTGCTCAAGATTCACACAGGCTTGCCACTCCCTGGACATTTGCAACTTTCATGGCAGCTATAACCAGTTTCCACTGTCCCTTTGATAACTGTATTCAAGGTTAGGCTAGCTTATTAGCTTACACAAAGTTCATTTTGTTCTTATCCACCCTCCCTTCTGAGACAGGAAATTCAATATGGCTGTGGTTTTTCCTATGTGGCCTTCCTCTGGCCAACCACTTTTGGGGTGTTTTGGGGTAATGCAATTGGCGACAATTTTATAGCCATTGATTTGCTCATTAAATACACCCAGTTGGCTCCATGACCAAGTGAGGATTAGAACCCAGGTTGCCTGAGTCCCAATCCCATGCTCTTAACCACTGCACCACACTGGCTTCCATTAAGGGTTGTTGCTGAAGCATTGCTTATCATGCTGTCTGAACCCAGGTGAGATAACAAGCCATGCCAAACAGCCCACACTTCACAATCAACAGCAAACCATAGGTCCTTTTCAAGGGTTGTTCATGGCTTGTAAACACAACTGGGTTCAGACAACACAGTAAGTCCAGGTTGTCACTGAACTTCAGGTTATTGCTGAAATATGACTTGTTGTATGGTCTCAGTTTGTGAACAGCCCATGAGCAGAACCCAAGGCTTGCTGCTGGGCTGTCAAGGTATCCACCTAAATGGGTTCAGACAACATGATAACCCTCCTTTAAACACGCCCCCTTCAAACAACAACCCATAGTCAATCCTTGAATGCGGATCATGGTGCTGTCTGAACCCTGTCAGTGTCTTTTCTTCGCAGATAAACGACAGTTGGAGAACTGACAGTTGAGGCAGCTGCGCGCCACCCCCACCCGTTGCCCTCCCCTGAGAGGCAACGGGAAAAACAGCCCGGGGGGGGCGGGGACGGAGGAGGAGGAGGAGGAGGAGGACAAAGGTCCGTTCTCATTGGTCAATGGCAGAGCGTTGCTGTCACCCTCAACCAACAAACACAAACGCCTTCGAACCGCAAAACATCCGAGATTAGGGAGGGGGAAACCCCATTTGTCCAATCGCTACTCGCCCAGCACTGACCAATCAGCACACAGATATTTGGGCGGACTTTTCAAAAACAGATTTTTTTTCCTCCTTGTCCCTTTAAAGGAGTGATGTGTCTGAAAAAATTGGTGTCCTTCCGCCAACACTTTTCTTACAAGAAGCCGAGGAAACAAAGCCGAAGATGGAGTTCCTGTTGGACGTGTGATGAAATCGACGCCTACTCCGAGTCAGTATTAGAATTAGCCATTCCATCGCAGAAACTAATGAAGAGAGGGGAGATTTATTGTTTTTAATCGTTCTTTTTCTGCTTCGGTGCGTCGTATCACTCCGCTCAAAAAAAAAAGAAAAGAAAAAAGCTCGAGCCTCCGGGAGGAAAACAACAAAAGCGGCGGTCATGTGACTCCGAGGGGGCGGGGCCTGGGTTCTCTCGGCCCGCAGCCTCCATTTTGATGCGTCGCTCGCCTGCTCGCTCTGCGGCGGGGCCCCGGGCTGGCTGGCGGGCGGGCGGCCGGAGGAGAAGGCGATGCTGTTGCTTGTGCGCTGACTCCCGGGCGGGGAAGGCCGGGGGTTGGAGGACGAGCGGGTGGTGGCTGGATGCGGGGCTGCTGGGTCGAGAAGGACGAGGCGCTGCCGCAGCTGTCGCCGCCGCCCTTGAGGGGATCGGTCCCGTCGTGCCAGCCCCCGACCTTCCTCCTCCTCCTCCTCCTCCGTCCCTTCCGTAGTCCGGGAAAGGCAAGCAAGCCCTGCTCCTGAGGAAAGGTGAGTCGGGGGGGGGGGGGCGTCTTTGGGTGGGGGGGGGGAAAAGTGGTCCGGGGGGCTGAACTGACACCCTGGAGGGGGGCGGCAGGTGCGCTCTTCCCGGTGCTGCTGTTTTTGTCATCCTCCTTCCTTCCCCGTAAGAAGAATGCAAAGCACAAAGCTTCGGTAACGACCCGTAACATTACGGGTCGGTTATGGAGAGGGTAGTCAGTGTGGTCGCCTTGGAAGAAAACATCCAGGGATGGTGAAAAGATTGCTTTTGCAAAATCTGGCTTTGCTCTGCGCATTCCTGCTTTATTGTTGGGCTGGATCGGTTTGGCTTTGTTTTGTTTTGAAGTCGTACATTTATTGTTCGCAGCTCTGGGTGATCTGTGCAGTAAGACGGGGATAGCAGTGGAAGCAATAAATACACGGTGGAAGTCTCTGCTAAGATTGTGTTGGAAGAAATGGTGTGGGAGGGGTTCGTTCTTGAAGAGGCTGGAACAATGAATGCAAAAAAAGAAAATTGATTCTTTATCCTTCCTCCTGGCCGTTTTTTTGTTTTTGTTTTTTGACGACAAGCTTAGTAAAGCTGGATTTTTATTTATTTTCCAAAGGCTAGACTAGTTACTTTTTCTCTGTTACTGATGAAGGAAAGGGGCTCATAGGGAATGAATTTATACCTGCAACACTATGGGTTTAATTAAAATGTGACTATAGTCCGCAAAAGTTTATGTGGGAATAAATGCATTAGTCTTTATGTTGCTACTAGCCTCTTTGTTGATAGGGCTCCTGGCTCACTGCCCATATACTTAACTTGCCACGGAATGAATTTATGTGCAAGAGAGAATGATCCAGGCTCATCTGGAGTGAGTTCATTTGGAAGGATTTGTACAGCTTTGTGCAGACCAAGATAAAGATTTTTGAGGATGGGAAGTTTTAGACAGCGTCAAGGAAACTGGCAGGTGGCTCTGGGGGATATTATTTGGCTTTAAATGCGAGAGATCCCCTATAGAGTTGTCTTTTACTAATTGGGAGAGGATAGGGGAAAGGTGCAGTGGGGCAGAAGAGAATATAATCGTATCTGTGGGGTGGGAGGCAATGAACAAGATCTGTTTCTGGAGGGAAGTGTATGATAGAGGTGACCAGGCAGTGTTTTGTGGTGACTGTGTGGTTTTCAGAGTTAGCAGGTTGCTATATTAAGAAGGGAGTAGGCAGGTGATGCATTTGAATGAAGTTTCTTGTACAGGTTTCTTAGGTTTGACTGGGATGGGAGGAAGGCACCATAAAAATAGTAGCAGGGTCAGGGGGAAAGGCAGTAAGAACGGGGGCTTGGGGCAGATGGGTGTGGTAAGTAAAACTAGGTAAAGTTGCCTATTGATCTGGAAGATCTGTGTGTTCTTTGGCTGTGTTGATGGGGGGGGGGAGACACATAAACACCTGGAATTTAACAGTGATAGAGGGTGACATTTTTATGGGCAAATTCACAGAGGGAAGAAATGGGAGGCTGAGTCTTTCTTTACATGCAGCATCTAATGTTATCAGGATCTTTTATGTATTGGAGTGCCTTTGTTAGGCTGGTCCAGACAGATGTGTGATAGCAATTGTGCTGTTCTCATGTATAAATGGCATATGCCTTGCTTCATGCTCTGGTTTCGAGTTGAGTTCTTTTATATTTGGAGTTCAGCATAGCACTGACCCAAGGCTCAGAACAGAATCATGGTAGTCATTTTTCTCCCGAGTTGAACAAATTCACTTTATTTGCATAATATATGGAGGAACTGAAACTAGGTGCATTTAGACTCGGGGAGAACTTGTTTTACGTGTCTGCACATGTGTGTGGGGGGTGCAAGAGAAAGGAAGAGACTACTAATAAGGGATGATCCCAATCATACGGAAATCACAGAGGAATCCGAGATCTGGCAAGATTATGTGCTGACCTGCCCTTAAATAGTCAGGAGAGGCTATCAAAATGTGTTAACCACTTGTGCAGCCTGATGCCGTGCATGTTTACTTAAAAGCAGGTCCTCTTTGTTTTGATAGGTCTTACTCCCAAGCATGTGTGAATAGAGCTGTAGCTTGAGGGTGGTTCTTGCTGGTGAATCCATCTCTGTGTGTGCTGCTGCTGCCCCCTTCAGTCTTTGGAAAGTTGCTGTGTTTTGTGTACATGACAGCTCTCTTTCCGCCTCTCTCAGCAAGCGTCTCTGTTAGTTTCTTGGGAAAAGGGCAGTGGGGCAAGTCCTTCCTGGTCTTGCCAGGAAGAGGATTCAAGTCCGTGTTCTATTCCTTGCTTTTGCTTTCATTGGATAGCTTGATTATCCATTTTTATCTTTTTTCAGTTTCTTTTGGGTGGACAGTTCAGAGAAAAGTGTAGAATGGAATGTTCAAAGATTATCCAGTTCTTAATTGTACAGCTCTTATTGCCACGGGCTAGAACAAATCAGGACTAGAATCCTAAGTTCTATGATTAATATTAAAGTGGCTGTTAGGTTGTAATACACCTTTCAACTGTTAAAATGACTACATAGATTTTTCTCTCTCTCTCCTCACCCTGCCCGCTAAGATGAAGGACATGGGTGTCGAAGAGCAAATGAGCAGTTGGCTCTTCAAGCAGCTGAAATTCCATTTGGAGCAGGAGTGGAAGTACCAGCCTCGTGAAAAGGGACTGAGTCTGATCGAGTGCACTGCTGAGGTAAGGAGGTGCTTGTTCCTTGGGGTAGTGATGTGGTCAGACCTCAGTTGTGTGACGTATTTGCAGAGGAAATGGCCAAGGCATAGATATTTTTAAATGTAGTTAGAACTGGCAGCTAGTAGTATTGCTAATTAATTAAACTTCGAGTGTTCAAACCATTTCATAATGACCAAATGCAACAATGTTAGCCTAATAGTGTATTTGGTCAAGAGCAGAGGGGAAAAATCTCAGGGTCTGAGGCGGTTTGGTCCTATCCCTTTTGCCCTGGCCAGCACTAGAACATGGCCCCCAAAAGATGATGATGATGATGATGATGATGATTATTACATTTCTATGCCGCCCCTTGCCGAAGCCTCGGGGTGGCTTACAACACAATAAAATACATTGAAATACAATAGCACATAATAAATTACCATTAAATACAAAAATACAAAAAATACATTGAGTTACAAACATAATAATATAAAATTAAAATTATCAGTATAAAATAAATAAATAATATCGGAGGAGAAAAGAGAAGGAAGAAGAAGTTGCCCTGGCCAGATCATATATTTTAACAATTAAAATGATGTTTAAATAAAAAGGTCTTTACCTGGCGCCGAAAAACCAGTAACAACGGTGCCAGGCGGACCTCTTTGGCGAGTTAATTCCATAGGTTGGGCGCCACCGCAGAGAAAGCCCTCCTCCGAGTACTTACTCTCCTAATTTCTTTCATGGAGGGTTCCCGGAGAAGGGACTCTCCCGCAGATCTCAAAGGGCGGTCGGGCATATACGGACATAAGCGCTCGTTCAGGTAGCCTGGACCCAAGCTGTTTAGGGCTTTATAGGTCATAATCAACACCTTGAATTGGGCCCGGGCTTCAATGGGCAGCCAGTGAAGCTGACGGAGGACTGGAGTCATGTGAGCATAACGCCCCGTCCCCATCAGCAACCTGGCAGCTCTATTTTGCACCAATTGAAGTGTTCGGACCGTCTTCAGGGAAAGCCCCATGTAAAGCGCATTACAGAAGTCTAGGCGGGAAGTCACCAGCGCGTGTGTCACGGTCGCCAGGCAGTTGAACTCCAGGTAGGGGCGCAGCTGATTAATCAGCCGAAGCTGAAGGAAGGCGCTCCTCGCCACCGCTGTCACCTGAGCTTCCAAAGAAAGCTCCGGGTCGAGGAGTACTCCTAAGCTGCGGACCTTATCCCTAAGAGGGAGTGTTGCACCATTCAGGACCAGGTCAACTCCACCCTCTCCGAAGCCCGATCCGCCAACCAACAGGACCTCCGTTGTGTCTGGGTTGAGTTTCAGTTTATTGGCCCTCATCCATTCCATTACCTCGGCCAAGCACCGGTTCAGCACAGCCACTGCCTCACCTGGATTAGTGGAAAACGAGAGGTAGAGCTGGGTATCATCAGCGTACTGATGATTCCGCAGCCCACACCTCCTGATGACCTCTCCCAGCGGTTTCATATAGATGTTAAATAGCAGAGGGGATAGAATGGAGCCCTGTGGTACTCCATGGCATAGCTGCCATGACGCAGAGACATGGTCCCCCAGCACTACCTTCTGGAATCGACCGTTGAGATAGGAGCGGAACCATTGCAAAGCTGAATGAAGTTCTGTACTGACTCTGATACTTCTGTAATGGTTTGCTCAAAGTAGTTTCCTACTATATCTAAACTAGGCAACTCTAAGTTAAATCCACTCACTGAAGCAGGATTGCTTCTGAACTGGCAAACTATCTCAGTAAATGTTTTCAAAGAAAGGTTCTGCTTACACTTAGGTTGGGAATATAAGAAATAAAATATTCCTATGTGCCAACTTGTTCTGCACATAGCTATTGCTCTGTAAAGAGGTTTTATGTGCTGCAAATAGCAGCTCTTTCATTACTGGGGCTGGTCAATCCAAAATTAAGCAGCATGAGATCCTGTTGATCTCATTAGAGAAGATTTAAATATATGTTTAATTCCCCTGTTTGAACCAAGAAAACATAGCATGCACTTGAGCTTCACTGCAGTTTTCCTACTCTTCGCTTGTGCACTGAACAGTGCCGCTCCCCAAAGCAACCGTACTGAGGAATCGGTGCTGGCCAGGCACTATGTAGCATGCATGGCATGTTGCTTGACTTCCAGGGTGTGTGTGTGTGTTTAAAGTTTTTGTATCCCGCCCTTTACAGTGCCTGAGGGTGGCGATAACATAAATAAAATACAGCATCACAATAGCATATAAAAACAATATTAAAAAATACTAACATTTAAAACACTGGGAAATTAAAAGGTTTTGCCCTGGTGCCAAAATGAAAAACATATCCCTGCCTAGTGCACCTCTCTGGTGAGTCCATTCCATAGCCGGGACCCCACAGTGGAGAAGATCCTTCTCCGGGTAGCCACCCTTCTGATCTCCTTCGAAGAGGACTCCCAAAGAAGGACCTCTGACCCAGATCTTAGAGGTGTTGCTGTGATTAGAAATGAACTGTTGCCCCAGAGGTGGTCAGGATGGGCAGCCTCTTACTTCCCTGTATGCATGCTAGACTGGTGCCAGTCCATGAGTCGCTTTACTGTAGGGTGGCTTCTTTGCTTCTGAAAGAAACTGCTTGACTTGTCCCTGGACAAGTTGCACTGAGGGTGAGAGGAATGTATAGATCCTTGAAAATTTTACAGTGTAGAGTCCAGTTATCATTATGATGTTTTTCTTATTGCAGAATGAAAACACCTTATGTCCAAGACTAAGGAATGCAAAAGTAGAAGATCTGTGGAGCCTCACCAGCTTCTTTGGGTTTGCCACAGAAACGTTTGTCTTGGCTGTCAACATTCTAGACAGATTTTTGGCACTTATGAAGGTATCTAGATTTGGAAGGAACTGCTATATTGAATTTCAAACATACTGTATTAAGTATATATACTTAAAAGCTTTTGATACTTTCTTCAAACTTGGAGGCAAGATAATCATTTATTGGCATCTGGAGTGATTCCATCCATAATGGACTATATTCAGAATTAGGGAGTTAAATTTAGGACATACTGATGTACGCAGTGTGCAGGTATGTGATATTTAGGAATAGTCCCATTACACTTTTGTCTTTTCTGGACCTCTTTTGTTGTCTTTGTTCTCAAACTGGATCACAGCCTTGTTGCACTATTTGATGGCATTACCTGAATTGTATGCTGTGATTCAAGATAAGGCCTTACAAATGATCCATTGCTGCAATACAACAATACCAATTGCCAAGTGAGAAATGCAGAGTGATTTAGGAGTATATCTTAATTGTGATAGAGTTGGTTGGTATTGCAGTTGAACTTTCTGGGATATTTTCTTATTCTTCTACTCACTGTAAAGAGCTGAATGTATAGCATATCTTGAAGAATACTGAATTAATTTGCAGAACCTTTTAAAGTGCTGCCCTTGTTATCCCTTACTCATCGTTTTGTTAGGAAGCTTTCCATCTACTGCACAAGTTCATAATGTTCTAATCCTTAGGTGAAACCTAAGCATTTGTCCTGCATTGGAGTCTGCTGTTTTCAGCTAGCTGCTCAAGTCGTTGAAGAGGAAGGCAACATTCCGTCCCTCCATGATGTCATCCGGATTAGCCAATGCAAATGCACTGTGTCGGACCTGAAGCGGATGGAAAAAATAATATCGGAAAAACTGCACTTTGACTTCAAAGCTACTACTGCCTTAACCTTTTTGCACTTGTACCATACTATTGTACTCTGTTATACCTCAGAAAGGTAGGTGTTGGATCAGTCTCATTTCCTGTTTTGCATTAGGTATTCTGAAATCTACGTCCTACATATTAGCTTTTTCACTCTTCTCCTTTTGACTACATCTGCTTTCTGCTTGCTGGTCCCAGTTGACATGTTTCTGTATGATGAGTGCTCAAGCTCAGGAAAATAAGGAAATATGGCTGAAACTTGTGACAGAAGGCAGTGGTTTCCATAAGTAGAAGTGAGATGCTTATAGCAGGTGGATTGAGCTGTCCTTCAGTTTGACTAATGGTGACTTTTCATTTAATCAGCTGCTTTTTAAGTCAATGTTTATCTTGTCTCTTTAAAGGAAAGAATTGTTAAATCTCGACAAACTGGAAGCACAACTTAAAGCTTGTTACTGCCGACTAGTTTTTTCAAAAGCAAAAGTAAGTTCTCCAGTGGACTGCTTAGCGAGTTAATGTTGGAATCCAGCAATACATTCCTGAGCTGTATATGTATATTTCTGCTTTCAGCCATCAATCTTGGCCCTGTGCCTTCTCTCTCTGGAAGTGCAGACTCTGAAGTCCATGGAATTGTTTGAGATTATCCTGTGTATTCAGAAGCATTCAAAGGTAAGAAAAAACTATATTGGCATTATTCATCTTGGCTCAAGCAATTCTAGCACCGTGTAATGAATCCTCTTCTGGAAATGCTAACTTTTTTCTTTTGGAGCCATCTTGGCATGCATCATTGGGAGGGTCACTATTGTTGAAAAGCTCTAGATTAGTCATGCACAAGATGGTTACAGAAGTAAAACAAACCAAAAAGAATAACAACTAACAACATGAAAGATGCTGCCTTTGCACCATGTGATCACTGCAAACAACAGGCTGCAGTCTATGTCTACAATCAGCTGGTAAACAAAGTGCTGTACCTCCCCATCTTACAGTGACACTTCTTTTGTCTGTATCCCTTGTAAATTGGGTATGGCATGATTAAGGCAGTTATGTTAAAAAAGTACATTTTGAGTACCTTTAAGTAGTCATAAAAGTTGTCATGTAAAACCGATGCTGGTAGCCTGTGCATAAAAGCTGACATCTACCCATGAGAAGCAGCTGTAAATGGGAGACCAATAATTGGATGCAGACTGCCCATTCCCACTCCATTTCAAATGCCATTTTCATTACTCCTGTGCATTAGAGGCTGACGTCATGCATTGCTGACGAGCTGCTCAGCACAGCAGAGTGCAGTTTCAGTCACCTGAACCTAAGGTTCATTGAGATTACCTTGCTTACTTCGAGCAAATACAGTTGAGATAAGGCAGCTGATATTGCTGCATTTTTGTGCATGTGTACTTGGAAGTAAGTCCCATGTATGCCGTGGGATTTACACTCAAATTTGTGTGGCTAAGTCTAGCCACTGTGGGTTTGAGGCAGAGAGTTCTTTCTAGTAGGACTAATATAACTACACACAAGGTGGTTTATTTATTTTTCAGATAAGTGACAGTGACTTACTCTATTGGAGGGAGCTGGTTTCAAAATGCTTGGCTGATTACTCTTCCCCTGCCTGCTGCAAGCCAGACCATAAAAAACTAGTTTGGATTGTTTCAAGGCGCACTGCCCAAAATCTTCAGAACAGCTATTACAGTGTTCCTGAGCTGCCCACAATTCCAGAGGCTGGCTGCTTTGATGAAAGTGAGAGGTAGGTAAACCACAGCGGGGGAGGTGGTTGAAGCACATCCAGTCCTTTCTTGCCTTCCCTGGAGGATGGGCAGTGGAGACAGGCTAGGGGAAGCCCAGGGGGAACAAAGCGGGCTCCTTGACTGAGAACCTGTAGCCACTGCTTCAGCAGGGGACCAGGTGCTGGGGCTGATTAGCTTCTGAGGTCAAGAACAAAGACCTACCCCCTGCGGCCCTCTTATCCAGACCAATTTGACATCCCAACCCAGGAAGCTGAAACTAAATTGTACATGTGCAAGGGCACACAATATACCTGTACCACAACATCTCTGAGTACATGTGTCTGTGGGAAAGGTAGAACACGTGTGTTCTACCTGTAGATGGTTGCAGAATCCGTCTGTTGCACTTGCAGTATTTCAATCAGATAGTGGGGTTAATGTCCTGGCCTCCTGGAGAGCTACTTCTAGTAAAAACAGGCAGTAGTGTATTTGTCTACCCTGGTACAATGCAGCTTCCTAAACAGGTGCCTTTAAAACAGGAATGCCTAGTAGCTTCACTTGTATTGCACTAGGCTTCCCTGTGAGACAGAGGTTGCTATCTTTATAAATAAGAATCTATGGTCATGCCTAACTACCTTGAAAACTTTCCAAACCTGTCTTAAGTGGTCCTGAGTGTGCCAGCTTAGGCACCTGTTTACCTGCTTGCAGGATCAGATTAAATAGGGAGAGCTTTAGCTCAGTGACAGAGCATGTGTGTTGCATGTAGAAGGTCCCAGGTTTGATGCCTGGTGTCTCCAGGTATATCAGAGTAAACATACCTGGAACCCAGGAAATCGCTGCTATTAGACAGCCAGCAGTACTGAGCAAGATGGACTAACTGCCTGTCTCTGCATAAAGCACCTTTCTATAGATCTTTTCAAGTCACCCTTCAGCCACTGGTCCTGTGCGTGGCTGTCCTTAAAATTCCTTTTTCTGCTTGCTTGTTCACCTGTGCTCCTCCACAGGGATCACTGTGACTGATAGTTTTCTATCACATCTTTTTTAGTGAGGATTCTTGTGAAGATATGAGCTGCGGAGAAGAAAGCCTTAGCAGTTCTCCACCAAGTGACTTGGAAAGCACTTTCTTCTTTGACCTCAAGCCGAAATCCAAGTGGCAGCCTCTCTCCTTTGACTCAGTGTGATAGATTCAGCTCTTAATGCGTTGTAGTACTTTAGGCAATAAGTATCTAAGCACTCTCTGTACCTTGGTACGTGGCCTCATGGAGTATCCAGGATGTGTTCTGCGCTTTTCTCCTTAGTGATATGTAGCAAGGTGGATTGACCCAATCAAGCATTTAAGCCTTTATTCAGTGAGAAGCATTAACAAGCGCACACTGTCAGATAGGCTGCAACACTTGGTATGTGCTTGAATGATGCCCTGCTGAAATGAAAGGTTGAATTTTAATGATGAAATGTTTTAGGGATAGGTTAAAAGGCAAAAATTATATGCTAATTTCTTTTTAGACTGAAGTACTTTAACCAAAACTTTCATTGTTCATTCTTTTAAACAAAGGCGCGTGTCTCATTTTTAAAGCTTTGTTCAATTTCAGGAAGCTTATTTAATCAAGCACATGCTCAGATTTTTAAAGAAAGAATAAGATGACCTTTCAAAATGCAAACCAACCTGGTTCAATGTTCCAGGCATATTTTAGTGTTAAAAGGTCTGGGACTAGCTTTCGGATCCTCATAAAGGAATGAAATGTGTTCAGAAAACTTTTGTGTTAATGTAAAAAGTACTTAAATTAGAAATATTGGCATTCAGTGTAAAGTCCACATTCCCATTAACTACTAACTCTTGTAGCTTATTTCAGTATCTTTTAAGTTGTCATAAGTAAATCCATAATCATAACATGTTTGCATGCTTAAGTGAAAGTTCTTAGCAGAAAGGCAATTGATTATATGCGGAAGTGTTGGTAAATGTGAAGTTGATAAAAACGGTTGTAATGACACTTGATTGCTTGCCATTTTATTCTTAAAGCACAGATGTTATGGTTACATTACTTAGTATCTTGAATATATGCAAGTGAGCAAAAGAAGAAATGAACTTTGTAGTGTAATGATGTGAAAGTGATGCCATGGTAGATATGAAGGTGCAAGTTAGGATCGTGTGGCCATTTTGTCCAGGCTGAAGTGCCGATGTGAATGGTGGTGACGTGTGGTGTACTCTGATTTTTATAAAGAAAAAACGTTTACAAAAATATGTAAAAATGTAAATTAAAACCTGTATAAAAATTTCAACAAAATAAGCTGAAAAATACTGTATTTTTACAGTGCGTATCTTTCTATATGTTGCATGTAGATATTAATTTATTGTATCCTGTATATGATATAAATACTGTATATTGAAGGCTTGCTTTTTGGTACTACAGGCCTGAGTGTCAAAAGATGTTTTCTGAAATCTATTTTCTCTCAAAAATAACTTGGACAATCTTTGCTTCAGTTCAATAAAAACCAAATGCTTTTCCAATCTGTGTCTGCTGTAATTTTGACAACCTGAGTAGAAGTAAAAGTCAGATATAGTAAGTATGAGGGGTTTTTTTTCTAGAGCATGGTAGAACTTGCATGTGAAGAATGCATGTATAGTGAAATTCCGTCAGCCTTCGGGAGAAGCATAGCTGTTGTAGATTACGGCAAAATCTTTGGTTGTGCACAAACACATCAATGGTACATTCGTTGCAAAGATGGGGTCTAGTTGACCACCTGAGGATCAAGAGTTCTGACAGTGCAAAAGTAAGTGGGTAGTAGTCCAACAGCACCCACAAGGCCTCATATCCCCATCTCTGCTCTAGGAATCGGCACTCGGGGGGCCTGCTTCCCAGAAGATGCTCCAGGAATTGGAACTCTCGGGATCTGCCACCAAAGAAAATGGGTATGTCCGTGCGCACACATATCTGCGCGTGCTTACAAACAGTTCTGGGCAGGGTCAGTATTGAGGTTACACATGGTTGAGCTGCTTGGGGTCCACTGACACGAGCCCCTGCTACTGCCTTTTCACTGTCTTGACCTGCTTTTTCTTCTGCCCCTCCTGGTGTAGCCCAAATGAGTTAGAAGAAATAGCAGTAGATGCCATCAATTTATTTCTTGCTGGTGCTCTGCAGCTGGTAGCAATGAGGAGGAGGAGGAGGAGCAGCAGGAGCTGGTAGCAATAGGACTGAAAAGGTCAGTTCACTGAGGGGGTCTTGCCTGGGGACCCTCCGAAACCCTAAGCCAGCACTGCTTCTGTGTGTGTGCAGCCCGTTTCTTCCCCCAAAGCCACACGTGGTTCTCCGGCCAAAGCATTTCTACATCCCAGCTCCAGAAGTTCTGCATCCTGAGAAACCAGTTATGTTTCTGACCACTAGATGGTGCCATCCCTTTACCATACTGGGATCCTGCAGGGAGCTGGCAAGCACCTTCCGTAATCTCGGGTCCCTTTTTCAGTCTAGCAGGCTCAACTATCCCGCTGGATGCTGGCCTTGCTTTTGGGAGAGCCGCTTCTTCAGACAAGGAGCAGACAGCTCCTCATCCACCCAGGGCAGGAATTCTCTAGGCTAGTCCTACCAGAACTGCATATTGACACTTGCACATTCTGACTGCACGGTTCATCCCCTTGCATTCCAGAGCCCCCGTGACAGAGTGACTGGCAGTGATGCCATCCTCAGGGCACAGTTCACCAAGGTTGTCACCCTGAAATTGTTTCCGGAGAATGGGTGAGCCAGTGCAAGATAGTGCAATGTGAGCTCCATTAACGGAAAGTGTAGGCGCACTTTTCTACATGCGCCCACACCATTTCTGCTGCTTTGGGATACGAAGCCTGATCTCGAGCTAACTGGTGCTCCACAGCTGTAATGTGTGTTCCTGAGGAGTTCCAGCTGCTGAGGCCCAGTTGGGTTCACAAGACACAACGCGCTCTCTCGACTTACAAATGGAGGAGCTTGTTCTGCAGCGGGAACCCAGAATGCTCGGTCAGAGGGATTTGTAAGCCCAGACGTGGCGGCCAGCCCAGGTCCTGCTGTGTCAACCAAACGCAAAGCCAAATGCTATGGAGGCACTTGGCAAGGTTTCGTCGTTGCTCTGGCCCGGTGGTTGCAAGGCAAAAGCCTCTGGCAGCCACCCTGCACGTGCCCAAGCAACTGCTGGGGTGGCTGTCAGAAGCAGGCTGAGGTTGGCCCCCCTCCACCCTGTGCCACTGTCAACCAGCTGCAGCACCAGAGTGGAAGGGGGAACAGCTGACCTCGGCAAGGGCAGTTCCAGGGGTGGAAGCACGGTGGGGGGGCTGGGGGGCATCACGCACCCTCCCGGCCAGCCAGTCCGCCCCCCCCCCCCCCGGCAGTCTGTGCAGTACTTTGTTTCTAAGGTGACTTCTAAGCCCAACTCTGGCAACCTGGCTTAACGTGTTGTGTGAACCTGCTCGCTCTTGCAACACACTGAACGGAGCTTCTTCACCCCTCGTATCCATGCTAAATCCTGCCCAACTGGTATTTTCTGTTCCGCTCTGTTCGTGACTATCCAGGCCTGCCATTCCTTCCCAACCAGTCCTTGCTTCTTCAGTGAATGCTGGTGTGGCTGCAGTGGTTTGTGTCAGGTGCTACAACACAATCTGCTCCAGAAATGCTGTTCTTCTGGCCGAGCGTTAAGGAGAGGAGACGGAGAATGTGGTCCAGCATTGCTCCATGCACAGTGGCCCAACAGCAGATGCCCCTGGTTCTGTGAGTAGGTTTGTTTGGCAGTGGGGGTCTTTCCCAGCCTATCCCCCTCATGCTACAGTTGCCAAAGCATAAGGCTGATGCCAAGCTGGAACCAAAGCTGGCTTGTTCAAAGGAGTTGCCATGCTCTGAAGATGCAATGTTGTGACATTTTCTTCCAGTGGTTAGATTGGCATTCTGGGCAACCTCTGTGACATCTGATGGCTGCAGCCAACTTACATAGATCTTTTGTTCTGAGACTGGAATGCACTCCCTAATACTTTTCCCTCATGTTATTCCTCTCCCAAAATTCTGTTTCCCTTCCAATCTACTTTTTAAAGTTGATTGTCATTCCAGGCACTAACAAATCCAGCAGTGTGCGTGTGCGTGGGTGTATAAAATTTATATCCCAACGTTTTTCCTGCAAGCACTCTGAGGTGGCTTGCATTAACCTCTTCCTCTGCTCCATTTTATCCTCAGAACAGCCCTTTGAGGGGGCTTCAGCCAACTGTCAGTGACTGGCCCAAAATCACCTACTGAAATTCACAGGCACGTGGCAACTGGAACCTGGATCTCTTACGTCTGTTTGACACTCCAACCATTACATCACACTGGCTACACAATTGTGCAGCTGCCCATGGTGTTGTAGTACATTTTTAAAAAGTAGTATTGGAGTATTTTCTGGTGGGAGTGGTTTTTGAAGGTATAGGGTCTGTTTTACAACTTTGCCTGGACAGACAGACAAGTGGCCTGATCTGCAGACCTGGGGCTCCTATCTTTCTTTCAAGTGCCATGAAGGAGTGGGCTAAAAAGAGAAGCAAAGGAGAGGGAAAGCAGAGGGAATAGTAAGAAAAACCACAGCCAGCAGGACTGGCACCTGCAAAAGTTTAATTCCCCAAAGAAGATGTTCAGGTTTGTTGGAAACCAAGCTTTTGAGCTGATATCAGAGGAATGTGGGCAGGAATGTTGTGTTTTATTCTGGGGGCTACTTTTCACTGTGCACCTCCAGAGCTGCAGAGCTGAGGGCCAATATACAGTTTGTTTTTAAGGCTGAATTCTGACACAACCATGAAGATAAAATGTTATAGGCCATTTGAGAAAAGCAACCCTAAATAGCAAGAAACCTCTTAGTTTCACATCACTATACTATGCACTTGCACTATAAAAGTGAGCGATAAAAGATATCTGCCTTTTTAAACTGTTCCTTCCTTCCTGCAAATACAGAACTATACGCTGACCATGCCATGAGGGTAGCAGATTCTGTGCTCTATTTATTTATAAATACAGTATGAGCTCACAGAGGGGCAATGGCATTTGAAAAACAATCTCACAAATGAAAGAGGCTCCAGCATAGATCCAACTTGTTTCACTGTTAAGTTTGGGATGGGCAGCCTTGATGTTGTCCTGCTCTGTCTCTCTCCAGGAGTGTCACAAATCATTTATGCCACCTAGAAATAGATGAATCCGCTTGTTTCAATGTCTTTCACTTTCATTTCAACATAGCATTCCCAAGTTTTTACCATTCCGTTTATGAAGAAATTGGAGAATTTTAGAAAATTCGTTCTTAAAGCAAATGGAATTAAATGTGTATTGGCCAAATTTGGAGATAACCATATCCAGGTCAGAAAGGGAGAGTTGCACTCGCCCAGTGATTGGTTGCTAAGGATAAGGAGGCAAAGGAAGCGAGGTGGCAATTCAGTGCCACAGACATAGAATCACAGAAGAGCTGGAAGAGGTCGTGAAGGCCATCAAGACCAACCCCCTGCAGTTGCAGGACACCATGTTACACCATCCCAGTCAGATGGCTGTCCAGTTTCTTTCTGAATGTCTCTAGTGTGAGAGAGCCCACCACCTGTCCAGGCAGCTGGTTCCACTGTCGTATCGCTCTGACAGTGAGGAAGCTTTTCCTGACGTCCAGCCTGAATCTGGGTTGTCATAGCTTGATTTGACTATTCCGTGTCCTACATTCTGGCATCAGCAAGAAGAGATCTTGACCTTCCTCTCTGTGACAGCCTTCGAGGTACTTATAGAGGGATGTCACAGCTGGATGCACAGAGATTCACATCCAGACCTTTAATACTTAATTGCAGAAAGCTCTTTGTGCAAAAGCTCCCACTTTTTTTTTTAGATCTCAAGTTCTTTCTGTCTTGATTCTGAAAAAAAACTGATTTTTTTAAAAGTCCCTGATTCTGAATTTTAATAAGTCCCAACCAAAAAACTGATCTGAATCAAATTCACATTCATCCCATAACATTTATGCACAAGACAGAACTAGGCACAGAAATCCAGAGCTCAAACTCACATGACCCATTTTTAAAAAACTATTCTAATTTATATATGCTCGAAAGTGTGTGTACCTGTGTCCTTGCATATAAAGAACCCTGCCTTGAAAGGCCACTGCTATTTGCAAAAATGGATTATGGACCGGGAAGAGGACATTTGTAAAAAGAGGATTACAGATATTTGATTTCATTAAAAACCCTCAGAAAATTCAAAAGTGTAGCAGGAGGTGAAGCCCACGAGGACAAAAAGCCAGCTCATGCAAGCAGATTAGATACAGCAAAGCTTATCAAGGCCTCTGGGACTTGATTCAGCAAGTGCACATGGCCGCACGATGTTGGGGCAGATGGACAGCGGAGATGAAGGGCTCAGCGGAAGATCTGAAGTGCTGCCCACTGAACAGCGCCTCTCTTAATGCAACAGACCGACCATTAGAAGTACCACGTTTTGAGAATTCAGCACAAACGACAACCTCTTTGTAAATCTTGTAAATCCCCCTGTCAGGCTCTTGTAAATCCCCTGCTACATTCTTCTGTGACAGCAGTCTTGAAGGGGCACCCCCCCCCCCCGCAACCTCTTATCAGAACAAATTGGATGCTTTTGGCATCCAACAGAACACCCAAGTGTTATGCTTGCACAAATATTTACAGCAAAAAAAAAAGAGAAGCTGAAAATCGCTGGTTCAGATTACTGATTTACACCTTATGATAGCAGCGGCTGATTCAGTGGGTTTTCTAACTGCCCTCTATATTCAAACTAGAGGGAGAAAAATATTTTTTAAATGTTGGGGTTGTGCGTGCAGGAGGGGTGCTGCAGAAGGAGGAATATGGAGGAGCCCTTCTTAAAAACAGTCCTTTGATGTTAATTCCATTTTTGCACAGAGGTTTTGTTATGCTAACAGCAGCTTCAGGATTGGAAGGGTGGGAAGCGAGGAATTAAACGTTTTCTCTCCAGCGCAAGTTTCCTAGCCAAAATGAAAATAAAAAGCATCTCTCCGAAGGTGCAATATTTGCATTTCAAAGGAAGCTTCTGTGGGCACTCATGTCATGGTTACTTTAGGACTGTTTTCCTGTGTGAGGTGCAGAAGCGTGTTGAAAATGGTCTGAAAGGTATTATTTTTATATATATATCCCACCTTTCCGGACGCGAGGTGCGGAGAAGCACCCACTGCCGTGACAAAATTCAATTTAAAAGCATAACTTTAAAGAAACAATCTCATCTATATTTAGACGGGGACGGGGAGGAAGTCCGGGAAATTGTAGGACTATTTCCTGTTTAATTTTGCATGGGCTTGCACCCTTAAAAATCTAACTTCAAAATGGGAGTCCGAAAGAGAGATGGAGAAAGGAGGGTTAAAAAAAACCCGTAATAAACAGGATCACAGACACACACCTGGGAAAACTTCTAAAACTTCCCAGTACTACACATGGTGGATTATTATTTGTACCCTCCTCCTACTTGCCCAGGTGGTTGTTTTTTCTTCAATCCATGCCCACCTCTCCACAGACTAACGCTGGGAACTGTTTAGGATCGCAGCCAGCGATCCTAAGCTGACGAGCTTCCCGTGTCCTTCTTTTCCGGAAAAGGGGGTCGTGTTTCTTTAAAATTCTCGTTGCCCCTCTGAAAACCTCACCGTGGAAGTCCCTGAATGACAGGCACCAGAGCCAATTCGGGAGGCCAGGACCAAGTGGCCTTTCCTCACTGGTTTAGAGTTCAAAAAGTGGGCGGGTCTTATAGGACAAAAGGGAGCGGGAAGAGGTATCCACGTGCCTTTTTAGACTTGGGCAGAGCTTTGGTGTTGTTGGTTTGGGATGCATGTGGGGTTTTAAATAGCAGGCGGTTTGTTAGGGTACAGTAGGGTGTACCTAGCCTATTAAAGGAAAATTAGAGGAATTAGCAGTTCTGGGATAAAGGTAGCCTTTGCTGAAGTTGGAGGGTATGAGCAGGGAAAAAGCAGGGGAGTTGTTGCTACGAAATGGAGTACTTTTGATTGTTACTCCTCTTGCTTTCTTTTGTGGGTTTGGCTATTTTGTTCTACAAAAATAGTCTTTATGCTGTAGAAAGATTACAAACTGACTTGTAGTGAGAGTGTTGTGCTGTGAATATACTTGGGGAAAATAGATTAAGTTGCTACTAAGAAAAAATGGACTTCCAAATGCAAAGGACACCAAGATCTTCTTAACTCCAGGTCTACTACAAATAGATTTTCTGCTTGTGGGAGTGCTTCAGGAACGCAGGAACATTTAGTCTCCGAAAGGGAAACTACGCCATCTTACATCAATAGAAACTACTAAGCAAAATGTCAAGTTTTAAAACCGGGATTGGTGTGAAATAATGCCTTCCTTAGGTGCTATTTAATATTGAGTGAGGAAGCTGTTTAAAATAGGAAAATGTGATATTTTAATATTTTAAATAGGGAACTGCAGCTGTGATATTCAGCCTCACTGCAATATTGCAGCAGTACTACAGAGATCCTTTTTCCCTCTGAAACTTGATGGTGTTTGACATATTTCTTCAAACCTTCTTCAAATGTGTTTTCCGCACACATTTCTAGTGCATATTCAAATATTCAATTGCTGTTTTCTGATAAAACCCCACATATGTAGAGAATTAGACAATAAGAAGCTTGTTTCAATGTTCTTAAGTGTTCTTAGGATAGCCAACTTTTCAAGGCTTTGTAGGGCTTCTTCAAACTATTGTTCAAGGGGTCATGAATTCGTATAGGCTGGAGTCTACTACTTGGATGTATTTCCCCTCAAACTGAATCTTTTTATTTGTGGGACTTAGGAATGTTTTGCTGGGCTTGCTTTAAATCCAAATCCTTAACGTAACAACACCCTTGATTTTTATTACTTGTCTATACTGCCCCGTAGCCCACAGGATCTTCGGGTGGTTTACAAAGTCTTATAATTTATAAAATATGTGTATTTATTTAAAACATTTGTATGCCGTCCTTCACTATTGTCCTTCACCCTAACCCTAAACTGAAGCTCAATCCAGACAAGACGGAGGTCCTGTTGGTTGGTGGATTGGGTTTTGGAGAGGGTGGATTTGACCTGGTCCTGAATGGTGCAACACTCCCTCTTAGGGATAAGGTCCGCAGCTTAGGAGTACTCCTCGACCCGGAGCTTTCACTGGAAGCTCAGGTGACAATGATGGCGAGGAGCGCTTTCCTTCAGCTTCGGCTGATTAATCAGCTGCGCCCCTACCTGGAGTACGACTGCCTGGCGACGGTGACACACGCGCTGGTGACTTCCTGCCTTGACTTCTGTAACGTGCTCTACGTGGGGCTACCCTTGAAGACGGTCCGGATACTTCAATTGGTTCAGAATAGAGCTGCCAGGCTGCTGACGGGGACCGGACGTTATGTTCACATGACTCCAGTTCTCCGTCAGCTTCACTGGCTCCCCATTGAAGTCCGGGCCCAATTCAAGGTGTTGGTAATGACCTATAAAGCCCTAAATGGCTTGGGTCCTGGTTACCTGAAGGAGCGCTTACATCCATATATGCCCAGTCGCCCCCTGAGATCGGCGGGAGAGGCCCTTCTCCGGGAGCCCTCCGTGAGAGAAATTAGGAGGGTGGCTACTCGGAGAAGGGCTTTCTCAGCGGTGGCGCCTAAGTTATGGAATGCGCTCCCCAGAGAGGTCTGCCTGGCGTCGTCGTTATTTGTTTTTCGGCACCAGGCAAAGACCTTTTTATTTAAGCAACATTTTAAATGTTAATACTACTGAATTTTATCTGGCCAGGGCGGCTTATTTTATATTGTGTGTTTTAAATTATTATGACTATTTTATATGTATATTTTAACTTATGTGGTTTTATTTATTGTTGTAAGCCGCCCCGAGGCTTCGGTGAATGGGGCGGCATAAAAATGTTTTAATAAATAAATAAATAATAAATATTGTGTCTCAGGATGGCTTACATGATTAAAAGCAAACCATAAACAATCGGTAGAACAAGACAATAAAATTATCAAAACCAGAAACAGCTAAACGGCTTTCCACACATCTTGGCTAGATCCCAGTAACTGGTAGATTAAACAGGACTGGCAATCGTCTGTGCCACCCCAGGCCAGTAAAACCTCTCCAAGACCTGTTGCGGTGTCCATTGTACTCCCATGTGTGCCTGCAGGCGGAGTCACGGCCAAGCTCCCGGCAGACACTCTGGGGGATCACTAGCTGCCATGGAAGCATCTTCCCTCCTCTGTGACATCGCAGGTGATTGCAGCACTTGAGGGCCGAAGCTGGGCCTCCCTGGGGCCCCTTCCTGTCCCCTTGAGGGCCGAAGTTGGGGCCCCTCCCTCTGCTGCTGCTTGCCAGTCCCAGAGGGTAGGGTCCAGTCACTGGTCTTTCTGGAGTCTGGCATCTGCCCCCAGCTGTTGAAAGTCGATTCAGCACATGACAACCCAAACACAAGGAACAAAACGAGTTTATTTAGAAGGATAAAACACGGGGTGGTGGAACACTAAAATGTTCAGACTAGAAGAATAAAACAGTGGAATGGGGAAAGGGAGGAGGAAGTTGGAAAGCAACTGAGGTAAAGACTGGTTCACATTATACTGTGTAGTTTCTTTAAAGTAGTGAAAATGAACCATGAATGGGGTTATCCAATCTTCTGAGGCACGGCTGTAAGGGGCTGTGCACTGACAGAATTTTTATTATTATTATTATTATTATTATTATTATTATTATTATTATTATTATTACATTTCTATGCTGCCCCTTGCCGAAGCCTCTCGGGGCAGCTTACAACACAATAAAATACATTGAAATACAATAGAACATAATAAATTACCATAAAATACAAAAATTCCAAAAAATACATTGAGTCACAATCATCATAATATAAAATTAAAATTATCAGTATAAAATAAGTAAATAATATAGGAGGGGAAAAGAGAAGGAAGAAGAAGTTGCCCTGGCCAGATCATACATTTTAACAATTGAAATGATGTTTAAATAAAAAGGTCTTTACCTGGCGCCGAAAAACCAGTAACGACGGCGCCAGGCGGACCTCTCTGGGGAGCGCATTCCATAGATTGGGCGCCACTGCAGAGAAAGCCCTCCTCCGAGTACTTACTCTCCTAATTTCTTTCATGGAGGGTTCCCGGAGAAGGGACCCCCATTTCACTGGTTCCACTCAACTCTTGCAGATTCTGCAGCAGTGACTCTATAGGGAGTGTGCGCTCCTTGTGAGGGTTTCCTGAGGCATTTATGTGAGTTGTATGCTGCCTGATTAGCCATAGGCTCTCTGGGTGGCTTGCAATCTTCATTGGTTCCTTTGTCATGAAGTGCAAAGGGCAACAAGCTTCTGCCAACAAATCCTAGCCATGGCAGTATCTTTGCCATCTTCCCATTTGACGTCCACTGCCAGAAGGTAATCTCCATCATCATTCCTGGAATGGCTATAAGGCTAACTGGACTGTAATTCCCCATATCCTCTTTACTACTCCTTTTGAAGATTGGAACCACTGATGCTACCCTCCAGTCCTCTAAAACTTCTCCCATTTTCCATGAGGCCTCAAAATATGAACTCCAATGGATGCGGCGACCCCTGGCAAAGTACTCTTGGGTGTAATGGTACACCAACAGAATTCCTATTCTGCCTTGAGTGCCCAGCGCCAAGTACAAACACTCCAGACCTGCTCTTGAGGGGACAGGAAGTCCCACAAGGGAGAGTGAATCTCAGTGAACGAGGGCCATGCCCCCTCCCCTTCGCTCAAGGTGCGGCTGGTGCTGCACCGGATACCTGAGCGGGCACAGCTGAGTGACACGCCCCCCGTGATGCTTCGTTCTGGACCGACCTGGCGTGCAGCAGCAGCACCAGGCCTGCGTATGAGGTTCTGAGGCAGCACCTGGTCTCCCTCTTCTGGCCAAAGACCAGAATAGCAGCCCTGGTGGTTGCATGACCATGGCCACAGTCGATCGCAGCCACCTGGAATGTTCTAAGCACCATGTGGGATCCCCGAGGGAAGAGCTACGTAAGAACTGACTCTTCCCTTCAGACGCTGCCTCGGCAACAAAGGGGCCTGGTGTTACTGGAGCTCCTCTTGGAACCCAATTCTGGAAACTCTGCCCATTGCCTTGCTCCTGCCTCTGCTTCTGGGCCCTGCCTGGCTTCACCTGCTCCAGGTTCTGCTCCAGTCCCAGGTATCCACTTCTCCTTGGCTTGTCTTTCTGGCTTTCGACTCCTGACCAGCATTGTCTGCTTTGCTCTATTTGAATTGACTTCACCTTGCACTTCTGTTACCTGCCTTGACCTTTGGACTGACTGATTTGGAATGGGCCTGTACATTGTGCCAGTTGTCTGGGTTCTGGAGCCCCAACCTGATGTCCAGCCACCCACACCCTGGATGCTGACACTGAGGGCCGCCTGATATCTTCTGGTTGGAGGAATAACCAGAAGAGGGGGCAGATACGAGGCATCTGTAATGATGTGTTAAACCCCAGCGCCATATCTTCCTATGTCCATAGCCACCCCAGTGGGGCCCCCCATCCACTCCCCAGGAACTCCCATGGCCAGGTAAAACCAAGTATAGTAAAATACAGTAACAATTAAAATTCAAGCAAGGATGCTATGCAATAAAACAGACCAATAAAAACAGAGCCCTATTGCAGTAACGCTCCTGGCTCTGTAGCATCACAAGAATAAATAGGATAGAATAAAGAACCAGCTAGTCCCACCGTGCCAGTGCAGTCCATAAAAGTCCCTGGCCCAACCCAACCTCAAATGGCCCCAAAAAGTGGTGCCCTTTGACCTTCACCCCGAGGCCACAGGCCTAGGGCCACTGCTGGCAAGTTAAGGCTGCTGACACTGCCCGCCACCCCCCTGCGGATGCCCCACCCGCCCTTGACGTCTGCTCTCACCAGTCGTCATCATCGGGGGGGGGGGAGCACAGGTGTTGGGGTGTGCAGGACTGTGGGGGGAAATTATTATTTTTTTATTTCTTATTAACAATCCTAAAAAATCATGAAGTTAAACCGTATACCTTATAATACAATCCAATATTCATTTTCTTATATACCCAATAGTTTCCAAAGCTTAAGCTGACCAGCATTCCAGCCAATTTCCCACCTGGTCTTCTATATTGTTTGAGTCCCTATCACAGACAAATAGTGGATGCCATATTTTCATTAAATTATCTTGTTTTATTTTTTTCTCTATATAGTCTAATCCAATTAGTCAATTGTATTTGAGTCCTATTAATATTTATTTATTTGGGATATTTCTAACTCGTCCAATTACTATCTGTCTCTGGACGGCTTACAAACAGATCCAATAAATACAACAATATAAAAGATCATAAATACCCCAGACAATAATAAAACTAATAACCCACAACTGAAATGAAAGATAATTAAAATCTTTTAAACATTAAAATGTTGGGTGAATAAAAAGGTCT